>NC_084953.1:15454808-15813558 GCF_949316205.1 Platichthys flesus | reverse complement strand
TATGTAAGAGAACCGGGGCGGGAGGGAGCGGAGGGATTCGCAGGCTGTCAAACGGCACGAAAGTCCGTCGGCAGGGAGTTTTTTTTTTTTAAAGCTTGGACAAATACTCCTCGGTGAATTTTATCGCTGTTTTCTTCTTATTTATTGAATCCACTTTTATTTTCAGTACTTTTATGTGACCCCCAACATCAGATTTACATTGTTGCAGAACTTGCAATGGTATTATTTAGTTATTATTTGTTGCATATGGTGTTTTTGAAGCGTTTGAAAGCACTGACACTTCCGTTCGGTGTTGTGACTGTTCATCTACCAGCGTGTTTATGTTTTCACCATTAGCAGTATGGCGACCAGCGTGTTGGGGGTGGAGAGGTAGAGAGATAGAAGTGCTCCATTGACCTAATTCTGTCATTGAGGATTACTCTCTCTCTCTCTCTCTCTCTCTCTCTCTCTCTCTCTCTCTCTCTCTCTCTCTCTCTCTCTCTCTCTCTGTGGGTGTGTAGTCGTGGAGGTTTGTGTGTATGTGTTTCTGTTTAGTCCATGCTGATAACTCGAGTCAGTTCTAACGGGGAGATTGCTCCTCTTTAAGATAGTGTTGATATTATGAGCTGCACTGCAAACAAAGTGATTTCAATTCAACTTCCAGGGTGCATGCTACAAAAAGATCAAAGTCCTGTGACACACATGATGTAATATATTGTATATATAAATCTCTTGTCTTGTGGTATTGTTATGTCAAAGCCATGCACCGCTGTGACGAGCAGGATATGGGCACAGCAAGCCCACATATAACCATAAAGCACAGCAGGCTTCAGTTGAGCTCAGTTTCCTCTGTCAGCTAGGGTTACTTACATCAACCAGAGTGTTTGTCGGACCGCTCAAGCATGATTCAGATCAGATTTAGTAAAAGCTACTTCATAATCTACAATGCCTGGCCAGTCTTTAACTGATTTCACAGTATAAGGGGGGAAATATAAAATAGGTTTGGATGTGTGGGACACAAGCACCAAAAATATTTTTCCCGGTTAATCTTTCCACCTGATGGATAACAATTAACTATGCTGTCGAGCTTGTTTTATCTCTGAGGCCTGCATTGCGCGCGGACTTGAAGCAGTGTGTTGGAGCTCAGTTAGCCCAGGATCAAAGTCACAGTAGCAGTAAAGAGGAAAGGGCCGATCTCTGCTCTCCCGGGACCCCGCTGTGCTGAGCTCAGGCTCAAAGCCACTATCTGTTGAGTGTGCCGCCACAGGGAAGTTCACAGCGAGCCATAGTATGTGTCAAGGTGCCCTTTCTCTCTGACAACTGCATGCTAAGATTCCACTCCTCTTATCTGAAGCTTTAACTCTTCCCCCAGCTTCCTTGTTAGTGTGCAAGCACAATGTCAAAATGTTGTTTGGTCATATCTATTTTGGCAAGTATGCCTAAAGATAAGTGAGATTCTTTGCCAAAGCATCGGGGATTGCTCCAGCATGGCCCAAATCAGTTTCTGCGGTTTGCATGAAGAAAATCACATACGGTGAACTGAATTCTTCAGTCTGGTTTTTCATGCAGAGGCCTGCTGGGGTTTCGCCTCGGAGCTGCACCATCAGCGTGATAGAGCAAATGCACTTTATCTTTTCTGATCAATGGGGAGGGAGTATGAAGCTGTGTTTTTTTTAAAAGCCACATTGCCGTTGGTCCGCCTGTAAATATTAATTATGGCTACATTTGGGAAAGTGTGTAGAATAGTTAACTTGACAGATGAGATGATGAAGAGTTTCCCCAATGTAGTTTTAGACACTTGTTTTTCAACACTGGTATATTCCATTATCACAAAGAGAACTAAGAGAGGGAAATATGTAAAGTGAAAAACGAGATTATCGCTTCATGCGGCTGGAATAACCAGTATACTGCCACCCTCATATTAAGGATGTGACTTCTTCAACATGAAAAAGATATTTAATCTCAAGGAAGGAGAAACATCTTGTGTGTTAAATGTGAAAAATGTATATCACATTTTCTGTAAAGTTGTGCGTCTCATGTGTGCCACTTTGAATACATAATGTTCACACTGTTACATTGCAATTAATCTCATTTAAGAGCAAAGTGTTAAGAGTGGTGCATGATACAGGCCTCTGTGTACACCAATACCTCTCATACCACTACTATTGCATCTGATGAGTAATTACCTAAACCTGCATTGCATTTTAAAATAGTTCATTGTTAGTGTCAGGCCGTATTATAACATCTGTGTTCCCTAGGTAGATCAGGGAGTGGAGAGGAGGGGCAGAAGAAGTATTACTCTCCACATATACTCTTCAGCTTTACAGAAAACAGGTGGTAATTGAGGCCCTGTGCATTGGGAGACATGTGGAAAGAGAAAATGACAGACGTACACTATGACTGTGAATATAAAAAATAAATGCCAACTCTACTAAATGTTATAGAATGTTGCACAATATTACATATATGTCATTCCTTAGATATGTAGGCTAAGTATAACGTGTCTCAGGTAAATATAAAGAGCAAGGTAAATAGGACCTTCGACTCTGTTTGATTAGCTGGGATGGGAGGTCAAAGTCTTCCTGCCTGAGGGTTTGCAGCACTAATGAACAAAAGTGCTGACTCCAGTCAGTCAATAGCAACCTATCATGTAAAAAAAAACATGTTTGGCTCCTAAAAATGAGGATAGCATGTATTTATCCACTCTTTGGCATAGCTGCAACATAATACAACTCATGTAAAGCTACAGAGTTTCTGTTTTGTATATTTATTATATATTCCCGGATATTGCTTAAGTTGCACTTGCACAGCGACTATAAGTCAGTATTCACTTTCTCTAAAGCGGCCTTGGGTACCTTGATTGGCCCTATATAAATACTTGTTGTTGTTCTCGTGATTATTATTATTATTATTATTATCATCACTTGTCTAAAATGTAGGTGTTTTTGTGTGAAAACATAACATCTACATTATATGCTTCTTTTACTGTTACCAAGAATTGAACAATCAGGAAGTATATTCTCCAAATATACTCTGACTACAAGGGAGCTGTTGCTCAGTTGCTAACAATGAACGGTCACAGCTGACAGTAGCCGTGTAATTGCTGATGTCTCTTCACTGTGATTCACATAAAACACTTCCATGCTGGGATTTGTGCAGCATTTATTTGCTAACAGACCAGAAAGGCGGAAGAATCTCTGAGTTGCCAACTGCAACTGAGTAAAAATAGATTTATGGTCTGTCGCTAACACAGCTGAAATTTCACTCAAATACTTGACATGCTGCAACAAGTTGAGGGCTACTAAAAGCAACGACCAGCTCCACCTGCTGCCGCTTACTGTACGAGATGTTTTTGTAAATACGTCCAAATGTTGTGCAAGGTGTAAAATCTCCAATGGCATAGTTTGATCCTTCCAGTTTCAACTGGTCCTCCATCTTACGGTAATCAAATCTTACATTGTTTTCCTTTCAAACCAAAGGGAGGCCTCCAGCCTCCGCCCTGCCTCTGAGTCACACTTGGTTCCACCTTTTAAAAACCTGCAAGAAACCAATTTGTGTTCCTTGTGAGGTGCCTCCCCCTTTCGCTGAATGGGAAACTGTGTCAGTGGAGCAGCTCCTGCTCTCTGGGCCTTGACTGTGCCTCTCAGCTGACTGGCAGGTGAGGCAGCAAGTCATGGACAAAGCTGCTCGCTCAGCAGCCAATGGGAGCGCGGCGGGGCAAGGGAGGACCGTCATACCGTTGCTAGGAGAACCACCTTTGAATGAGTGTGTTCATGGAATGCAGCCAGACAGCAGTTATATAACAGGCTGAAGGGCGGGGGGGAGAGGCTGAGGCTCTGGAGGGGGAGCGATAAAGGGAGCAATGGAGAAAGGGATTTTTTTTCCATTGCCCTTTATTTATTTATATCCCTGAGTTGCGTTTCATTGACCAGCAGGAATTCTAGTCAAGCGAGATGTTCAAATATCTCACAAGCGCTGCACAGACGGTCTATGACGAGGCATGATGTCGACAGATTTTCCCCCCCCGTCATGATTGTCAGGGTAATGTGGGCCAATAACTTTTTTTGTTTTGCCTCAGCGTGTGACGCACATCTCTCCCCACACACAGGGACTCAAGTGATTGGTTGGTTGTGAGTAGTTTAGAAAAGAGCGTTTATAAAACAGCAATTTTCAGGAGAGCTGTGAAGGCCGGTTAATGCCTTTGCTGCGATTTACAGGTTACCTAATGCCCTGTGTGATCCAACAAAAGTGGTTTAGGGATTGTTGGGCACATCCTCATTCCGAGCCAAATCAAAAATCTTGCACACAGTTGACAGGGCGGGCTGCAGTTTGTTTGGTGGCATAGGTTTGCAGGGCTCCAAAGGTTCAGCAAGGCAGGGCGTCGTTGTTAACCTGCAAACATTTAGTTCATCCTGGAGGAGGAGTGGCAGAGTGAGAGAGAGCCACGAAACTTTATAACCCTGGGCCTCAGCTAATGCAATTGACCTGCTATTCTGGGCTTGAGGAGGCCCAGCTACTTAGATAAACAACATAATGAAAAGAACATGGTGTTCCAGGGTAAGAAGCTTCAGGCTTAAACAATGAACACAAGGGATATCATTTATACCTTCATCTCCTTTGTGTTATTGACACTTTTACTAATATTACTTTGGAACCTTATAGGCTTAAAAAGCAAATGTTAAATTTTTCTGTAACTGGCACAAAAAGTGCCTCTAAATCACAACGGACAATTTGAAAAATATGTTCACTCGTCAAATACTTGTGGGCTTGGTTGTCTGTAAATATTCCTCTTGCTGGATATTTATTGCATAACAATGACCAAATATTAATGGTTATTACTAATGAATATGCAGGTTTTCTCCAATTCATTCATTCTTTAAATGTTTCATTACAAAAATATTGAACCCTATATACTTCTCCACTGGAGAAGCTGCAACAGAAATTTGTTGGCATGTTTGAAAAATTGTCAAAGGAATGATTAATATTTCATTATAATTGCATGAAATTGGGTTTATGGAATTATTGGAGTTTACTAATATTTCCAGGTCTAGACCAATGTGCCAAGTGAAAGAAATATTACTTTCATTATAGAACGACAGCAATTAGTGCTCATGTTCTTTCAATACAAGTTTAGCTATTTATGTTTTGAGGTGTCAAATTGATCGATATCTATTCAAATCCATTGAATATTTCACTGATTTGTGTCCCTCATCTTTCTCTACAGCGCAAATAGAGGTCATTCCCTGCAAAATCTGTGGGGACAAATCATCAGGGATTCACTATGGCGTCATCACCTGTGAAGGCTGCAAGGTGAGTTATGAAACCATCCCACGTAATCAGCATAGAGTCCCAATAAAAAACTGGTCTGCCAGATTCTTTTGTCTATGATCTACAACCTGGGATCTCTTTGTCTGCAGGGTTTCTTCCGACGTAGCCAGCAGAACAATGCTATGTACTCCTGCTCACGTCAGAGAAACTGTCTCGTTGACCGGACCAACCGTAACCGCTGCCAGCACTGCAGGTTGCAGAAGTGTCTTGCTCTGGGCATGAGCCGTGATGGTGAGTTCAGCCGCTCGATCTATATTTAATTAACCAAGAGTTTCCACCAGACTCGTTTTGCTCTTCACAATGAATGAGTTATGTAATCCTCGTTTGACTGCCACCACACCTTCTTGAATGTTCAATTTCTGTCTCCACACTCTCGTCGCAGCTGTGAAGTTCGGTCGAATGTCCAAAAAACAGCGTGACAGCCTGTATGCAGAGGTCCAGAAGCACCAGCAGTCCCAGGAGTGCGCGGGCCTCGCCGCCCTCGAGGACAATGGCGACATGGCCGACCTCACCTGCCCCTACAGGAGGGGCTCAAGCACTGCACTCAGTGATCTGGACGACATCACCACGCTGCAAGGAGACCTACTTTTCGACCTGCCGCTGACCCCGAGGGACGCAGGTGGTGACTTCTGTAACCTGGACATGCTGGGTGGCAGCGCAGGCAGCAGTTCATCCTCTCAGAGTTCACCAGAACAGACCAACTTTGACTTTGTAGACAGCAACCTCGGCATCAAGCATGAGTACCAGCTTTTGCACGACTCTGGACTCTTCTCACACGCTATCCTCAACCCGCTGCCGGGGGGCTGCTCCCTGCTTGAAATTGGTCAGTAAATCAATTTAAATTTTAACAATATCCATACGGGTGAAAAGACACAAATATTCAACACTCAGCAATTAAATGTTGTTGTATGTCATAGAAAAAGTTAAGACGTGATCTTATAACAAATATTTCCCCCTGTTCAGAGTGTATAACTCAGAGTGTGGTCAAGTCCCATATCGAGACAAGCCAGTACAGCACAGAGGAGCTGAAGAGAATGGCGTGGACCTTGTATAACCCAGAAGAGACACGCTCATATCAGACAAAGGTATGTGGAACATGTTAATATCCACTTGCAAGAGTCTTGACAGCTGAACCTCCCACAGACTAATATCAATGATAGATATTTTCAGTCCGTGCAATGAGTTGTCAAATAAAGCTTGTGCTTACTGTGACGAGGCAAAATGCAATGTGGCTTCACGAGGAGTTCAACTAAGGTGAAATTTGACCCGTAATATTCGATTGCTTATGTGTGACCGTTCCCTTAATCTAAAAGCTAATAACTGTAGCAATCACTTAGAAAACATTTCAACGCTAAAAACATCTCAAAAATAGTTTCCTAAAACACATACAAACACATTTCATTCTGCGTTTTCACATTTCACTTCTTCAGGAAGCCATAGCAAAAGTTGAGATGCAGAAAAAAAAGAGACAAACATCTTGTAGGTCAAGATATTTCTAGCAGAAAGCAGATCATTAAACATGACCACACATCCCTGTCTAAATATGGATGGAGTTAATAAAGAACCATTGATTACAACCTGTCTGATGCCCCTCAGATGTTGCAGTTCTCATAAAGTACTCCCTTTCTCTCATTTTCTCTTTCAGTCAGCGGAGGTGATGTGGCAACAATGTGCCATTCACATCACCAACGCAATCCAGTACGTCGTGGAGTTTGCCAAGCGCATCTCTGGCTTCATGGACCTGTGTCAGAACGATCAGATTATCCTCCTCAAAGCAGGTCAGAACATGACTCCAGGGTTACACACCCCCCACAGGCTAAAATCCGTTTGGGTTTTTGTGTTTAGCCACATAACCGTCAGGGGCTGCATGTTTATTAGTTTGCGAACTTTAAGCTTTGACTAAGAGCACTGTTGTCATATGAAAGTATATAACCCTTGGGTGGTAGCTGACTTCACAGGCTTTAAACATCACATGCATTCAGAGTGACTTGTTTGGTTTCTGAAGAGTCTCTGGCCTTGTTTTAATCAAACAACATTTATGATTAACATGAAGTAAAGTGCGGTACTTTCCTTCCTTATTTTTACGAAGATGAAAGATGCACGGAGCATACACACAAAGGATTTCTTCACTTGATTAGACTAATTGGACAGCTTCAATCACAACTGTCTTAAGGGCGAGAAATGTCTCCACACCCATACGTAATCTGTCAAACCTCACAAACACCTGAAGAGTGGAGGAAGATTGTAGATTTGATTATGGGTCGACAGTAGCAATCAACACAGGAACATGTTCCTGCGATTATGGACACACATTAACATGTCAGGATTGGCGATTAAAAAGGTCTGTACATGCACAGACATCTTCTATGGCAGGTATGAACCAGTGGCTTAATGACAGTTTGCAATGTGTTGCTTGATTACATCAATTACATCCATAGTTTTACAGGTAACAATTCACTTGTCATCAAAGGTTTTGCACTAAATTATCTTGACAATTATCTTGTCAATGAAGAATGTTTTACTGGTAGAACAAATGTCAGTGGAACTGTCTGTGTTATATAAAGCGTTACCATCACTTCACTGTTTCTTGTGAATTATAAAAATATTCTTCTAGCTATAATATAAAGTACATTATCGTTAGACTTTCAAAGTGACATTATATCTTACTGTTTCATCACATTTATTCAGAGTGAACATTTCAAAGTGTGTAAGCTCTTTGTATTTAAGCCTGAGGCCAGACACTATTTGATTATGAATATCCCTTTAAGGTTTTTCTTAATGTATCTTTATTTCTTGTGTGTCAACAGGCTGCATGGATGTTCTTCTGATCCGCATGTGTCGGGCCTACAACCCCATCAATAACACTCTGCTCTTCGATGGAAAGTTTGCTACTCCTCAGTTTTTCAAAGCTCTCGGTGAGTCAACTCTATCTTTCTCTCATGGGTAAAAGTGGACACATGATTAATCTGTGTCAGAATCACCAAACTCATTCCTGTCTCGATGAACTCGTTTGTCTTCCTAGGCTGTGATGACCTCGTGAACGCAGTGTTTGACTTTGCCAAAAGCCTGAGCCGCATTCAGATGTCCGAGGAGGACATGGCTCTCTTCAGTGCTGCTGTGCTGCTCTCACCAGGTACATCTCACACTCAATAGATTCATTCACATATGAAATTCTGTAATGATATTGCAAAGGGTTACATTCCTTTTCACAATTAAACTAAATTGATGGAAATATACCTGCGGAGGGAACTATACTTCAAACATTTACTGTATTAAAAGTTCACACCACTTATATTTTGCATATTGCCCGGGTAGCACTCACAACCTTCTTCAATCAGCGGTGCAGTGCCACCGTGCTTCTGAATGTTAGAGCTTCAATAACGCCAATTAATTTGGATTACTGCAGACTCCAGTCAAGTCAAACTCCCCAGTGGGAGTTACGTAACATGTCTACATAATGTGACAAAGGTCTGAATACTCCACTACTCAATTTGGCTATTGCTTATTCTGAGTATGACCTTTATTTGAGTTAAAATAATCAGAAAATGCTGTTTACATAGCAGCTTCCCATTCAGACTATTGTCGTAAACAGGTTAATATCTGAATATTGGCGTCCATGTAAACAAAGTCACTCTGTTTCTCCATCTTTGCATCCTGCTCCCAGATATTTGTCGATTATAAACCTTACCAGATGTGGTTTCAGACTGGTGACATAACAACACTAATGACATCATCTCGTCCTTATTTTCCCTCCAGACCGACCCTGGCTCACAGATGTCCAAAAGATACAGAAGTTGCAGGACAAAGTCTACGTGGCTCTGCAGCGCTGTCTACAAAAAGAGGGGGCATCAGAAGAGAAACTAGCAAAGGTATGAGAGACCACTCTCCCACTGTGCGGAAAATAATCATCTTTATGATTTTGTTTACCCACTGTGTCGTGTAATTAATTGACGGTTTATACTTCTCTTCTGTCCAATCTAGATGGTGTCCAGGCTCCCAATAATGAAGTCGATTTGCCACCTCCACATCGACAAACTGCAGTTTTTCCGCCTGGTGCACCGGGAGACAGCGTACACGTTTCCTCCTCTGTACAGGGAGGTGTTTGGCAGTGAAATCACCTTTCCAGACTCCACGGAGGGTTAGAGCTGTTCACCCTTGTAGCTTGATTCAAATATAAACGCTGAGGTTTAGGGAGAGGGGAGATTAAAAAAATGCGGCAACCAGCTGAGGCAAAATCGAACCAGCAGCTCAATGACAATCCTGCACGCTACACTTGAGGACACGCTCCTCTCACCTCTTAACTCCCGACCTTGTGGAGTAGCTTACACTGCCCGGCGAGCCAGTCCCTTCAGATTGGACGCACAACTACAGGAACGGCTGCTGGCTTCTCAGTGCATGTTACCTCTTCTTTTTTTTTTAGGGAGTTAAAGGAAATGATTAAATAGCAGCCTATCATTTGTATTCTCAAAACTATTTTTCTATGAGGAGACCTTAAACCTCTCGTCGAGTTAAATTTCTTTGTAATATGAATTTGACTTCTATTGTTCTCACAGTTCTAGTAAGCTATTTTTGAATGTACCCCCTTTCCCTTTTACCGCTCAGCACAGCCCTAGGCTCGATGTAGAATGTACATACTTAAAATCCTCACCCTCTCTGTGGAGGTTTTGCAGTAACAATGCTTGTTTCAGTCGTCAGTCTCGTAACAGTGTATCACTTCATTCAATATTCTTTCGGTAGTGCCCATATTTGTGCAGTTTTGTAACGTCTGAACAAACTGTTTAAAGGGACCATGATCAAACTCACAAGCAGATAGGTTTTTAAACTGGGTGAATCGCGGGCAAACCTTCAGTGTCTGCCGCCATGCACCTACAAACGCTTGCACAAAGAGCGCAAAACAGAGCACTTATGCTGATCTTGTTGGTATTTCTACGAGCACACCCTTCAGACACTGCGGGGAGCTCTTTATTTTTTTAATGCAATCAGTGACCTCAGTCCTTAAACCTTTTCCCTTTGCAAATGCCACTTAGAGAGCAAGAGAAAAGCAGAGGTATTGTGAAAGTATTTTCCGATGTTCCTGTTTTTATATATATATAAACACTACTATAATCATGTAAGGTTAGAGCAGGGAGGATTTCACACAGATCGAAGAGGAGGTGCTGGGCAGCCAACCACTGCGGGGCTGTGAGCATCTGGAGTTGTCGCTACTCAGGCCCCCTCCGCAGAGGCCAAAATACCTCTCAACACCAGCAGAGTAAAAGAAGTAATGGGGGGGACGTTGGTTGGTGAAATGTGGCGGTTTTATTCACCTACACGGTTGAAAACGGGGCAAAGAAGAGAGAGTGGGCAGTTGGGTGTTATTTTAAGCTCCTTGGATGAGAGTTAGAGGGGATTTACTGTCTTTCTCACTCTCAACTCTCACTGCTGCTGGGTCGGGCAGATTGTGCTGCTGCAGGCGGCCGAGATGTTCTGATTGGAGAAATAAATCCTCTATTCCTTATTCCCCACTCCCTGACTACCTCACCCTCTTCAAACACTACGCAGCACAGGAAAGGGTTTACAGAGCCATCAGCTACCCCCCTGAGTTAGTATCTCTGCATTCATACAAGAGAGCTTCTTCAAAAATGTACAATTAGTGGTGAGTTTTGAAGGCCAGTGAAGACTAAATGATCCTAAAATACTTCATTTTGCTTTTGAAAACTGGACAGAAGACAAAATCAGACTAAAACACTATCTTTTTACACTGAGTGGTTTTCTTTCATGTGACAGGAGTTCAAATCTTTATATCCAGGAAACGCGTAGACACAGGATTGAAATCTCTGGAGATGCATGAGGTGTGTACAGATGAAACGTCTGGGGGACACATTGCGTTTCTGTAAAACTACGTTGTACTGCCAGTTTACTAAAGACACTCTGAAAAAAGAATAGATTTATTGTGAGAAAACACTGCTGTTAAGACAATCACCTGGACCAATGTTGGAAGTCTAGCTTTATTTAATATTTCTGCCAGGTTGTCTTTGACAGTGCTTTTCACCACACATCAAGTTGTCTCACACAGCACGAAGGGGTATTCACCTTTGTTTTTTTTCTGGGTACATAAAACAGTGGCATGTTGGGATTGTGCAATAACCTCTTTCCCATTGTTCTAAGTGTGATGGGGCGTTGTTTCTATGTATGACAGTTAATATTTTCACAAGCACTCCAGCACAGTCAAATCATTTAGAGTATAACGTACCAAATACACAGCCAGCTTCTTCGCAGGTCTACATGACACTTAACAGTGTGACAGAGTGCAATACTTTGTGTGTTAAGTCAGAGAATGTTAGAAATGCTGATTTCTAAAGACTCAGTGTACTTGATGGGTTGTTTTTTTTATCTGCAGGCCTAAGATATGTCCAGGGGGGAGTAATGAAGATCTACAATACATTTCCGTTTTAGATTTACTCAGGGAGATAGCTGGGCTCTCTGTCCTACAGTGTCTGCTGTTCTTCTAGCTATAGCAAGACACCTCGCACCAACGTAGAAGACCTTAAAACCTTGATCACTGTGTACAGTACCTGTTCTTGTGAATGTTCGCTTACAGAGGTATCAAAGATTTAACCCCTGTCTGATATCGTTATATTTTTTTTTTTTCAGTCAATAGGATAATAGGAAAAGTAAATATAAAAGATGGATTATAATCTCTGAATTTTGTGTTGGTTTTGTTGTGATCTTTTTTGTTTCCTTATTGTATCCTTGTATGTACTGCTTGTTTTGTTTTATTTTTGTTCCTCATCATTTTAGTGTCCTTGTCTTGGAGAGATGTAATTCTATTTTTTTTTAAAGAGCGTTTTTTAAAGATGTCTCTCTAAAAGTTTTTCTTTAGACATGATCCTTCTGTTTATGTTTTCACTCTGTAAAGATTATTATTATTAAAACAATATAGATTTTAATAAGAAATAATTTATATGTCATGGATATAAAGCCCAAGAGGTTTTAACACAGTTGCGTGTTATTGCACAATGGTGATACAATATGTGGATTTAAGAATGTAATAAAGTCTTTTTACATTTAAAGTAAAAAAACATGTTCTGTTTTTTATTGAAGGTTTTTTCAATTTTAAAAATGATCTGTGCAGGCACACTATATTCTATAGCCACACACACACTGTGCTGTCATTATAAAATAGGAAGCATAAGCTTAATAACAATAACTGTTTTCTTACATCACAGTTAATCCTACTGAAATATTCCTTATAAAGCTTTTCTATCTTTGTATTGATATATGTATGTATATATAAAAAAATAGATTTTTGGGGGGGGCAATTTCAATGCTCAATAATTTGTATATATATAAACAAATTATGGAGCATTGATATATATATATATATATATATATACAAATTATGGAGCATTGAAATTGCCCAAAAAAATCTTTGTCGCTGAATCTTTAGAAATCAATAAAAGCATGAATCAATAGGTTAATGTATGTTCATGAAATACAATTTAGACAGGGGAAAGTCTATATATTTGTTACGACATCCTACATTTATTTATTTCTATCGATATTATTGAGTTTTTATTTTTTATTTATATTTTATAATAGCCATTGTTCTCAAATTGGAGTTCATAAACCCTACTAAGATCATTCAATTTACTCACAGTCAGTGGGAGACTGAGAAACAATCTGATCAGATTTCACCTTCTACATCTCTACAGTAGTTCTCAGCCACTGACCTCCAACCACAGTATCATGTCATTAAGTTGTTTCAGTTTTAGGTTGCTGTTAAACTGCTGCCATTCCAGTGCAGCATATATGCTCCTGCTAAAGTTTCACTTTGCACACCATAAGTGAAATTCAGTTCACCTTTGTTTAGTTGTCAACCTCATGTATGATTATCTTAAAGCCCCATTAAACAAATACACATTTGATCTGGATAATGAGTAACAGTAGAGAAATAAGAGGGGATAGTTTGGTGTGTGCAAGACGAGATCAGTTTTCTATCCAGATAAAGCTTGCAAACCGTCCTGGGCCTTCACAACTGAAGGGGCCCCAAACCGCTCCAGGCTTAGTGGATGTCAAACACAATTTGTGCTGATTTAATTGAATTTCTGAGAATATGAACCACTAAAACTCAGACTGATCCGACCTGATAAGGGCCTTTAGATGAACTGCAGAGGAGGTTATGTTTTCATTCCTCTCTGTCAGCAGAATTCACAAACACTACGCAACCAATTTTTTTAGAAACTTGTAGGAAAGTTTGGGTACGGGCCAAGAAAGAACCCATCAAATATAAAGGCAGATCCACACAAAGGGCTGATCACTTCCCACACACACTGTGACATTTGTTGATATTTTTTTACAATTGTGACCAATTACCAAGGGATTTGGTGGGAGTTCCAAATCTGTGGGCCATTTACTTTGGGGGTCAGGGGTTGATAAACTATGAACATTTGCCCAGCAGCAGAAAGACGGCTGTATTACGTCTTCCCTCCAGCAGGGGGTGGCGTTTTAGTTTTTCAGTTTTGTGTCTGTGGCCTGTTAGAAAGGTCATCATGACACCCAGTCGCTCACGGGGAATCATGTAGAGGATCTCCTGTTGTGGGCTCACACCCTGTGGACCTTCTGCAGACTTTATACCACTCAGTAGAAACTCCGGAGGCTCCCACTCGGGCATTTAGGCTGACACATACAGCCCCCTGGGAGAATGTCCGGAGGATCTGTGGAGCACGGTGCATTTCTGAAAGCATTCCGGTTAGTTGGTAAGTTGGTTAGTTAGTCAGTTAGTTGGTTAGTTGTTCAGTTGGTTAGTTGGTTAGTTAGCTAGTTAGTTGGTAAGATGGGTGATGGATGGGTGGGTGGCTAGATAGATACATAGATACATATATAGATGTACTTTATTGATCCCAAATTGGGAAATTACTATTACAGCAGAATGTCAATGCATTGCACTGAGAGCGAGGTAGCAATACACAGATAGAAATAATAAATATAATTCTAAATAGAATGTAGAATGTAATAAACATAAAATGTACTAAAAACTGTACATACTGCCTAAGTAAATCAAACACACTAAAGTACTAAAATACACAGCAAAGTACTAACTTCATAACAGATTAGGTCAATTTGCAGCACCACAGGCAACATGTTGACATGATATATTATGTGAACCAACTCATATCGATGTGCGTCAAGCCCCTCCGGGGGTCGGTGCGGGTCCCAGGTCTGTGGCCCCTTCACTGTGGGGGCCAGGGGTTGATAACCTTGTGAACCTCTCTTCTGTGAGAGTGGGATCATGCGGCCCGCAGCAGACAGGAAGGTGTATTACCTGCTCCCTCCAGTAGTGGGCGGCGTGCACCAATTCAATCATCACATTAAATCTGATGCGTGAACTGGGGGGAACTTTTTTTTCTTTTTTCAATGTGGCCGCTGCGGGTCTGTTGCTCCGTGTGTCAGTAGCGGTCGGTGTTTCCAGACAGTGTTGCTGATAGCGGAGCGTTTCTGTTTCTGTTTGTTCTCGGCTCGCCCCGTCGCCCCAGGAGACACACCGCGGGGGAGAGGCACCTCGACGTGGACGTGGTCAGTTGGCGTGTCCCGACTTGGAGTGACGGCCGGGCGCTCCTATGATTCCTGCTACACATCTCTTCCCCGCTCCCTGACTGACTGCTCCGCGGACCGTGCTCCCGTCGCTGACCCATTTTACCACTTCGTCCGAGCTTGAGGGAAGCCGGGGCTCAAGATGTCGGTGGCGGGCCTGAAGAAGCAGTTCTACAAAGCCAGCCAGGTTTGCAGAAACTTTTTTCTCTTCTTCTCTTTGGCTAGCGGCTGTCAAGGCGGCGTTAGCCTCGATATTAGCACGAGTAGCTAACGGTTTGTGGCTGGCTAATGTTGATCCCCGCTGTGTCAATGTGGATGATATTGTATGGTAACTACATGAAACAAATAACAACAACTCGGGTCTGTGTTTAAACTATCAGGGTTGGTTTACATCTGGCGTCCCCTTTTCTTTTACAGCTAGCATTACAGTTAACGGTCATCTTTTCATGTGTTTTAGAACCTTAAAGTCTGTTGAACTAGCTCTAAGCTAACTTTATCGAATGTTGAGCAGCGGTATCAAGCTGTAACCACACGCATCTAATCGATATTTGCTGGTTTCAAGTTTGTCTCATGCAGTTGTGCAACGATTCGGCTTCAAAAGACACTCTGCACTTGGTGTAGTCCGCCTCAGGGTCTCTCCTGGCGAGCGACTATAAAACAACACAAGACAAAGTGGTGACTAATCTAAACCAGAATGTTAACATGTGGTGAAGCCGATGCAGTCAAATGCAAACTGCTTTTTGTAAAGCTCCTCAGAATCTTCCGATTATTTCCCAGCTGTGTGTCCTGTTGGTGTTTTGAAGTGAGTCAGGTCAATATTTAGGACAGATGAGATATAAATACCTCCGAATTGGAAATGCCAGTGTTGTTCATGGAGGTGAAAAACATCGATGTTTTTTAATGTAAGCCAGCTCTCTCGGTTATGGGTGGGGACGGGCAGAGATTTTTTTGGGGATTTTCTTTTCTTCCTTCTCTTGCTGATCTAAGCAGGAAAGACATTTGGTTTCTGCCCCAGTTTCCTGACAGGAACACAGTCAGATCCCTGTAGGTTTGACTGCGAGAAACAATAACACCGATCCACAAGCTGTCATGTCAGGCCTGGTGATAGTGAAAGTAGTGATAGTAAATAGTAAATGTGATGGAGATGGTTTGTGCATGAAGAAATGACCATGAGGTGCGATGCAGAGAAGGGGGGAGTGTGTATTAGCCGTTGCTTTCCCGTTATTTGACTGCAATGCAGCTGCACTTCTTGCCAAAATTCCATGAGAGTCAATAACACTTGACATAGCTCAGACTATCTTCTACTGGAGGCATGCAGGAAGTTGGCTGTGGAAATTACCTTGTGTTTTTCTGAGAAACTAAACAAAATCTGTAAAAAAAACAAACATTCAAAGGTCACTGAAACGCTCCCGAAAGGATGATACTCGGGGGTTTCAGGTATGACAGTGTGGGCAGATGTTAGTCCTGATAAGAGATGACAGATTTAAAGCTGTATCCAAATGGCTTTATATGAGTCAAACTTGCAGTTTATCAAGCTAATAATGCATTGAAACGTCTCCTGGTTCATCTTCTGTTTCAATGTAGAACTGAAAGTGAGTAAACCTATGGTTGGAGGAGAGGAAACAAGAAGATTAATTTAAGTTGTCTATTACAAGATTGTAATGGATGACGCTGATTCAGGGAACCAGCCAATCCGAAGCTAAAATCCAACACATTACAAACTATATCTGTGGTTCTCGCTGATCAGCTGTTCAGTTCATTTTTACAAATTACTACCGGAGCATTGCTGTTCTTGTCCTCAGCCTCAGTTCAATGCTCCTGACAACAACAGCAAAAGGTTTATAATAATTGTATAACAAGCCGCTTCAAAACATGCATATTTTGCACTTAAATGTTAACTTTCTGACCAACCGCGTTAATCATGGCAAGGGTATCAGGAGAGGTTAGTGTACGGGTATATCAATTCAAAACTAGATTACAGTTTAGTGCAGACTTCATTGAGGATTAAGCCTGTTTATGGGAATAATACTAAGTCTTTTATGTAATCCACATTTTGGTAATTAATACTATTAGATGAGAGTCTTACTACAGGTGTGTAGACCGATCACTACTGGTAAATCTAATAGAGTCTTTTAAGAAGAGCAGAAGTAATTCAATGATATGTACTATGAGATTTTATGAGTTTTATCGTATCCTTATTTCATATCGTATCCTTATTTCAATATCTCTGGATGTACTTGAGTTTGTCATTGCGTGTTATATCCAGTTTTAACAATTTATCCTGTGTCTATAGTAAAATAATTGTAGCATGATATATTACAATGTCATGACATAAATGTATGATAATGTAAACAACTTATTTATTCATATCGCCTGACTCTAGGGCTGATTGGTACATGGCTCCTGTGTGTATAAATGCTTTGTGATTTACTTGACATCACCAGGAGGGAGTTTGAGTTTAAAGTTTCCATAAAGTATGGTGGGAAGATATTGGGAATGATTGCGAACCAAAAAAATATATCTAACAGTCAAAGCAGTTGCTAAGGTCCATTGATGTAATGAGAATGACGGCTAACTTCCTACGTAAGACCAGAAAGGCAGTGGATCCCTATCACACCTTCACGTCTGGTGTCTGATCACAGTAACACTATTTCCTTGTGAAGTGTTATTTCCTCATGTACTGCACTTTCACAGCTTTCATCCTGCCTCTCATCTCTACCTACTTTGACCTAGTTTTCAGGTTTCTTAGTGACCTAATTTCTCAGCAGTGTGCAGTCTCTGACAACAATCTTTCTTTTTGCCCTTTCAAATCTGTGGTTAATATTTATTATAACATATGAAGGATTTAACTTTAGCCATCAAGTAAAAATTGTATGAACCTACACCAGTCTGCCACTTCCCCTCTTTATCTTGGTTGTCAGACAACCTTGTTCTGTGCCTTTAAATTCTTGACGTCATCTAAATCCAAACAGAAGCTTGAACTATGCCTTGTGATAGTGTACTACCATTTAACTAATACCCTGTCATTATGATGAAAAGGATTCCTGTAGTAGACGGATCTCTCTGTGTAGCTGGGTTTTGTTTATACCAAAACTTCCCAATGATTACCTTTTTGTGGATGTTTTTAAGCTCCTTTCATTTGAGCCTGTGTGCATATAAATAACATTTTACACAGGTCTGAGGACTTGATGATCTCATTTAACAAAGCTATGGTGTTAAGTGGCCGACAGATTATTCTGATAATTATTATTGTTTATTTTTTTTTTTACTTCCCGAATTCAGAAAAGACTAAAATCTTAACTTTAGTGGCTTATAACAAAAAGGAAACACCCATCATGAGTTCAGTTTATCACCTTCAACACAAGTCTTGTAAGGCTGGTTTAAATACTTGGAAAGATAAGATATCAAAAGTTTGAGGTCGGCAGTCTGCAATCTTAACTTTACTTGGACGAATGCTGAGGAGACTGAGAGTTGAGGCTGTATCTTTACTTGTGACCTGAATCCCCTAAGGCCCCCTGTCATGTGCTTTTTGCACACAGCTGAGATTCAGCAACATAACCTCAGTATCCTGACACTAGACAGTGAAGCTAAAGACAGTCAGCTGCTGTGGAGGCGCTAGAGTAACCTTGACTCTATTTGTTTTAAAAGAATCTTTGTGTAGTTAAACACATGTTGATGTTTACTCTCTGTACTGGTATATGAGTATCACCTATCATAAAACATATAAGCTTTTTTCGTTAGGGTCGAAGTCTGGGTTATTCCAGTAATCATAAAATTGCCCTCTACAGCAGTTTGAGTCATGTAGGAATGCACTGCTGTTGCTCAATCGTAGATGAGGTAATTTGAAGTAAGGGACAGGATAGAAAAGTTGCCTGAACAATATAATTTTTTTTTTTTTACGTTTGATAGAAATCGATATGACATTTTTCTGACAAGAATCAGTCAATATGTACACATCCAAAAATGTCAACGATGTGATGTCATTATCAAACCTTAATGACAAAGATATCCAATTCAGGCTTGATATTTGACACTCACTACATCTTCCCTGCATTTCTTATTAAATTTGAAATAAAGTTCTCACCTTTTTGTGCATAACTGCCAACATGCTGATACACCTGCAGTATTCTTGTCAAAGGCTCATATTGGCAATCTGCAAAGTTGTATATATTGTAGTCCAGGCTTTACAAATATACATTCTCTGAATTTAATGTAGTTTGACTTGTCAAAAGAATCCCTGACTGTTAACATGCCTCGGAGCATTATATGAAACTTTGTCAGGGCACTGCTTCAGGCTGGTTACAAATACAAGGCGGAAATATTTAACTTCTTTATTCCTTTGTCAGGATCTCCCTCTTGGTGTTTCATTAACAGTCTACACAGATTGAAATACTCCCTCTGTTAATGATGCAGCGCAACATAAATAAAGATTAACTGCAGGGGATGTAACCACTTACCTCAGAACGTCAATGAACAAGAGCAAGTCAGGTTCATAACTGCATGGCATGGTTTGACTGAAGTTGTATTTCTTCAAAGGTGTAGTGAGTCAGTTTGACTGCAAACATGGCATAAACACAACAAAGGCTTAGATTAGTTGTTGTGGTTTGCTTTTGCCTTTGTAGAATCAATCTACAAATTGCAACCAAGGTCTTTAGTTGTGTAGGATCTTTATGATCCGAGTGTTGGCAATGGATGGGAATTGTGTTTCTACTCATTCTACATAGCTCATGGACACAGCAGTCAGAATATGATTTTTGTCTCTAAAAAAAGCACAAACTCTTCTCATCACTCTAAAAATGGGCCAAATAATGATGTATAGCCATGTGTATACTGTACATGAACAGGAAAGCGTCTGTTTTCCATTTCTTGTTTTTTTTCTTTGTCTGAGAGATCGCACTGGACATACATGTGCTTTCAATCAACATATTCCATTCTGCTTAAGTTGAAGCACATTGTCTTTACTGAGATAGAAATAATGGAGTGAGCTGGTCCAGTTTTTTTTCATCCTGCAAAGGGTAAAGCAAGGAAAGTGTGAATCACTTGTCATGTGGATTTTTTATGTTTCTAGTGTTTTGCTGCAACTCTTGTTTAAGTCACCAGAAGAGTGAGTGTAACTAGATTTGCACAATATTTACTGTATGCTGCATTCCTCACATACATGTTCCTAAAAGATGTGTCAATGATTGCATTTCCTACAGAGAGCAAGCATGTCAACGTCTTAATTAGATATAAGCTTAGTCTTGTTTCCAACTTTAAATTTTGATATTCTATTTTATTCTATTTTATACTATTTCTATTTTATTTTTTAGGTTGTAATTACTTGAGCATTGCTAGAAGAGAGCCTGTGACTCAAGCATTTCACTGCCAGCGACTGCTTAATGTTATTGTTGTGCATCTGATAATAAAAATCTTGAATCTTGAACCTCATGAGTGGCATTAATTAATTGGCACTCGTCTCTCTCTCTCTCTCTTTCTCTCCCCCTCTAGATGGTAAGTGAGAAAGTCGGAGGAGCAGAAGGAACTAAACTAGATGAAGACTTCAGAGACTTGGAACGGGTAAGAGAGGCATCTGTCTGTGGTCTTAAAGAAGAACCGTCTTTAATCAAAGCTGTGAGCCTAATTGTTTCCCTCAGTACACAAACATGCTGGTGTTTTTTGTGGGACTTCTTGGTATGTGCAACTAATTTAAAGCAACAGGTCTTCCGTGGTTGGTGAAGCAAATTTCCTGACCTCAGCGGTTATAAATAAATTGTGTGGATGCCATTGAAAACTAATGCCATTAAATACTTGTAATGTTTAGAATTAAGAAGATATGATCAGCTGCTTAAACAGAAAATCAGTGAGTAACACAATAAATGGTACATGTCTTTTGTCTAAAAATGCCCAAATTCACTGGTGCCAACATTTAGTATTCTAATACAGTTAGTTAAATATTTGGACAAAAGAAACCAACCAATTATAAGATTTAAACTCTGAACTGGAGCCCACGTTTGGGGACCTAGGGTACACCATGGTTATGAAGGCCTTGGTCCTCCTGCACTATCTGCAGGTTCGGTTTGAAACCCGGCCCCAGCTGTGTGTCTTACCAACTCCCTCCCCATTTCACAGTAGCACTATCCTATCAAGAAAAATTGCTTTAGAAAATAAGGAAAAAGAAAATAACACACTGATGTGTATTTAAAAAATTCCTTAAAGTGCATGCATACACCTTTGAACAGAAAACCTCAGGTGATGAACAGCTCCTTTGCCTGTCAGTATTCTTGTTAGTTATTTGACTACAATAGTTGTGTTCATGTGATGTATGTATGTGTGTGTGTGTGTGTTGTGTTATGTAGAAAGTAGATGTGACCAGTAAAGCAGTAGTGGAGGTCATCTCCAAAACATCAGAGTACCTTCAGCCCAACCCAGGTGAGAACAATATCTGTTTACATGCCTATACATGTATTTAAATGGTTTAAACTATGTCATTAACATTTGTTGAAACTTTTTACCCCAGCATCTCGTGCCAAACTGTCCATGTTGAACACCATGTCAAAGATCCGTGGTCAGGTGAAGAACCCAGGTTATCCTCAGGCTGAGGGGTTGTTAGGAGAGTGTATGGGCAAATATGGACGGGAACTGGGAGAGGAAACAAACTTTGGTAAGATGTTTGTGAACATGTGGTCTGGTGTAGCTACGATTACTTTAAATGCTTTAAACTGTAAATGCACTAATGTCACTGAGTCTTTAATCTCTGTCTGTGTGGTTTAGGCGGAGCACTTGTAGACGTAGGAGAGGCCATGAAGAGAATGGCAGAAGTGAAAGACTCTCTAGACATCGATGTTAAGCAGAACTTCATTGATCCGTTGCAAGGGCTCTGTGACAAAGACCTCAGAGAGATACAGGTAGCTGAAACACCAACCGCAGTTATACGATTGGGAAACCTTCTAATGGTCTGACGTTGAAAAAAATCGGAAAAAACCCTCCTTTATCATTCCCTTCTGATTCCTTCAGCACCACCTGAAGAAGCTTGAGGGTCGTCGCCTTGACTATGACTACAAGAAAAAGCGTCAGGGCAAGATCCCAGATGAGGAGGTCCGACAGGCCCTGGAGAAGTTTCACGAGTCAAAGGAAGTGGCCGAGACCAGCATGTACAACTTGTTGGAGACTGATGTGAGGATTTATTCATTACTGTTAAGTGTGTGGTGTAGTAGTGTTTATCCTTTTGGCATCATTTCAAGACCAGTTCCTTTAAGACATCAAATATATTCTCATAGATATATTTAACATAACCCCTTTTCAGACATTACCTACCGGTAAAATCCAGAGAATTGGCCCTGGAGTTTACCTGTAGTTTGCCTTTCACACATGCACAACGCAGCGGGGGGTTCTCTGCACAGAGGTGTTCAAAACAGCATCAAATCAACTGCATTATTCAGGCGAGAGGTGGAGCAGCCGTGTGCAACAGAAAGAGGCAGAAAGCGACATATTGACTCCACTGCCGAGATGATGTCTTTATGTTGACACTGTCGTCAGCTCTTATCACCACATACTCTTTGGACATCTTCGTCTGTCGGAAGAAGAGAAAAGAGAGAAAACAGAGACTTGTGAGCAGCTCTGGCAAATCTCACTCCGCCTCCTCCAGACTAAATTCTACCGTAGAAACTTGGACATTTGCTTTCAAACATGAGTCCAGTGCATGTCTGAAAGCAGCTATAGTGACATTGGTGACATCTAACTACTTTGAACAAATCAACAAATATAGTCTAAAAATACTGAATCTGAATTTTCTTTATGCAATTTTGAGATAAAGTCCCATATATGTAGCTAATATGAAGCTCGTAATAAGAGGCATTTAAAGGCAAATTATTCTCAGCCTAGACCTTCGTGTTATATTTATTGCTACGACTATCATATTTGATCCCTTGCTTACCTGTAGAGCTTTCCTGAGCTTTTGTTTTGAAGGCCTCTGTCCAATGCACACCCACATGACAAATACACAGCTACAGTTTCACGTGTAAAGATCAGTGAAACACACCCATTCCGCACAAGCAACACTGGCACTACAGATAAGCATTATGTAAATAGCTGTAGTTGAACAGCTTTAACATTGAATCACTCATTGGTTTCAGCAGTGAGATCTTTTGTTTGCTTTGTACATGAGAGCCAGTGAACACGCCTCCAGGTGAGGGGTCACAGGAGCCAGTTTATTACTGTTGGTACAACTACAGTGTGGATACTTGACCCGAGCACGCAGGGACCTGTTCTGACAATAACTTTCGGTTTCAGTCACGTTGGCTCAGCTATCTATCTACCTTTATTTACTCTGCATGTACCTGTTATCTGAAAAAAGATCAGGTTGGGTTTGTACACTTTAAGTACTGAATATTTTTGGCTTAAGTTTTGAACAGTGGGAGGAAATGGAGATGCAGCTTCTATCTTTATTTATAGTCTGTGGTGGAAACTGTTATAGAGAAGAATTGATTCAACACTCTGACCACTTTGGAGGCTGTAGTCTGTGGTGCAGTTGAACTGCTTTACATTGTACAGAGAAGCATTTTGTTATTTTGGCTGACATTTATTAGACTGCACGTTTTTTAGCCAGTCTTACCTATTGAAGAGCGCCTGTACATCTAAACTGATTTGTGTGTTTTTGTTACACAACAGTTTAGTAGGGAATTTGTAAAATTGAGGGAAAGTTGCCAATGTGAATATGACTACTACTACCAAGAGGAAGTCCGCGTGTTCCATGTTTCCTGTTTTCACTGTGTAGAGTCTGCCTCTTTCATTTTGTTTCCAACAACTGCCACATATGGGTAAGTTTGAGTGAGAAAGATTTTTTACTGTGCAAACAGAAGTTGGATCAAATAATCCTAATTAATTATTATCTTGAGATGAGGTTAAATGCTCAAAAAAGCATAGCAGACCATAAGTTCGGATTATACTGTCAAACAAATGACAAATCACATTATGTATTACACATGAGCTTAATAATGATAATGTCTTGTGAAGGTGCAGTGTAATCTGTATTATTTGGGACAGTTTATCCTATGGAATTGGTAACACAGCATATGATTAAGCATTGATTATCTTCCATATATATATATATATGTGTGTGTGTGTGTTTGTTTGTGTAGATCGAGCAGGTAAGCCAGCTCTCGTCTCTGGTGGAGTCCCAGCTGCAGTACCACAGGCAGGCTGTTCAGGTGCTGGATGAGCTTTCTGACAAACTCCGTGAAAGGTGCAGTGACAAAACTCGACAAATACCAACATATTGTACGGTGCAGCTCACTGTGCAGCTCGGAGCTTTGTATTTATTATTCATGACGCAAGTCTCATTTCAATGTATCCTTTATTTAAACAGGATGAATGAGGCTCAGTCTCAACCGAGACGGGAATACACACCTAAACCCAAACCTATCTATGACTTTGGAGAAGACAACCATTCAAACGGCGGATACTCAACATCGATGGCCCCTCCACCCTCATGTAATTCAGGTAAGAAACAACTGAAAGGGTCTGAAAACAAATACCAAAAAATTATTGTAGACCCATAACATTTTGTAATTTTAACCAACGCTTCTGTAAAATAACATATAACTAACCATGAAAATTAAAATGATGAATTGGCTGAGTGTACAGTTGGTGTCAGAGAACAAGTCAAAGAACAGTGGAAACTTTGTCCGCCATTTTTTGTTTTCACCCTGACACTCACTCTTTCTAAGTCACACAAAAGAACTAGGACAGGATATGTGCAGAAGAGCTGCCACATAACCACAGCAAAACTCAGCTGTTTCTACACACACACTCAAAATGCACCAAGCGAAAGTAATACTCCTGCTTTCTCTAAAATCTGTCAGAAACTAAATTGTAAAAACAATTGATTGTTGAAGATCTGCAACCACTGTGCACAAACATGTCAAAAACATTCAGCACACATGTGTTTATCTTTCTCCAGTTTTGAGGTTTTTTCAAGTGCTCGCATGCTCTGAATGTTTGATTCTCAACTGCTCTCAGTTGTTGAAAATGGATGTGTGTGTCTGTGTGAGGGGGAGGGGTTCCCGTTAGTGAGTGAGTGAGTGTGTGTGTCCTGTCCTGTCATCTCAATGGCCTTTCTCCAACTGACCCTGTTCCTTTTTCCTGTGACATCATCAGAGCCGTCTTTTCACTCGGCCAGATTGTCCTCTCGCAAACCCAGATTGTGTGAGTCCCAGATTGTGTGGGCCATTTTTTCTCTGTCACACTTTCAGTCATGTACTTGAAACAGTCTGTGTTTGTGCAGCTTGTGGCGTATGAAGTTCGCTAGAAGCTTCCGCTCACTGGCTCGGCACAAAATTGGTTGTTGATTGTGCATGTGTAGTTAAACAGCGTTGTGTGTGTGTTTGTGAAATTGTATGAAATCCAAATCTTGTGCTGTTGATACTGTGACCTGACTTAACTGACAAGTATTAACAGCTCTACAGTGACTGGTTCTGGCCATATTTAATTTTAATATTTTATTTACACAAAAAAAAATCAAGATTCTCTTTATTATACTGTACATACATTCTTCTGTTTAGGGGTAATTTTTACATTTAGGGGAGACTAATCTTAAATAATGAAATTCAAGATTTGTGTACCCTGTGCTGGACCAAAGAAGAAGAATTATTAGTGCAAGTATGCGCTGCATCATTAGCTGATACCTGGTTAGCTTTATGTTACCATACCAAATACCAACACTTTGGTTTAACTAATTACTTTCTTGCCAGGCTGCTAGCTCATTAATGACCTGACTGATTTGTGAGCTTGGTCTTAAATTTCAGTGCTTGTGCTATTTAAAAGAAAAAAAAGGGTCTTAAATCTTAATCTTATATAAAACTTGTATATATCTATAGACACCCTGTTTTTTCCTGTCTCACAATCTGCAAATTATATAAACTGATTGTTTTAGCAACTGAATAGTCTCTCATAATACAACCTATCTTTGGAGTAATGTCTCTAATAGTACAAAGTGGTTAAGTACATTTTTTCTGGCTTTATAAGTTAACATAGTAAGGAGAAGGGCACAGAGAATGAGAGCAGCACTTTCCTGTTCGCTCGCCTACCCAGCAGCCTGTGGGGCTGACTTGACACAATGAGAAAATTGTTTGGCGAACAAAAAAAGGCCAGTTTGTGTTGGGAGCCTCATTCTCCTCCGCTGAACTGTGAGAAGTAACAGAGGAACAGATAGAACGAATAGAAGAAAAGTCCCACACAAGCCTGGTGTCATAGGATGTGGTTGTGTTTGGTCATGGATCAAATCTGTCAGCGCTGTTGAGCTTGTTTGCAGTGCTGTGTTGCAGTTGATCTGCCTTAACTAATACTAATGTTTTTACTTGTGTATAAAACCATGTGACTTTTGATAGGCTGCTTTGGCTCTTCACTGTGTGAACTTATCCTGAATCCTTCCACCTCTCTTTCCATCATGTCCTTACTTTCTCTCCTTGCTTGTTGTTTCCTCAGCACCGGAGCAGCCGAGCTGTAAGGCGCTGTACGACTTTGATCCGGAGAACGAGGGCGAGCTGGGCTTCCGCGAGGGCGACATCATAACCCTGACCAATCAGATCGACGAAAACTGGTACGAGGGCATGCTGAACAGCCAGTCGGGGTTCTTCCCCCTCAACTATGTCGACGTCCTCGTCCCGTTGCCACAATAATACAAAGAGAGCGGGAGAGCTGAGAGGAGACCGGTGGAGGTGGAGAGCGCAAGTAGAAATAGCAGAGGGGGAGGAAAGTCAGGCCAAGGGATGATCCGCAGAAGATTCATTTTCAGCCTCAGCACCAGTGACCAGAGACGAGCACTTTTTGTCATCTTGTTCTGGGGGAAGATGGTTACATTTCAGAGTCCAGAGATGAATTTCTTCCCATTTCACCCAAAGGTAAAAGGATCTAGAGATGGACAAGACACGTCATCACTTTTTATCCAATAGTAGGAAATATTTACTGATGAAACATTTCTAAGCAATACTTTTTTAATTAACTACAAATTACTGATATGATAAAGAGATTTGTGTTGAATCTGATGACTGGAATGATGCATTTATATTATTGTCTTTTGTGCAACTACAGTCTGTTTGAAACTCAGGTTGGTCACCAGTGTAAAAGTCCGTTTTCAGACTGGAGAGGCCAACTCCAACCTCACAGCTGATTAATATGTTTGATGTAACCTGACTGAAAATCATTCTCATTTCAAAATTGAGAAACGATTATCTTGTCTTTAAGGAGATTTGGCCAGCGGCTCATGCTGCCTCCTGTTGGCGTGACTTAGAATTACTTTCACATAAACTAAAATGTGACTGCAACATCAACGTAGTTCTACCTGCATCTATAAATGAAAATTGTTGCGTATTTTTAACGAGAAAGATGAGTCAAAATGTATCTCAGATTTGTGAGTCCTACAGTTTCCAGGTTGTGTTAACGCTCGTTTTCTCACCTGTGCATTGATGATGCTACAGTAGCGTCACAAGACAACAGCAGGTTATTTTCGTATCATTTCAGTATTTGATTTGAGATTAGTCTCAGCTTACCACAGTAGTTTTTAAGAGTAGACCGACCGATTATGTGAGAAAACGTACTTGCACCTTGGTCCTCAGATGAGATTGATGTGTGTGTGTGACAGACTTACCTTGCCGTTATACAATGACCCAAAGTTTTAATGCAGACCTTGCACCTTTTTGTCACTTAAGGCGAGCGTGTGTAGAATGATTAGCCGTTTGTCTGCTAGTCTTTTTGACAGAAAAGACGGAGCCAAAAAGTCTCTATAAAATGTAATATTAACCTATCGCCTAGTGCGCTCGGATATTCTCAAGCAGCCATTTATTCATGTAGTATTGGGTCTGTTTGTGTTATCATGTTATGCCTTTTGTCTTTTGAGCCCTGTTGTAGGCACCTGTTTACTCCCTGCAGTGCCTGACTAGACGACGCTGCTGGCAGCGACTCTCACTCAGACTCTTCAACGATTGTCCCTTTGTTTCTATCTGCCCTCATGTGTTTGAGAATGTGAACCTTGTTTCTGCTTTGAAGCCTTGTGCGACCCCTGTTATTCTGATCACTGACGACTGCTTTGATTTTTTTGTTAGTGTAATGGGCTGATTCAGACTGGTGTTTTAATCTATTAAGACAAGGCTGGTTTCTTGTTTTGGATCGAGTCACAGTCGGCACAAGCCGCATGTGGAGTCTAGTACACTGTACTGTATGAGGGAAACACCTGGAGTGAAAGGGAAAACATCAAGGGAAGAAATGATGATTGGTATAATTTGGAGATCCCTTGTTACCAATTCATCTTTACCAAACATGTCTAATCAGTCCGATTGTCTTCGGGGGGGAGTTTTAATGAATGAAAAATACTATTTGAATGTGTCTGCTACATTCCCCCTGTTATTTGTGTTTGTCCCTCACTCCACGCTGCCAGACATTAGTTTGGTCCTCGTCTACACATGTTTACATCTCTGATCATACAACATTTCATTGCTTGTACCAAGTTCAGGGCAAAGTTAAAGACTGTAGGAGGTGCTGCCTGGGTCACACTGTAATAAAAAACAAGTCCTTGTTAGCTTTGTGTGAGTGCCTTTGGAAAAGAAAGGAGGGAAAATACCGCAACTAATACAGCAACCAAAACCTAACCTAGCTACTTAAAAAAGACAATGGTTGAGTTTCTTTTTTTTTTTCTTTCTATTTTTGGTTTTATTTGTAGCCATTGGCACTTTTCCTGTGTAAAGTTGAAATGCATGTGTGCACATGTCTGCACATTTATGACACTACCGCAGTTTCCTGAACATGTTGTGTTGAGATAATGTGACGTTTTGTCCACAAACCACCGGTGGAAACTGCATCTGTGTAGGTTAAACCTTGTGTGAAAAAAAAAAAATCCCACTGATTTCTTTCTTTAAAGGGCTATGCATTTGTTTGATCTGTCTTAAATACTCTTTTGAACTGCGTAAAATCACTCTGGCTCTCTATAGTATTATTTTTTTATATATAAGACCGTTACACGTTTTAAATTAATCTCTGCATGTAGTCCTATGTTACACCTTGTAAGTGTATGTCTTAGATTTCAGTTTCCCTTTTACGTGAGTACAGAATTTAACCGCAATATTTTGTAATATTTTATCAAAGTATTTGTACGTGCCCCCCCCAACTCAACCCATTCTTACAATAAACAAAAAGGAAAAATGTGTTGTTTGATCAATGTTGAGGTCGTCTGACATGAAATCATGGCTTTGAAAATCCATTCAATTCAATAGAGCACCTAAAAAATCTAAAACTATAATTACTGCCCCATGGTTTTATGCCTCTGACAACCAGTGCAGTTCAGTGTCCATTCCCCCAGACTCATGATGTCACATTGACATTTAACCACTGAAATCAAACCGAGTGACAACTGATCGAAATTCCAAGACAGTCCCTAAAAGTAAACTTGAGATTTGCTTAAAGAGGCTATAAACATGATTTGAGAGGCTACTGTGATCTCGACCTTTGATCCCCAAATTCTAATCACTTCATCTTCGATTTACCTGGAGGTGTTCCAGAGATAAACAACAAAAAAGAGAGATAGACATGTTTAAATAGTTCCAGTGTGTATCTTTTAATGCTTTGTGGGTAATCAATCAGCAGGCTTAAGGCAGAAGTCTTCACACATGTACATCACACAGTCCACAGTTAATAAATACAGTACAGCTAGAGAGGAAGCAATCATGAGTCCTAACAACAGGACTCATGTCTGGTGGAACCTGACAGGGACACAGTAGAGACGCACATTCACAACGCAGCTCACACACACACACACACACACACACACACACACACACACAGGTTTGGTAAAAAGAAAACTTGTTTGTCAAAATGGATTTTTACTTTACTGCAACCCTTCGATTAGACTTGAGCGACAAAAACATTCACAAACAAATTTCAGAGTATAGTTTAGGTCACTACCATTTTTTTAGTTTTTCATGTTTTCAGCCCAGTCACTGATCCTGGTTTACTCTATAAAGGCAATTACTAGGTAACGTTGTACATATCGGCCCAAACCTGCTCACACCACAGGAAACTGGCACCGACAGGCACATAGGTCCATGTGAAAAGAGGCCGGCGTTCCTCCATGGGCTGATGTCAGGTCCATGAAACACTTCCATTTAGTGTCATTAAAACAATATTTCACTATTGCTTTTTAACACTCGTTAGTTCCCTGTTCTCGAATCCCCTTCTCATGTTGGCAAAATAAAAGGTCCTAGGGTGACTCACATCACAGCTTTAGCACCTTCAGTGTCATTGACCTGTGTTTTAACCCGTGATGACGCTGCGTCAAATTAAGCATGAGAGAATTCAAGGCATCTACATGTTCTTCAGAGCAGGTTTTACATTGTTTACGCCCGTGGCACCCGAGACCTGGTGGCTCTGCACAGGAGGAGTTTGAAATGGAACAACTTGAGATGGAGAGCCACCAACGTGCACAAGAGCCACAGCGGCTTCGCTCAGGGCATGCTGCCCAGCTGACTGTAGACATGCTCCAAGATCTGCGAGTAGGCCTGGTCTTTGGGGGCATGGCAGCTCAGGGAGCCCTGAGGAAGGAGACACATTGTAGGTCAGATGCAGGAACTTCAGGAATCCCGAACACGTCCCCTTACAGCTAAGGCTACATCCACACTCCTACTCTCCCATTTGAAAATGCACGAATTAGAAAGCGCCCTTTTCAAACAGAAACGTAGTACTATGGAGGTTCCCTAAGTTAACATCTATTTTAGTTTCCATTACTCCTTCTACCTTGATCTTGTCCATCATGGTCGTATCCGGGCACCAGTACTGGCTGAACTGGACGACGTCGGGAGCCGCCCTATAGTAGTCGACCAGCAGCATCTTTGGACAGAAAAATAGGTTTAATGGTAATTTATAAAAACCATGACACATGCCTTGATTTCTCTGTTGTATTTGTTTCCACAGCTCTGACGCTGCAGTACCATCTCATTCAGGACGTCACTGGTGAGGAAGTTGTCTTGTACGTAGGTGACCTCCACAGCCACTGGGATGCCGTAGTCATTGGGCCGTTGCTGCAGGAACACAGAGGAGATGCAGGTTTATCAAGACAACGATTAGATGAAAGTCTTTTACTTATGACTGTGTCCTTACCTCAGGTGGTGGTACGACCCAGAATGGAGTAATTGTGGAAGCCACACCTTGATTGCCGTGATAATATGGTCCTTTTGAAAAGAGAAAAAGTTCAGAGCTAAATGATGACGAGGTTTAGACCGGACATACTGTGAGTTCCCGATAGTGATACCTTCACTTGCCCTGGCAAATACTGGAAATTCAAGAAGTTTCCATTTCAGAAAAACAGGCAGTGAAATTTACCTTTAGGGCACTGGTGACACTTTGGTTACAAATTATTGTGTTCATATTTTACTGCTCTCATTGAAGTGAACATGAACAAAACACCTCACTTTTTGCTTTATTTCCTTCCAAAACACTATGCAGTAAAAATTTAATTTATGTTATAAGACAAAAAAGTTACAGCTTTGCTTTCTACAAAACATAGACACAATAAAATAAAAGTCCCGGAAAAGTTATATCTTTAAAGGAATTGAACCTTTAGCTCAATGCAACAGAACCATTCTTCTATGGTGTTTAATTGTGATAAGGTTTAGTGGATGTTTGTCAGTGCAGTTCTGTAGCTAGTTTTTTTTTTTTCAGTCTGCGTTAATTGCCCTAAACCAAAGTGCCTTGGGGATTAATAAGGTCGTTTTGTGTTGTATTGGATTTTGTGACTGAGAAATAAACAGCACTGTTTATACAGATGGCTTTGATAGAAGCTGAGGGTATTTGCATGATATAAATCTGTTTACCTCATACCTTATTTCATTTTTATTGGAGTACATTATTGTTAATGGGGTTATCTAATGGTTTTGTCTCACTCTTATTGAGGGTGAAGGTCAGTGGAGGTTGCACCTCAAAGTTAAACCCTATGATACAAATTGTGCATATGGTCATAGAGATCACATTTGATCAATGATTATAACCATATCTGACCCTGCAGTTCACTTGCTGTACTAACATTGTAGCTAGATCCTCCTCCTCTGTAAGTTATATAGAGCTACTTCAGTTTACTTATTCAATTCTATTTGACTTCCATGCAGGGACTCACTAGTACTAGTGAGTACTGGTACTCATCAGTAATTAATAATAATGATAGTACATGTTTTCATAGTGGGAAAAGTTTTTCCAAGACAGTTTTCTTTACAGATCAATAATGAATAACAGTCACCCACTGACCACAAATGATGCCCAGACAGGGCTGGAAGCCGTTGTTTGAACCCTGCAGCCTCAGCTGGTGGTCCATCTGGGAGTCAATGTCCTGCAGCGAGGGCAGAGCCGGACCTCGGGGGTGACTGTGGTACCAGCCCACCAACGACAGCCCGCGCATGAACAGGTTCTGACAGATCTAGACCAGAGGAAACAGGACAATACACTGATTTAAGGGATACATGGTTATTCTTAATACATGTGCACATCTCCAAACATAGCATATAGTCCGAGTCCTGGCCAGTCGGACCACTTACTAACTGTAATTTATTCTCCCTCTACCCTGACATCCAGTTTCCTGCCTCCTCCCTCACTCTGCCAACAAATAAAATCATAAAAATGTCCCAGAAAATGAAAAAAGTTCTGCCTGCTGAGCTGTCCTGGGGCACAGGAAGAGGCTGTGAATCTTTAAAATGTCTGTCTTTCACCTTCATGTTGTCTGAGGGCATACATGACTGATTCACAGTCCTTGTGTTACTGTACCTCCTCCTCAACAGCAGAAGCATGGTCTCTATCCGCCAGCCTGGTCCGACAGGGGAAAGCCCTTAAGACTGTCAGCACTGAAATACAGCAACGATAAAGAGAAACACGCTGGTGATGAAGACATCCTCATTTTCATCTTCTGCTAATATATACTTGTTCTTGCTTATTCCTATTTCTAACGTCCCACTCACATTGTGTGTTGGTGTCCCACCGTCCTCCGAGGTATCCCACCACCTCACTGGTGGTCAGGTGACAGTGAAAGTCCTATAAAAGGATAAAAAGCAGGTAGGTATGTGTTTTAAAATGTGGCTCAGGGTTTCGTTGTCCTGCTTCAGCTGTGACGGTAGCTCACCATCAGCAGCAGAACATTACTGGACACGGCCACGTTGAAAGGCTGAAATCTGTTGATGGCTGAGAAGGCCGACAGCTCCACTAGAGTGTGCAGATCTCTGAGGAGACAAGTTCGAGTCTCATTCACCGCATGGACATCATTTAAAATGACATAGATCAGTCAGAATAACCGGAAGTACCTGGCAGCGTCTCTGGTGCCCAACGTGCAATACCTGACAGGAATTCTCTCTCTGTCAGTTCTTCGAGAAACCATGATATCTGTAACGAGCATCAGAAAGGTTTGAGAGGGGAAGAGAGGCGAGGAAGAAGAGGAAGAGAGGGGACAGGACGAGGACGAGGAGGGGAGAGGAGAAGAGAGGAGAAGAAGAGGAAGAGGAGGAGGAGAGGTTAGAAGAGCAGGATCGTACCACTTAATCCAGGTTTGCCGTTCTTGTTCTTCTCATCTGCTTGCACGGCCGTTTTCCCCTCCTCTTCATCCTCGTCGTCATCCTCCTCACTCACCAGGCTCTGACATCACAGGATATAGGACACAGGGTCAAGTAGAGACGGTCATATAAACTATCAGGGGAACACATCATGCCCAAAGGTCCCGGAAATATAAGGTGAAAATATCATTGAAGAGAAATGGCTTGATAATATTGACTTTTTGTTAACATGGATGATTAAAGGCCAAAAAATCTTCTGTTTCATTCCAGATCTGGGATTTTTGACTAACTTTATAAAAACACTGTATATTTTCACCTCTCCAGGTCTCTAACAATCCTCCCAGTTAAAGAGTGTGATAAAGGAAAACTGCTCATATCCAAAGTGAATCTGTGATCAGGCGTAAGGGTAATGCTGTCTCCAGAATATCTACGCCTCAATGGAATGGACTGTGGATTATAAGATTACAGATTTTTCGTCCTCTGTGAGCTAATCCGAAAAAGTTCGGATCTTTTTCCTTGTTATAGAATTCATCACTTTTCTTTCAAATCTGACTTCTCTCTTCCTCCCACTCTTTTTCTCTCTTAACGTTCTGCCTCTGCACTGATACAAGGTAAGGGAATTTCCCCGGTGATGGATCAATACAGTTTTATCTTATCTTATCTTAACTTACTAACTCTCTGATAAGATATGTACTACAAGTAAAAAGGCTTTTCATTCAGCTTTGTTGTTATTTGCACAGAATTAGAAACTGTTGCAAGAAAATATGTTCTAATTTCAGTATTTTGAGTCAGATACTTTGCTGTATTCAGAAAAGGAGAAGATGAAGAAGAAAAAGGATCCATCCTTGTGGTCTCACCATGTCTGCGCTGGGCTGGTACTTGTGCAGCCAGGTGGTTTTGTACTGGACCAGCTTCTGCCCCCGGTATCGTACCGACGCCCAGCCACAGCCTGACTTCTTGGCCGGGTTGACCAGACGTTTGCAGTGAGTCGCCCAGGCACTGGGAGAGTTGAAGATCTGACCCGTCTCCACCCATCGGATCTTCCCATCATTCAAGAGGTCCCCAACAAAGTTCTTACCCTGAGGAAAGAGAGAAGAGGAAGATGAGAGTGTTTACTCCCTGAACTAAATCACCTGGTGCAATTCAAAGGCACCGGCAAACCTCACCAGACACAACTCAACACTGAAATATTAAACAATCTCCCTGTCTTCTGCTGTGCTGTGTGTTATTACCAGGTAGTGGATGGCCAGCACGCCGTCCCCTGGCTCCACCAGGCCGTCCTTCAGCAGAACCCTCAGGGTGATGCCCCTTCGGGTCAGCAGGGAGCCCCGGCCGGAGCTGGACCTCAGTTCTGCCTCCTCCCCTCCGCTCAGCTCCTCCTCATCCTCCTCTCCTCCATCCTCCACCACCTGTGGTGGGCTGGGTGGCTCTGAGCCTGGGAGGACACACACACACGCACACACACACACACACACAGAGTATCAGGTCTGCTGGAGGGATGAGGGGGTGTCGTGTTGATGTTGGAGCCTCATGTTAGCTTCTTATGGTCCATTGACATCAGGTTTACTCATTGAACCAATGTTACTGAGAGGTTTCCACATTACAAGGCACCTGACTGCCAGTGAAACATCTGTATATGGAGGTAACATCAGGATTAAAGTGTTCGCTCCCTTTACAGTGACTTGGTAACGAGCGCTCCACTGTAATGGCAGCCGGCCTCATTCATAAGTGCTGCATATTAAAAATGATAGCCTCCTTGTTTCCGGTTCAGGGAATCGCACAGGGACGGAAATCAAAAAGCAAATCGGTACTGTTGTTTCCGTGAACAGGAGCAGAGCCGTGGGGGCTGTTCTTTTGTTTCTGCTCAGCCGTCTCCGCAGGAAGAAGCTCCCCCCCCCCCCCCCCCCCTCCCCCCCTCTCTTCATGTCTCTCTCACATTTACAATCATCTGTCCATTCTTCTCACCCATGTCTCTGAACGACTTCAAGTCCAGCCCCGTGGAAGAGCGGTTTGTGTTCCGGATCACTCGCAGCTTGTGAGGGGGTTCGAGCGCGGGCTGATTTCACGGACACACACTTCGCCACAATGGCTCCGACTATTATTCAAAACATAAAATGAAGGCGTGTGTGTGTGTGTGGTTCCGCGTGTAGTTTCCTTGTTGTGTTGCTTTAATGTCGGGTCCCCTCCCCTTTCTTTCTTCCTGCGTCCTTGTCACTGTGTGTGTGTGTGTGTGTGGGTGTGTGTGTGTGTGCCGGTCCACGCTCACTACCATCAGCCCTTAAACACCTCACAGTCAATATGAAGTCATGATATTAACGGAGGTTTGTGGATATTTGTTTTGAAAGATCTTCATGTTTCAGCGGTGCAGCGATGAATCTGCCGCCCGGAGAAGAGGAAGTGTGGTCCCGCCGTCAGGAGACTCACACACGGTCCATCCGGGGAGCTGTGTGTAGAACACACTGCCCGGTGACCGGGGCCGCAGGTTTCGAACACACGGAACACTCTCCGCTGTTTGGAACTGGGTTTTCTGCACCGAGCGCCTTCATGTTAGCGAGGAGATGGGCTGACGTACAGGGAAGCAGCCAGCAGGGGGCGGTGTGTCTAACCTGAGTCTGCCAATACATACCGCCATCTGCTGGTGCTCTTCGGAAAGTCCCAGCTCCAGATTTGTGGATTTTGTTGAATTTTTTAATTCTTGAGTGTGGTAATGTTAGACATTTTTTTAATTTGCTCCCCTCTAGACGAGGTAAAATAATATATCAGTCAATGGTACACATTTCCTCTTAATTCATTTCAGGATGTTTCCTAGCAATGGAAATGATCAGAATGTCTTCAGGACAAAGGGCAGTGGAAATATGATTGTTTTTAAAAAGTGTTCTTGTGTCTCGCTTTATCCCTTTTACTTAGGGATAGAGTGAGACAGACCAGAGAAATCAAGGGGGTGGAAGTGATCCACTTACCTTTTCCCCTTTAAAACTACCATAACAACACATGTTTGTAATAGTTAAAATCCTGACAGCTAGATTGACAACCACACATTCAAAAACTAATATGGATACTAGCAACAGAATCATGGGGATCGGTCAATTAAGCACATTTATTTAAACACTTGAAAGTAACACAGAACAAAATCATATACAACGTAATATAATTCAAACTCTTTTCATTAACATTCCAATGACAGATAGAACCAGTTAAATTAGAACCAGTTAAATTAGAACACAGTCATGGGACCATAATCAGAACCAGCTAGAACAGCCTGGGACTCAGATGAGGCCTGGGACTGGGTTCTCCTCTCTCAGCTGATGTGATAGAACCAACTTGCTTTTGTCCTTTCTCTGTCACAACCTGAATCAACTGGAAAGTTTAGAATCAATGGCATGTGCAATCAGTAGGCTACTATTGGTCTAAAGGTACATTGTATTTCATTTCAGTCCATTTACTTTTTCCAGTTCACATGGATCACAACATTACTAATAGCATTAGCTTCAGCATTCTGCCAATAGCTAGCTGGTCATTATCGCAAGCCGCTCAGTATCAATCTGGTGCTCTCTAGTGTATCATGTGTAGCTTACCTGCCGTGGCTTTTGTACTGTCAAGACGCCTGTATCATCCACATTGTAAATCATGTGCTGAGGGAATGTGTGCACGTTAAAAAAGAGAGGCAAGGGAAAAATCAGAATCAAAACCAAATCTTACAGGTAAAGCCTCCATAAAACATTTGCAACTAAATAATTATTTCTGTCACCTGTCCATCACTACAGGCAGATGTTCAAAGAACTCCTCCACTGTAGTTTCATTGAAGTCTGTAGCTCTTCCCAGGGATGTTGCCTCCGGAGTCCGGGCAGAGAGATGGCGACGTGCTAGGAAGTTGCCAAACCACTCTACTCCTAAAGAGTAGAGAATTCATTATTATAAGATTTAGATTTGTGGCAAGGTCAGTTGGCCTAAGTTAACCTACAGAATCATGTGATCTCTTCCACACCCTAGCTTAGCTGCACATCGTTTCTCTGTCCAATGGGCAGGGAAAGGGATCTGTGATGTGTCCTCCCATGATTTACATCGCAACTGGTCCGACGTTTCCTAAAAAATAAACAAAAACTCTGTGATTTCAAAGCCTTGTCCAGCTGTTTACTGACGTTTGTCATGTTTAGTGAAGAGAGAGAGGGAGAGAGATACAGGCAGGCAGGCAGGCAGACAGACAGACAGGCAGGTAATTTGAAGGAAGTTTTACTGTTCTACAAATTAGACAAGTTCACTAGTTTTGTTTAATTTAAAATCGTAATTATTGAAATGAAAGGTAGGTCTCAAGTTGAGCTACATGACAGTCTGGTGAGGTATATTGTGGTATATTACTAGTGTAATGCTGCTTATGCTTCAACTCTGTCAGAAAACAGTAAAAAAAAATGTGTGTGTACTGTGTTGTCAGCTTTATAGAGATATTTAAGTCACTCTTGATAATTATGCAAAACATTGATTTATTTCATTTACAAAATTTGCAGCATAATGCCAAGAAAAGAGAGACTCCAAAAGCAGAAGGACAGGGAACTGCAGCAACTTGTAAAACAGATGAAGGAGAATCAGTAACCCTACCTGGTCCAGAGAAGCCCATCACCTCACTAACCCTAACATCAACATATTATTTGGTTATTTAATATTGCCTTGTTTTGTCTGTTTTTGCCTGTTATTTATTTATTTATTCAAATTGATAATTTGAGTTAGTTTTTTAACAAAAATAAATATATAAGTTGAAAATATCCTAACAATTTGGGCGATGGGTGCCCTTTTTGGGGTTTGAGCAACTGCACCCCAAAATGTCTGTGCACGTGCCTGATACAGGGGGTGTCTCACATTACCTCACTCTCTTCTCTACTATGGGAACTCGCTTCTGTCTGTGAAATAATACAGATGAATGCTAGATCATAATTATATGTCACTCTTTCTTAGAGACACCTGTTTTTTTTTTTTTAAGTATTTGTACCTTTCTCTTGTTGAGGGTTAAGGGCAGAGGATGCCACACCGTGTTTAAAGCCCAATGAGACTAATTGTGATTTGTGAATATGGGCTATAGAAATCAAATGTGATTTATTGACTGAAGTTATTCTTTGGAAAAACGTTATTTTTCCCTCTTGAGATTCACGTGAAATATCCTGGTCTGGAGCTACTTTCTCCGACTGTTCCAACAGTTCTTGAACGCACCCAGAGTTTGGGAAGTTGCTAAGCAACCCACAGCCCCATGTAAACTGAGAGGAAGATGATTGAAAAGACTTGAACGGGTTCATTCATAATAACAAAGTAAATCCTGTGTAGCGCAGATCCGGACTCGGCTCCGGAACCAGCAACATGTCGAACCCGGAGGAACCAGCGAACATCGGCAGGGTGCTGAGTTTTCTCCGGGAGTGGGACCGTGGAGACAGGGCGGTGCGCAGCCGCATGTTGAGCACCTTTGTGGGTCAGAGCTCAGGGAAGACGTGCTACGAGCTGGAGAGTCAGTTCGCTCAGGTGTCCAGTCTCTTTCTGGCTCGACTCACCACCTGGATGAGACTCACGTATCCTCAGTCTGATGTTACAGCCATGTGGGACACGTGGAGCCTGTTGTTGACCTACCTACCAACACGTGAATCACAGATCTAAACAGTAGCCAAGCAAAATGTATGATAGTGGTAATTCATATCTTTAAGTCACACATTTATATTTTTGTTTAAAACATTATAATGAATGTTCTGTATACTGTTCTATTATATTGAATATTATTAACTTGTTTTAGTTCTGTGTGCAATGAAGTCTTCATGAACTGAATAGTGCCCTTAAATTCAAGTAAGCTTCACCAAATTGCACCCACACACACACACACACACACACACACACACACACACACACACACACACACACACAAAGATGTCCATCCTCTAATAATGTCTGATTATTAAGGTTCTACTGTGGCCAAACCTCATCTTTTCAGAGAGTTACAACCAAATCAGCTCTGTAGTTTTTGTATAATCCTGCTAACAGAACACAAAATGGATTAGTGTTGGCCTCCTGGGGGCCTCATCCTACTGGATTGACTCATATAACCAACTGAGACCCAGTCCTTCACTAAATGTCCAGATACATGTTTGGGACTTTCTTGGGCCTCCAGTTGAGAGCAATTGGGATTTTCCTGTCTGCATCAGGCCAGTAAGTGAAATTTAAAAAAAGCACCATCATCCTAAACTATTTGATACTGTATCTGTGAGCTGGTCTCTGAGTGAGCTCCATTCCTTGGTGTCTGCTCTGTTTCGGTCAGCGATCAGTACCTGACGGAGTTCCTGGAGGACGGAGGCATCCTCACTCTCCTGGACATCCTGAGACACGCTGAGAGCAAAGAGGAGGACAAGGCCGAGGTTGTCCATCTCCTGCTCACTGTCTCCAACGCTGGTCGCAAGTACAAAGAGATGATCTGTGAAAGCCATGGTGAATTTCACTGTTCTTTTGATTCACCATTTAGATCATTATTCGCACTTTAGCATCAGTCAGCTTTGCCCCCTTTATTACTCTAAAGGTGTGGAAGTGATAGCAGAGTGTCTGGCCAAGTCCAACACAGAAGAAACCCAAGACACAGGCTGGGCCCTGCTGGAGTCCCTGTCCCACTGGAATCCTAAATATCAACCTCTGATCTACAAAAGCCTCATCGCCCTCATGGCTTGTAGTTCTCCCAAAGCCCAGCAGATGGTGCTGCACACCCTACGTGTTGTTCAGGTACAGTTACAGATGAAGCTGAATACCAAACCTGAACATGACTGTTCTCTGAGCATTCCTGTCCACTCATGCACAGACTGTATCTATTTTTACCATCTGGCTGGAATTGTTTTGTATATATATGTGTGAGTGTGTGTCGTCATGGAAGAATGTGGTCCTGACCTTGAGACACCCGCTGTAGCACCTGCCAAAATAGTCAAGTCTGCCTCAGAGTTAGTATCTGCTACAGGACCACACACACACACACACACACACACACACACACACACACACACACACACACTAACACACTTACACACACAGGTAAAAACAACACCAGTTTATTATGTTTATTTTATTATTATTAAATTTAATACAATTTTGTGTATTATTATGTTATGTTTTAATATGTTGTGTAACATTCAGTACCTTAAAAAGCCCTTTAAAAATCAAATGTATTTTGATAACAATAATTATTATTGTTATGTTGGTGTGGTCCTATCTTGAGAAGGTCTTGATAGATTCATATATGTAGTAAGAATCAAACAATTTATGATATTTTTACAATTTAAGAAAAAGTTATTTTCCCTCACAGTCCAAAATGAAGACGGCCCATCACAGCATCGTTGAGCCTCTGCTGAACATGCTGCGATCTCTTCACCTGGACGTCCAGGATGAAGGTAAGAAGAGGAGACATTTAATTCCAACCTCATAGTGACAAACATTTCCTGTAGCTTCACAGTTTCAACTCGTCCAACACTCCTCTCTCCCTGACAGCTATTCACCTTATCCTCGACCTGAAGTGTTCTGAAGTGAGGCCGGTGCTTCTCAGTGGCCTGGTGGCTCTGCTGAGGCCTGCCACAGAAGACGTGAAGTCACAGCAGATCACAGAAGGTGACACTTCAGTCTGGATGTCTGTTGCTTTTCCATGTGTAGCTAATTAATGTCAGCTTTATCTTAAGAGTCTGATAGAGCAGCATCTTTAAACTGATCAGGAAAAGGAAGAGAATATACATGAGGAAACCTATTGGGGTATTGTCTAATTTGTCTCGAATTACTAAGATAGACCTGTAGAAAATGTTTAAGCTGGAGAGATGAAGCCTCAGTTGACGAATAAGCAGACGAGTCATGATTCTACACGTTATATCCATTTCGACAAAGAAAAACATAAGATACAGAGTGAAACACAGATATAAAATCTGAACCCTTAGAAAATAATAGAATAATAAACCCTTGAACAAATGTTTAATTCACTAAATCCTCAACACATAAAATGTATAGACAACACACTAACACTAGAGTCATGCATTAAAAGCTTGATGAATTAACATGATAAATGAAGCAATACAGATATTGGCAAGTTAATAGCCAGAAATCTGAGGCTTATCATAAAAGCAGGGTATATTCATATTTACAATAAAAAAAGTGTGTGTGGATCTAATTTGCATGAGGTGGGCCTCTACCTTGTGACAACATTAGTAAACTAGAAGTACAATCTGAGAGTTTACACCTCCACTAAGGCCCAACATTCACAGCCACATTTACATTCAGTGGATCCAAATTTTTTATTTGAAGATTCAAAATGTATATTTGGATCTGCACCAAATTGAACACACTCATAGAATCAGTCCCATAAACTTGTCCCCAGGATCCATGAATATTTCTTTGAGAAAAAAAAGGTAGCAAATGCCCTATATCTCACAATGTAAAAGAAAGTTAAACAAAAAATCCTGGATGTTCCCTTGATCTGGATTCAAATAGAAATGTAACAGGTTCTTCTCTAACCCACACTGCATGCTTCCACCAAGTTTCAGGGAGATACATTTAGTGTAATCTTTCATACAAAAAAACAAACTGGGGTGAAAATATAACCTCCCTGATGGAGGGAATTACATCCTGTGACATTAACCTGTTATTATCACTTTTATTTTACACATACAATGTCATCAGAGGCTGAAACGATAGTGATGATTGGTTCTCTGCCTGTGTTTGTGCAACAAGCGGCTGCAGCTAAAACCATAAGGTATGGTCATTAAATGAGAAGCCATATGATGGAAAGTTATTCGGATTAATTGCAGTTTATTAGTAGTGATGTTTTTTTATGGTGTTGATTGTGTTGAAGGTTGCTGGCTGAAGAGGATCAGGAGATTTCTCATGCTCTTGTCTCTCTTGGAGTGATCCAGTGTCTCCTGTGTGCTTTGGGCAACAGAGAACACACTGACGCTCAAATACAAGCTAGCCTGGCCCTACAGGTACACACATGGTGTCTGCTACACACATACGTATGTTCCTCCATGCACATACTCGTTCTGAAAACCTGCTGTTATCTCTGCCTAGCACTTTGTCCGCTCATTCCCTGTTATTGAGGAACGTGTGGAGAGATTCATGGGCAGGTCCCTGTTTGCAGCCTTTGTGGTAAGTTCTCATATAACCTGAAACATACCAGAAGAACAGGGGTTAGAAGGTGAGAGTGGAGAAGATTGCAATAACAAATCGAATAACTCTGTCTCTGCAGAACCAGGCTGACACTTTCCACATGAATCTGGATGAAACACAAGCAGAGAACCTGCTGACGAACAAAGTCAACTTATGTGAAGGTGAAAACTTTAACCACTGAGATTATGCTGGTTAAAGACGCCTCAATTTGCCGTATTCTCGCAAACATATTTGATTCCCTCATGTTTGTGTTACAGTTTTGAATGGAGACTGACAAGAGGAGCATATAGAATTTATTTTATTGTTGCATGTATATGTTAAATAAAAAACTGTAACTGTCAACATTTTCTGCTATTTTTTTTTCAAATGTAATGAATCATGAAAATTAAATAAAAATAAATTTGCTTCCTGACTCATGATTATAATTATTTACTTATGCCTCGTTTCGTTTTCTCTAATAATACACAAATAAGAATCATATCTTCTATTTATTATATAATCCTTTCAATTTCAATAGGGACTCCCACTGTCTCCCACTGCTCAGTGCTCGGGCCTTAATAATCCATATGAATGAACCACACAAAAAGACCCGTATGCTACTTTTACTTGACCCGCCTACCGGAGATGACGTAACGCCTACTTCCCCCACACCCTCGCAGCTGATTGGACGAGCATCTGGAACGTGGCGGGAGACAAACTGGAATCTGCGAGGTAAACAAACGGTGACATCCGACTGTACATGTGGACTGATGATGAGCGGGTTGCGATCAGCGATGCGTCCAAGCAAAAGAGGCGGAGTGGAAGTGATAGAATCTGCAAAATCAAAGAGGAAGAGGACAAAGACAGCGGTGAAAGAAGGTACAGTCACCATGGGGAGTTGACTCGTGTTTCCAAAGGCAGAGGCGAGGGGAGGGGGTTTATATTGTATGTAAACATGAAGCAGTGTTTGGTGTCTCCTGAGTCACCACAGCTCATCCTACTTTTATTCTCTTAAGTTTCACTTCTGTTTTCACAAGATACTTCACTGAACTCTTCAGGTCTTTGCCTTCATTGTGCAAATGAAGCTTCACTTGATACACCGGGCCTGTAAACCAGGATACACGCTCTCTCTAAATGTATCTGCAGTGTTTGTGCAGAGAGCCAAATCAGCTCTGCACAATAGCAAAGATAATTCATGCAAATGTTGTCATGATGCTATAACTATAATGTTATTAAACTGTTTCTATAATGAGTGGGTGCTGAGCATTAGTTAAAGAATACGGTAATAGCTGCTGTAATGATTTGTTTGATTGATTTGTATTATTGTGTCACATTATGTGCTCAGCCTGAAACAGGCTTACAATAACAAATATTTGATTAAAGCTAAGATGAAGGACATATTTAAGTATCTATAATCAAATTAAAAAGGCCCTGAACTATATGCGACATACAAAAAAATAGAATTAAAATGTTTTGATCTTCCAGAGGAAACCACTGCCTCACCGTCCTCTTACCACACGTTCACTGATCCTGGAGCTGTGCTGCTGCTGCGCTCTGAGCTCCTGACGTGGTACGACAGGGAGAGGAGGGAGCTGCCATGGAGGACTCTGGTAAAAACACACACATTCAGGTTACTGGTGTGTGAGAAACAGACACACAACAATAACAATATATTTAATATATTCTATATGATGATGATGACACGGATAATGCAGCATCATTTTTTCTATTATAAGAAAGGTATTTTTATTCTATTATACTATTATACACTGATACAGCTGCACAAGTATACCTCAACACAACAAATCAAAAATGGAATGGAAAGTCAGTCCATTATAGATAAAACTGAGGCTGTGATAATATGATATCTTTATTTCTTATTGATTTTAATCTGACAGTATTTGACTTGCAGTGATGTGATTTCTTATTTACGTCCTTATCTTATTATAACGTTGCCTTTTTCCAAACGGTCTGTTTTTATGTCTTAATCTGCATAAATTCTTACTTCAAGGACTCATTAAATGATAACTGAGTCATACAATGCATCTTTATCTTTCACAGTGATATTCAATAATGCCCTAACATTGCGAAAAAATTGAATTGTTGTTTATGGTTTTACATGAAGTAATGAAAAGGCCGGCTCTCTGTACTTCTCTGACAGGCTGTGACAGAACCAGACCTCAACATCAGGACATATGCAGGTATAAAAATGTTTTATTGACAAATGGAAGATATTATAAGCTGCTGTTGACATCATTTACAAGAAGGTTTTCTCCCCTGTTCTCAGTCTGGGTTTCAGAAATCATGCTGCAACAGACTCAAGTGGCCACAGTAATAGATTACTACAACAAGTGGATGAAGGTAGGTGTCGTCAAGGTATTCAGTATTTATTAAATCTATTGAATATCCTGCCTGGTGTGTAATTTGGACTTCTTTATGTTCCAGCGGTGGCCGACTGTTCAGGATCTGTCAGCTGCCACACTGGAGGTGATCACTTACAGCAGCGACAGAGAGCGTTCATCTAAAAATGTAAAAAATGAACTTGGATTTATTTGTTTGGATCTATTTGTAGGAGGTGAACCAGATGTGGGCGGGTCTCGGATACTATTCCAGAGGACGAAGACTTCATGAAGGAGCTCAGAAGGTTTGTGTCCGTGTATCTGTGGCACTTCTCTTCATTCTTCCAGCAGCTTTGTGTTGATTTTCTGCCCAGTGCAAAGTAACTGGTATGGTGACACTGACAATTGATGAGAAAAATGCTAAGGAGAGGACTAGGAAGTTGTGTGTTCACTTGCACACACACATGACATGCAAGGGGGGAAATTTGTTTTCTGCTATGACCCATCTGGTGTACACAGGAGGACACACAGAGCAGTGGGCAGCCATGCACGGTGCCCCGGGGAGCAGTTGTTATTAGAGTAAGGTGCCTTGCTCAGGGGCACTTAGACAGTGGGGTGGGGTAGGCACTTTGACAGTGTGGAACAGATCCAGGTGTTGTCCATCCAGGTATGTTGTTTTGTTGTCACTCCGTGGATTCGAACCAGAGACCTCCGTTGGATTTTCTGCCACTGGTCCACCGCCTCTCCGTTTCGTTTAGGTCGTGACAGAGCTGAAGGGACAGATGCCTCGGACAGTTGACAGCCTGCTCAGGGAGTTACCTGGTGTGGGACGCTACACTGCTGCTGCTGTTGGTTCTATTGCACTGGGACAGGTTGGTCATCTCACACACACACACACACACACACACACACAAACACGTTTCTAGGTGCTGGTGGCATGGTGACTGTGTCCTTGTTGCCTAGGTAACCGGAGCTGTGGACGGAAACGTGATCCGGGGGCTGTGTCGCCTGAGAGCCATTGGAGCCGACAGCACCAGTCCTGCAGTAACTGAGGCTCTTTGGTGAGTTTAAAGGTCAATAAATACCCCCAACAAACCCTGACTAAAAAGTAAACAATATCAATTTGAATTCACCCACAGACGTAGAACTGATCTCAGCTGGTGAGTCCGTCCTGAGTTATGGGCCTGTACCGCAAAAGCCTGATAGCCTCAAAGTCACTCACAGCTGATGAAAGGTGGCATGCAGCTTGTTATGTAGTAATCAAAAAATTCTTAAAGTCAATCCAGCAACGCCGGAATTGCTGTTTTGTGGTTAGTTAAACCAGTCCTGATGCCCCCAGTTTATTGATTCTCGATGCAGTGAGGAGAGAAGATGAGCAACACAAGTTAGCACCAAGTAATACCCCCCCCCCCCCCCCCCCCCCACACACACACACACACACACACACTTATGAAGACTGTCCTGTGCTGGGTGTGTTTAAACCCAAATGTCCTCACATGACTTGAATTGTTGATCCCACTCAGGGAGACGAACTGGCCATGAGGCTCAGACACACTGAGTGTTTGTTTCGTTGATCGACCTTAGCAGTGAGGTCATCGCCGTCCTAGAGACACTGAGCTGTTGTTTAGAGTGAACGACATTTGAGTGGGACCTGGTGCAGAAGCATTTGCCTCAAACCACATAAAGACATAAAGACCTAATGATACAAATACAGGATACAGTTGTCGTTGGCTGCCATTATTCACAGTCATCTCCTCAAGGGCAAATTTTGTTTTGTTCGACACATGAGGTTGAGGGATTTGTGTGTCACGGATACTATTAGAGTAGAAAGAAAGTTTGTGAGTAGAGCTTTTATTAATAATGTGTGTTTAGATGTCATGGAAACCCTGTTTTAAAATCTGATGAATATTCCCTTAACTATAAAACAGATATTCCCCCCTTTGCAGCAGAGGGCGGGGTCGGAATCGAACATTAGGCTGTCATCTCTGCTTGCCCACCTGGTAGAGCCGGCAGCCCAGCTTATATTTTTAATCATAGTTTTAAAAACAAACTTACATACAGAAGTCTGTTCATGTCAAAAGAGCTGAAGTACTATTGAAGTACTAATTTAAACTTCTTTTAACTGGGATAAGCTCTTGAAATAGCCACATTTTTTTGTGATTAATGATAAATATAATGTCAAAAAATAAATTAAAGTCAAATATTTTCTAGATTGCTTATAATATTGATATAAGTAATAGTACCATTCGACTCTGTCTGATATTTTCTTTTCCATAAATACTACAAACATTGATACAATAAATATTGTTTTTTTGTTAATTTGCTCTGTTACTCGCCACATCTATTACACTTCTGTCCATCCTGGCAGAGGAGTCCCTCACATGCTGCTCTTTCTGTGGTGTTTTGGTAGTTTTTCCTCCCTCTTGTCAAGGGTTAAGGTCAGAGGAAGATACACCTTGTTAAGCCCTTTGAGGCAAATTGTATTTGTGAGTAAAGGCAAATCAAATTAGATTTGATCTGGTTGTATTTCAGGGATCTAGCCAACACACTGGTGGACCCAGACAGACCTGGGGACTTTAACCAGGCCATGATGGAGCTGGGGGCCCGAGTGTGTACCCCTAAAGGAGCAGTGTGCAGCCAGTGTCCTGTCCAGTCTCACTGCCATTCGTATCGCAAGGTAAAGCCTATCACTGGTGCTAACTGCTGGTCATAAGGAGTTTTCGTGGTTTGTGCTTTGCCTTCTAAACACAGAAGAAGAAGTGAGTGATCATTAATGTCTGAGATCACGTGTGTGAATTTGCAGGTTCACGTAAAACAAGAGCAAAACTCTAAGAAGCTTCTGGGGAAGCTGGGGGGGAAGACTTCATCCCTGCCTGATATAGAAGACTGTGGTCCGTGTTCTCCCTCCTCTTCCTCCCTCACATCTCTCGCATCTCTCAGACCTTCATGTAGATGTGATTCTAAATAACTTTAGAATTTCCCCCTCTCCCTCAGTAATCAGTGGAACCTGTCGGCTCTGTCCCTCGGAGCCTTGGGACAATGCATTGGGCGTTAACAACTTCCCCAGGAAGCCTGCAAAGAAGGCGCCCCGGGTGGAGCGAACTCTGACCTGTATGGTGATCAGACGTGCTGACGAGGGAGAGGAGGAGTACCTGCTCACACAGAGACCAGACAAAGGTCAGAGTCTGCACTGTTTCCCACTAGGAGAGTCTGGTATGTGGTGCTCAACACCCTATGCCAATATTAGTTTGTAGCCTGAATGTAAATACTTTGTTTGAACATTCTTATTTTAACTGCTAAAAAGCAACTGTAAAAAAACTATGATAAAGCTCTTTGAGTGTCATCAAGACTAAAAAGGCAATATTGACATACAGGACATTAACATTTCCCTAAGTTTTCAATTTCAGAGGACAGAAATAATAGAAGAAGTAACAAATAAAGAAATACAAAGACCGGTTTAAAATACAAAAGTAAGGTTTAAAGAAAAAGTGATTGAAAGTACAAAACAACGTCTGTGTGTGTCTTTAGGTTTGTTGGCAGGCTTGTGGGAGTTTCCTAGTCTTCTGCTGGATGAGGAGAGTTCTGAGATAAAACAAAAGGGGGCGCTCTGTGCCGTGATCAGCAGGATACTGGGAACAAGTGTGACTGAGACCCTCCTCCAGCACATCGGAGACGTAAGCACAAATCTTACACATAGAGATAAAGTCTTTGTATATCTGTGTAACCCTCTGACTGATCACTATCTGATGGCTGTTTGCAGGTGGTTCACATCTTCTCCCACATCCACCAGACGTATGTGGTTCACATTGTCCACCTGAAAGACTCGGGCACACAAACACACACTGAAAACGCACAGTGGCTCAGCGGAGCTGCGCTACAGGAAGCTGCCGTGTCCACAGGAGTGAAAAAGGTTTGTGTTTTGGTTTCGTGTGTGTGTGTGTGTGTGTGTGTGTGTGTGTGTTATGATAATGATTATAATAAAAGTAGCCTGCTTTAACAACAGCAGTCTACTCGCTTAAATGTGAAACCTAAAGTGAAATATAAACCATCTCATCAAAGAAGTATAAGAGTGAGTGATGTGTAAAATGTGCTGTGTGTATTTTCTGTTTTCCCATCACAGGATTTCAGTTGTTTTAAGTTTAGCTTCTCCCGGATATCACCCTGCTGTGGTAATTGTTTTTTTTAACCAGGAAATGAAAAAGCTGTTGTCTGGTTATTGTGGTTGTTAAATTCAATTTCAGAGATTCTGAAGCATGATTGCAGGAACGTCATAACTTCTGCCAAGGATGTTTCTGTTTCTGCCTGTAAACAGAATTTGTCAAAAGCCACTGCAGTGATTCTCCTAAGTTGTGGAGAGATGTGGCAAATTCAAGCAAGAACCTATTTAAATTTGGAGTGGATTCAGGAATCTATTTAACTTGCGTTAGCCTTGGCGGAGGTATATCTCAACACCCTCTAGCTGTGTCGGTTTCAGACAGCAGGAGTCAGTGAGTGTCCACACATGAGTATTAATCGTTTCACATGGTTGTCCATTCTCCTGCAGATTGTGAAGCTGTATGCTTCTGTGGAGAGTCAGAAAGAACAGACCTCTAAGGTAAGTACCTCTGCATATGTCTGCACTTCAAGACCTTTCACACCAACGCACCTTATTTTATGATCAATAATAGCAGATGACACATATCTCACTTGTTTCTCTTGTCTCATTTAGAATGGAAAGAAGCTAAACGCTAATGGTGTCAAAAATAACAAGAAACCACCTCCCTCCAAAAAAATTAAAATGGGCGCAGAGAGCAGCGGAGGCCGACAGCTCTCACTCAGCTGCTTCTTCAAAGCAGTGAAGGAGGAGAGTTGATGGAGCTGGGTGTGAAAGTCCAACATGGTGCCTTCACAAGTGTATGAGCTCCCCTGTTTCCACATGAATGTATCGTTTTGATCTCATCACCGAATTCTATCCAATAATTTGAAGAGATACGTTTTTTAAATGGCTTCACATTGATTGTGTATACAGCTCTTATAAATCCCTTTGGGGACTTTTAGTGCATAATGCAGATTTTTTTCATTGACCTCATTGCAGATCCGATTTTTATCACCAAATTATGATCATGCAGACTTTTGCCCTTTCACCTTTATGATTAAGATGTGAACACTATCTCCACCGCTGAGCGTTCTCCAGAGCTCTGGCAGTTCACGGTTGGAGAACATCATCAGTGTTGATGAGAAAAACCCTGACAGTAATTTAGCTGAACAATGACTAAGATGTTTTCCTTTGTGTAGCCTAACTAATGTCTATAAACTCCTCTGACTGTTCACAACACACCCACAACAATATCTGTTTATGATCCGACCACAGTATTAAATAAAGTTTACGTTTGTGTAAAATGAGTCACTGTCTCTGATTCGGGTAACACTATATTCTCTTCAGGCTTTAACTGGATCATTTGTTTGCTACAATAACCTTGAACCACTTTGAATATCACACAGATACTATGCACCCAACAGATGTCAACTTTTTTGTTCTCATTATTGTTTGTGTCACAATAAAATTTATTTTGCACCTCCAAAGTACTATGCATGTTTTGATCAAACGGGAAAAAGTTTATTTAAGTCTATTTGAATTCCAGTTAGTAACAGTACATAATGGGAAAAAGTCCAAGGGGGGTGAATACTTATGCAAGGCACTGTATGTGGTGCTCAACACCCTATGCCAATATTAGTTTGTAGCCTGAGGGTAAATATTTGTTTGCACATTCTTATTTTAACTGCTAAAAAGCTATTGTAAAAAAACTATGATAAAGCTCTTTGAGTGTCATCAAGACTACAAAGGCCATATTGACATACAGGACATTAACATTTCCCTAAGTTTTCATTTTCAGAGGACAGAAATAATAGAAGAAGTAACAAATAAAGAAATACAAAGACCGGTTTAAAATACAAAAGTAAGGTTTAAAGAAAAAGTGATTGAAAGTACAAAACAACGTCTGTGTCTGTCTTTAGGTTTGTTGGCAGGCTTGTGGGAGTTTCCTAGTCTTCTGCTGGATGAGGAGAGTTCTGAGATAAAACAAAAGGGGGCGCTCTGTGCCGTGATCAGCAGGATACTGGGAACAAGTGTGACTGAGACCCTCCTCCAGCACATCGGAGACGTAAGCACAAATCTTACACATAAAAGTTTACGTTTGTGTAAAATGAGTCACTGTCTCTGATTCGGGTAACACTATATTCTCTTCAGGCTTTAACTGGATCATTTGTTTGCTACAATAACCTTGAACCACTTTGAATATCACACAGATACTACCAACGTTTTACAGTGAACCAGCAGCAAAGATTACACCAACACCAAGTCTGTGTAGCTTCTTTCCTCAGAATAGACAGCTGGTTTCAGTGTACTGATGCTTATGATAATGTGCTGATGAGTCACAAAGATTAAATATTCTGTCCGTTTCGAAACCTGCTCTACAGAACAGCAACAAGATGCTCCACATTCCTCGTTTTAATAGGTGACAGGTTGATCTTCTGAGGTTCTACATGAGACAGCATAGAATAAGAACTTCATTCTTGTAATAGTACATCTTCGTCAACATAACATTTCCACTTTATTCTAAAAAATGTACAACTATTTTCTTATATTACCACTTATTTATTCCAAATATACAACTTATTTCTCTAACACTTTATCGCATAATAATACCGTTTATATTTCATACAATACAATTGTTTTATTTGGCTCTTAAAGTTAAAATTGAATGCAAAGTCCTTTTGGCGGGAAACAGCGCCCCCTCTGTTGTGACCACGAACCGGCTGATCGGAACCGGTGAGGAAACAAAGTGAAGCTAAACGCAGGACGCGGAAGTGAGACAGATGTTCGTGGGAACATCTGCACGTGCATCTGAAGTTCCTGAGGCGGAAGTTTACTCCACCCGAAGCTGTGTATACGCCGGTTTTAGTTCCGGGCGGCTCGGATTGTCGTGTTTTCGCTCAGCCGCAGATGATCCTGTCGTCTTCACTGACCATCGAGGGGCGGACCGCTACTGCTTCTGGTTCTGAGGTGAACCTAGCTAATCATTATTTAACTCAGGACTCCACGCAACGAGCAAAGGTTTGTGTGGTGTTGTCCCCGAGCTGCCGAAGCACCGTGTGAGAGGTGAGCTGATCCGTCGGGTCTCTGAATGCTGTAGATTTCCCTGTTTCCTCCTCTTATCGTTACATCCCTCTGTTTCCAGATGGCTTCATCCTGGGAGAGACTCCTGTCCGCGTACCAGAGCGCACTGGACAATGGAGGTGTGTGATCGTTCTCATTTTCTATCTTCAACATGTGCGGTCGACTTTGTTTTAGCAGCAAACCTGTTTCTGTGTTCAGTGTGTGGGAGCTGCTGCTCCACAATGACTGCTCTGTGGCCTGTCACATGGTTAACGCCATGAATCGTATTCTAACGTTATATATGTTCAGTATACTCACACACATATATGAAGAAAAGGTTTAGAATTCAAGGTTATCCCTACACAAACTCTTTTTGTTTATTTGTTCAGCTTTATAAGACAGAATTTGGTATTTATTTACAAAGTGGCACATACAGTGTGTCATTTGAACACAGACAGAAAACTTTGCAATTCCTGGGCAGACAAAACAACAATAGTCCCTAAACAGACGTGAAAGATTTCAGAAATCCAATCCATCATGTGTAATTCAGTATATGAATTACTTCTCTGACACATGTCGGGCTGCTGGTTTACTTCCTCGTCCAGGTGTCACTCATCTTCCTGGTTGTATTGGAGGTATGCTACAAGGAAGATCAGAGATCAGCCCTTTAAATGTCAGGGGGGAAAAAACATTTGCTTTACATCTACACAATTGCATACAATGTCCCATCTGAGGCTGATGTGGAACAGACTAACTGTAATAATCAGGCTTTTCCTGTGCAAACAAAATAAAAACCTGGGACATGAAATGAATACGTGTGTGGGAGCAGATACTGGTGTGTGGACATTGTCCTGTTTAGATTTCTGTCACTTCTGTACAGCAGCTAGTCTTTGTCAAAGTTCAAAACTCGTCCCTCAGCGGTGGGGAAAGGTCATCAAGCGTTCAAGAATTCCAGCCTAAAATGTGTCCTGACGTGCTTGATTACAGTTACCTCCCTGACACACAGCTCCATGTTTGTCATCTTCCAGACAAGCGCACAGACCCGTGGCTGCTGGTCTACTCTCCCTTTCCCATGCTACTCATCTTCCTGGTCTACCTCAGTGTGGTGTGGGCGGGCCCTCGTCTGATGAAACACAGGGAACCCTTCAATCTCAGAGGCGTTCTCATCGTTTACAATTTCTTCATGGTCGGCCTGTCTGTCTACATGTTCTACGAGGTTTGTCAGATCCGCTCTTTGTTTGTTTAAGCCAAGGGGCCAAGACTCACCCAGAGGGGCCAATTATATGTCATAATCCCTGATCCAGTAAAATGCAAATCTGAGTCATTCCTTGTTTGCTGTTATCTTCATAGCTTTGAGCAAAGCCCCACAGCAATGAATGTATTTTGAAATACATTCAAGCCCATTGTGTAGATTTCAGCTGGGGCCCCCTTGCCCCCCTGCCCCCCACCACCATTACATTACATGTCATTTAGCTGACGCTTTTATCCAAGGCAACTTACATTTTTAGAACACTCATCATTTTATGAGGGGCCATCTAGGGGTTCAGTATCTTGCCAAGGACACTTAGGCATGCAGATGGGATAGAGTGGGATTCGAACCGGCGACCTTCTTGTTGCAGAGCACCCGCTCTATCCCGCCACGCTCTCCCCATCTGGATCCGCCCCTGACCCTGAGCATGAAATTATGTATTTTATGTTATTTCATATTCCATTCATGACATTATTGTGTTTTACGTTTGTAGTTCCTGGTCACGTCGTTGCTCTCAAACTACAGCTACCTGTGTCAGCCTGTAGATTACAGCAACAGCCCACTGGCCATGAGAGTAAGTACATGAGGGTATCTCCCATACAACGTTTCATCACGAGAGACTGCAGTGTGTATTGCCATGTGTGACCTTAGACTTTGAAGTCATGCTGGGTGAATGGAGGTGTGGCTGTATGGTGTGGAATGCATAGACTGTGGTAAGATGTGAATGAGACGATGCCTGCTGCAATGTGATTGGCTGATTGTGATTATGGCAAAATCTGATTGGTTTACTTCAAACAACCAGCCAGTCAGCTGACCAGAAGAGGCGGGGAGTTTGAAAGTATTGTAAATGAATGGAACATAGAGAGAGTCTGAGAACGTATACTGAGCTTAATTTAGTCACGTTGTTTGTTAGAATTAATTATGTTTGGATTATAATTCAAAGTAAAGTTTTTCTCGATTGGCTGTATATTAGCTTTTACTTTTTTAATTATTCTTTTAGCTCCCTTCGTTCTTGCACCTGTCTGTGTATAATTTAGTTGTGCAATCTGTTTCCACATGACGTGCGCCAGTGAGATTAATAAAGTTGTCTGAATTGAATTTAAATGCGTTAATAACAATATGTAAAACCTAGCCTCCTCCACTTTGCCCTCCGTCCAGATGGCCAGAGTCTGCTGGTGGTTCTTCTTCTCCAAGGTCATCGAGCTCAGCGACACGGTGAATATCACATCAAAAATGTTTCACATTCAGTCGAGTGGTTAGAAATCAGAGTCCTGACTCCAACAGCCTCCTCTGCTCCTCCTGTGTATGAGCAGCTCTTCTTCATCCTGAGGAAGAAGAACAATCAGATCACGTTCCTCCACGTCTACCACCACGGCACCATGATCTTCAACTGGTGGTCGGGAATCAAATATGTGGCCGGGGGACAGTGTAAGTCAACTAATGTAGTTATTCACTCCCAAATATGAAAAAAACCATAAAGCATTTAATCCATTTTTTCCCTGAGTAGTGCGAGCATCAGGTTCCTCTGTGACAGAGCTCCATTGTTGTAGAGACACATTCAAACGAGTGTCACCACTGCACTGAGTGACACAGTCCTTCGTCGGGACAAACGGCAGCACTGTGGTTTATCGTGAATTGATGCATTCACCATCACGCTGCTGTAAACACTCGTACTGTGGACTTGTGCTCGCGTGGAAAATTCCACAGCTGACAATCGTCCACAACACTTGACAGCGACCTTTGCTCCGATTTGATCACTTTACATAAACGTGTGACTTCTCCACGTCTTCAGTAGTATGTCGAGGAAAGTTCACCTCCTGTCAATAAAACCTTTCTGTGGAGAAGCCAATCGGCAGCCTGGTACGAACCTTGACCCTTTGAACTTGTGACATTTGCTTCACATTTGTGTATGAGACCATACGATGATGCAATACGACGTAAAGAAGCGTTTTTGTTATGCAAGAGTCAATGCTTTTACAACATTATAGATAAGATACATGAACTATTACAAGACTCTACTATCACATGTATCATGTGCAATGTTCATGTCACTTTTAAACACTTAGCAAAATTAACACAATTGATCATACTTGTCACTTACTTTACTGCTGCTCTATTCTCTTTTCTTATTACCTACATTTTCTTATATTTAATCAAAGAATTTTATTTTATAATTCATTTGCAGATTTTATTATTTCCATTATATCATTTTTATTCTTTATATTTCTATATCTTCCTTTTTTAATCTTTATCACAGGCACAGCTGGATTTGAGGTTGACATGCTTCTTAAGTTCTTGATGAATGAATCATAGTGAATTGAATGGTGCCGATTTGTGTGAGGTTATTTGTCCTTTAATTTCTTTGTTAAAGACTTTTTTTATATCAATACTAAAAAAGTAGCTTTTCTCATTATTTTGAATTATTCATTATTTGACGATGATGCTTTCTATTGCTTCTCTTGATTTGTTTTAATGCTTGGTTCTGTTTCTACCACATCCTGCAGCGTTCTTCAACGGGATGGGCAACAGCTTCGTTCACATCATCATGTACTCGTACTACGCCCTGGCTGCCATCGGCCCACACATGCAGAAGTACCTGTGGTGGAAACGTTACCTCACGTCCCTGCAGCTGGTGAGTGGCCCACGCTCTGCGTGACAGGAATCAAACATGTAAACACAGAATGTCTTTTAGAACCAATCTGAACCTTTGTGGGCTGCCCCTCCAGGTGCAGTTTGTGATCTTCATCGTGCACACGGGTCACAACCTGTTAGCCGAGTGCGACTTCCCCAACTCCATGAACATGCTTTTGTTTTGTTACTGCATCACCCTCGTCATCCTCTTCAGCAACTTCTATTATGAGAGCTACCTCAAGAACAAGAAGAAGCTGAAAGTATAAGATGCAGTCATTGCAGCGCTCGTCCACTAGAGGGCACAACAAGCCTACAGAATGAGGCTTTTTCTCTTCATCAACAGTCTGAGCTCATTCACAGAAGTTATGTCTGTAAGGAAAAATACACTGTTCAGGTTAATAAAGCTTCACACTCCTCTCTGCATTATTTTAATTATTAAAAAAGAGCCATTGAGTGACCAAACCATTTATTATATCTTAAACTGAGAAATGACAAACATTCAAATGATTGTTTTTTAACAAACTGTACATTTTATACACATGTAATGAAGGAGTTTGTTGTTTTTCCTGCAGTATTGCAGAATGAATGAGCCCCTCCTCTGGAAGTAAATGCAAAGGCACAGAACACTTGACAACAAAAAGAGAAGAAGAAAAGCAAACACACGGCAAAATGATATATTTATCTCTACACTTCAGTCTGAAACAGATCAAAAGATGTAGTTCAGAGAGAGAGAGAGAGAGAGAAAGAGAGAAAGAGAGAGGAGGTCGAGGACGTTTTATTCAACGTCCGTTCAGGTTTGTATCGTCTGAAGTTGAAATGTCAAAGCCGAGGAAACATGGAGGCTTTCTCTGGTTGTACTTTGTATGTAGGTGTGTACGTGATGCACCAACGTAAACCGATTCACAATATCTGTACATGATGGGTTCTTGATCAATAAATGTGATTCTGAAGCTCAGAAGGAAAGTTTCTGTCTCTTATGTTATGATTGTTTTAAAGAGTCATATTTTTTCACTACTTAAAAGAGGAGACTTCCATTGGATTTATCTGATTTGTTTAAAATCAGTTAAACCTCTGAACCAGAAGCTGATCAAATCATTTTAAAGGTTTTCCCTTTAACAAAGTTCTCAGAGGAATTGATGAAACTTTCATGATGTTTTGCGGGATGCAAGAGACAAGAAGGACCAAATCGATTCCAACAAAGGAGATACGTACTGACTTCTACCTGAAATACCTGATCCCAATATTCACATTCAGTGCAACTCACCAGCGTCTGTGGGAAGACAACTCCCTGCAGGGGAAATACACACATATTCAAACCTGCACACCCCCAGTTCATAACAGAGGCTGTCTGTTGTACATCTGTCTCCAGCTCAATCCCAAATAACCCTCATGACATCACTGTGACATCATTGGGACTATTTTCTCAGACATTAGTATTGAGTATTAAATTAGCTGATGTGAATGAGTAAAATTCCTCATATCTTTGTTTATTTCTTTTCTTTTAAATAGTTTTCTTTTCCCCTGAAAATGGTTTATTTACAACCAGGAAGAACCTCTTTTCAGTTTTACTGGTGATGAGACATTTTTGTTTTAAGGGTTCACATAGTGTTTCGTAAATAACCTAAACTGACTTCAAGAGTTTTGAGATTGTGTATTCACCCCTGTCTGTTTGTTGGTTGGTTGGATTGTGAGTAACATTACACAAAAACATCCGAACAGATTTTCCATGAAACTTGGTAGAAGGATGTGGAGGTGCAGATCTGGAAAGAATCTGAAAGATCTGGAGTTTTTCAACGTGAACACTGATAATTTATGAAGTTTGATAAGAAGAGCCAGGCACATATCTACGAGCGTGTGATGAAATCATCCAGTGTGGGGAGCAGACTGTTGGGCCCTGGTGGAGGAATGTGCTCTACTGAGTGTCATTCTAATGTGGTCGGGTTCATCATCCATCTGACACCTGCAGTGAGTCTGTGGGACCTGGAAGAAAACAGGACCTAAAGGAGAAGTGCCCCGAGTGTGTGAAGACATGTGAAGGAGTCGGACTGCGGTGTAGTAGAGTGTGAGTGGTGAAGCGTGTCCTGCTCCAGTGTTGCTCTATGTCTCTGTGTAGATGGATGACATGTGGCTCAGGCTGCGGTCGAAGCTGCCGACCTGGAAGAAAATGCTCTCCTCGGGGCTGGACGTGAACTGGCACCCTGCGTTGCCCTGCAGCTCCTGAGTCAAGTTGAAGCCTGGAACATGGTGAATGGGTTTAACATTTCTGATAAAATCATTCAGGTTATCTTTTAGGATCTGTATACTTTCTGATTCTGGAAAAAAGGGCCAAGGTAAATCGTCCTTACCCGATGAGCCGGCTGTGCTGGTCGACATGTGGAAGCCATTGTGCTGATGGGAAGTGTAGGCGTGAGAATCTCCGGGGACGTGGACACCACCGACCGTCTGCTCCATCCTGTAGGAGTCTCCGAAATGGAAGCAGCTCTGAAAGCTGCCTTGGTATTCTAGGAAATGAGGGAGGATGTTAAAGAGGGGATGAGACGAAGAGAGAGAGAAGAAAAATAGAAGCCTGACTTGATCATCTGCCACCAGTGTCTATGGCCGATTGTTTCCAGGGTCAGTGGGCGTCCGCTCCATCCGGCTGAAACTTAATGGGGCTCTCAAATTATGACAATGCTATATTTGTGCTTCGAGCTACCCCTGCCAGCCCCATAGTGTGTAACGTTCGTCCCCATCGTCCCAGTTCGTACTCAGAACCGACCGCAGGAGTCACGATAATGGGGAAGCAGCCTTTCCACGAGCGCTACTACGCAACTGCCTGACCACAGGGCGGTTAGCGAGACGTCCATGTGTAGATCTTTACAGGGAAAACAGTGTTTAAGGCATTAGGAAAAAGGCTCGGGAGTGACAGCTGAGCCTTCCAATGTTCGGGCGCTGAGAGACAGCTGAACACATGAGCCAGCGTTTTGTTGGCTAATTCAGTGCAGGGGAAAGGCTTCCGGCGTGTGGTTTTCCCGACTCTGTTTCTTCGACTGTAATCTCTCTGTCCTAAAAATGCTCCGACAGAGCCACAGGGCAGTATCCCTGCTCCGACTTCCTCTCTCTCAGGCCTTTCTTGTGGCTCTCGTGGTGCAGACACAGAGATGTTAAGATATATAAGTGTATTTAAATGACCCTGCACTGGGAATTCCTTCAAAAGGACATCATGCAAGAGTAATAGAGGAGTTCGATGTTGCTGTATCACCTGCCACGGGAAATACAATTTTGAACGCTAATAGCCATTTTCAAATTCAATCCAGAACAGATTTCCTGAAATTTTTTTAGGTTACATTTAGCCAGATGTCTGGAGGTCCATCTCACCGTCATTAGCAGACTGGTGATGGTGATAGTGAGAGTAGGGCTTTTGGTGAGGGTGAACATGCTGTTTCTCCAGAGGCGGCGGCTGCGGTGGTGGAGGAGGAGGAGGCGTCCCTGTTCCCTTCATCCCAGGAGACATCAGGGGGCCCGACACCCTGAGGGAGACACAGAGAGGCAGGGTGAGACATGCGGTATGTGTTTAAAGCACTTATCAGTGTCGATCACTGTTCAATAATGGGCTTCATGCAATGTGACATCCCGATCAAAGCCCGAGCTACACGGCGGCGTGCGAACCACATGATCAGACAAACCCAGCGGGGCCGTCAAGGATTCTCATCACGCTGAAGAAGAAACAGTCCAGGCGTGTGGAAAACTCTGGCTCCCCACACGTAATCGTTCCTCCCACCGCATACTATGATCTTTTGTCAACAAACGGGAGAGTGTGCATTCAAGTGAAACCAACCCCCCCCCTACCCCTGCTCCCCTCTCCCCATTCACACGTACACACACGACACGACACGCACACACACACACACACACACACACACACACACACACACACACACACACACACACACACACACACACACACACACACACACACACACACACACACACACACACACACACACACACACACACACACACCAGGCGCCCACCATGGCAGTGACCCCAGGCTTTGTGGCCCGGAGAAAAGAGGGCACCATCGTGTTTACATTCACAATGTCTGAGTGAAGGAATATTAAGATTACATGTTTGTGACTCTGAGGCCTGGAGTCTGTGTTTTGAGAATATGATTGTTTAAATAAAGGTTTGTTCATGTTACTGGATACATTTGTCATCCTGACACAGAAGTAGGCAAATCACATTTAGGGACGTCATCAGCTTAAACTCTACATCCCTTTGCCCAGGTCTTTAAACCTACAATATGTGACTTCTGAGGGTCTCTCAAATAAAACCACAACAAAGGACCTAGTTTGTTGATATTATGAAGCAGCGTGGGAACATGGGAGCGTTCACTACCATTGCCGATGAAAATATTTCTGTTAGTGGATGAGGTTAAGTATTAAAGTTTAATTCACGTTAGGCAGCAAGAGATGAGCAAAGCCGCACCAGAGCTGACGTGATGCATTTAACAGGCGACCAAAATTAACATGGTTACCTTAAATAAGTTAGTGATTTCTCTGGGTTTGAACTTTGTTGACACATTGGATAATGTTAATACACAAGTAAATAAAATACATAACAGGTCATTAGATATTTAAATGAAGAATTGTTATTGATTATATTTTAATTGGAGAATATTGGGTTAGGGTTAATTACATCATGACTTTGCTGAAAGATGTCCTCCTCATGTGATGTGACGGCACTTTAACGTGTCCTGAGTCTATAAAGGAAGGAGTAGAAAATGATGAATACTCCTCTTTGATTTCTTGCGAAGTGATTGAGAAAATTTATACCATTCTTGTGTCTGTGCAACAAAATGTGACGCAAAGAGCCGAGAGATTGTTAGGTTAGTTTGGGAAAACGACTGTAAACAGAGAGATACTAATCAGTCCAAAGGCTTAAACAAAAACTATCAACAGCTGTCTTATATCCTCATTCATTTCATCGATTTAAAAACCAAAATGTAACATTAACAGGTTGTATGGAGGTGTAGCGTGTTAATTAGTCATGTTTAGAAATGTTTTCATCTTTAGACACAGCCAGGTTTAGTTGCAGAATGAATGCTAGGCTATCTGGCCTCTCCAACACTCAGTATGGTATCAACCTCCTCATCAAACTTTCAGCAAGAAAACAAATAAGTCTATTTACTAAACATGTCAAACTGTTCTATTTCCACATCTGGTAATTATTCACACACTTAAATGTTACATGTGCAATTTAACAAGATACTCTAATTGAACAACAGTTTAATGACTTCATGTTGAACACTTGACATTAACTTAAACGAAACAACAGCGATAAACGACTGATATCGAACAGACCTGCCTTTAAAAACAGAGCCGACCAATCACCTCCCTCCAAATATTCAGCAGCTACTTACTACCCTCTCACGACTGCATATCAGGAATGCCAACTCATAAACTGCTGCTATTGCTGTGTGTCTGCGTGGAAGCATATGGTTTGCACTAAGCGCTGTATGAACATGATGACAGAGTGTTGCTGGTTGCTGGCCTGGCTGGAGACTGGGATATGACCTACCGCTCCGTGCACCAGTCACGCCCCGCCACTCAGTGACTGGCAGTGGCTTTTGGCAGAGTGAGCGATGAGAGGAGATGCTAAACAATGTCAAACGAAAAGTGTAAAAAGCTGCTTTATTTACTTTACAGTTTAATTAGCTGCAAGACGCGGCTTCAGGCTGCACATGTTCTTGCTTTTATCAGCGGAGATCATGAAAAAAAAACAATAAAAAAATCAACTCTGGGATTAAGTCTTTTTATTGCCTCTAGATGAGATGTTGTGTTTCTACTTCTGTTTGTCGTCTTTCTGTTTGCTTGTCACAAACTGAACTGACTCCCTGAAGTCTAGTGGAGAGATAAACTTTGAGTCAACATGTGATTCCTATCATATGGAAAGTAACTAAGTAATTGTATTTTCTTGTACTTAACTTGAGTATTTACACTTTTTTACTTTCACTACATCTCTAACTACAAATGTTGTACTTTAACTGAACTGTAACTACACTATACGTTGTAGATTTTACATAAAAATCGAATAATCAGCCGATAAAATGCAGTACATTATTTTAAACAACCCAATAGTATCTAAAGTACTATTGGCTCATACTCTACCGAAGTATATGTAAGAACATAGGACTGCTACTTAAAAGAATGGACAATTGTTACCAAGTGGCATTGCCCCTTGCTGAAAGTCTCACTCCAGTCGTTTGTTGCACTAAAACCCTAAAACTCTGCTTTTATCCTCAAATTTACATATTCAAAATATTTGTCAAGAAACAAATTCCACCATGGCCTAAAAATGACTTTAATGTAGCTCTACCCGTTCCTTCCTCTCATGGCTGGGATGTGTGACGATGCAAATGTATGCCCTGCTCCTCGTCTCCCCCTCCTTCACAGCGCCACCTGCAGCTAAGGAGCTTTTTCAAGCTAATGAGGCCCACCCACAGGTTGAGAGGTTTGGTTTCTTCGATTTGTGACTCCCATAACTAGCCTGCACTTTATGATGTTGGTCATGAAATATTTTTTGACTGCCACATAACAGGGAGTATTGTCGTGACCGCTCGTGCTACAACCTCCACAACCTCAGAAGGACTTCACACCACACAACTGGAGTATTGTGGAGAATACATTCAGCAGGCCATGATATGTAAGTCATCTCAGCTGATTATCTTTCGCCTCCATTCAAGCATGTTGGACCATGCCCTTAAAGTGAATACATAGCCATGGCATTGGCTGTTATTTTGCTCAAATTATGTCTTTCATCACATAAAAGCCACAAAGGAGACATGTTAACATGTTTAAAAACTTGATTTTCACCGGAGGGTGACTTTAAGTAAAAGATCTGAACACTTTCTCCAGCTTTCATTATAACTTTGACATAAACAAAATGAGGGACTTTCTGAATCCAGAATTCGCAGGATTAGCCAATGAAAACAATTTAAATTGAGGAGATACAGCTGATACCTTTAAAAGTAACAACAAATCAGAAGACTATCTGGAGGTTACCCCTCTTGTCATTGTGTAAATGTTCATATAGGTATCAGATTTAACAGTATTTGGACTACACTTGACCTACATGTCTGTGCCGACAAAACTGAAGAGGCTTGTGTGACACCATGTTTTAGTTCAGCACTGGAGAAGCTTGCTGTTAGCGAGCGTGTCTAATCCACGGGTTGGCATGGGCCCAGTGCATGGCCATGTGTTCCTGTGGAGAGCACCGTTCCCCCAGGAGCTGCTGTCAGCACAAACTCGGGAAACAGTTATACTGTTCATATTTTTACGAGCTGCCTCTATGTGCAGCTAAAGTGAATCATAAGCTAATCACTGCCAGCTGCCACTGGCCCCGCTCTCGTCGCTCTCTAGCTCGCTAGCAGCTCGGGCTTGAGGTATGAGGGGAATCTTTCAAATTTCACATTAATCTCTCCTGCGATATTCATCTTCACTGACCATCCTGCATGCTCTCCTTTTTCCAGCCAGCCCACCCACTTTCGTTCCGCTGCAATGAGAGCGGTTTGACCATTGACCTGTTGATTCCTGAAGGTAGAGCTGGGGGGGAATTTAAGGTGAGGCCATCCGATTGATGGACTGTTTTTCATATAAAGGTTAGGGAGGATGGAGAGAGAGAGATGGATGTTAAATTCTTCCTTCTATGGTCGGACTTGTGAGAAGTTAATGTGAGGTCTGTTTTAAAGGCCTGAGGAGCCAAAAGGTTTACGAGACGCAAACCGTCGCTCACTCCAGTGGACACCAGCTCGGTGAGTTGGACTTGAGCAGCTCTGTGAATTTTTCTGTGAGTAATATGGGAAAGCTGATGTCATTCTGGGAATGAGCTTTGGTTCTACTCTGAAGTTGTTGGCTTAACTCCAGCGTTACAGAAGGCTACGAGAAGATGAAGAGGACATTCCGACCTGGCCTGTCTGAAGCTGCCCTGGAGCCACACAAGTCCAGACAAAATGACTCGTATTCAAGTATGCAGGCCATGGACGTCATCACTACAGGAGTGCAGCTATTGTCCAGAAACATTACGACTTATTGATTTTAAAGAGAAGCTGCATTGCAGTCTTGGCTCCGTGTGCGGAGGCATGATGGGATGGAAAGAAAAGCTGAAGATTCATGAACAGTCCTGCTCTGCTCCTCGTTTGTCTTCCTTCACCTGCAGCTAACTGTCCCACCAGGGAGCAAGGATCAAACCCTGTCCTCTGCAAACCCTACATTCCCCACAAACACTCTCCGCCTGCCCTCTCATCTCCACCCCCTCTGTAGCCGATCAGTAAGCCCTGCTGATGGATGACGGGGGCTTCTTTGGCGCTGATCAGTGGGAACGCTTCTGGTTCTGGTTAGCAAGCTAAAGCTTTGATTGTGAGACAGACTACAGCATCCTGGCTAAAGCTAAGCTAAAGCTAAGCCAGGCCCGCAGGCCCCAAAGTATGAAGAGTACAGCTAGGGTTGGGGAATATTTCTTAGGCCCTGGATACTCCAAGAAAGATAAGATGCACCAAACGCAGAGGATCCGTCCTTAATCACCGTACTTCCTGGAGGAATTTTGAGAGTAAATAATCCGATTTTCGTCCTTTGAGTTAAGTGTTTGCGTAGACGGGTTAATTGAAGACTACATGTTATTAACTGAGCACCACAAAATGAGCGACTGCCCACATTCCACCCTGAGCGACTACCTCCAACGCTTTTTGTTTGGGTTAAGAGATTGACACTCGTTTTCTGGATCACTGGAGAATGATAATGGCTGGAAGACAGACAGTGTAGAGTTACAAGAACTGGACGTTCCATCAGTTCAGGGTTTTTTAATGTAGCTCTGTGCCGTCTCTGCCATCACTCTAATTAAATTATCCCATGTCAATCATTGCCAAGGTATCAAACCGACTCAGTATTTATAATATTTGCAGAGGGGCTCTAATATCAATACCTGAGTAAAGGCCGTAGAGACTCCCCTCTGCAATTATAGAACCACATATGGCCGAAGCAGTGAATGACAACATTTACCACCCATCTCTCTGAAGAGCACCGGCCACCGTGGACGAACAACCACCTCTATGAGAGGGAGGCCCTACACACACACGTGCCACACCAATCACCAGACGCATTTTACCTGGTATAATTTAATATTAGCTTCAGAAAAATGACACTGCTATGTACAAAGTCAAAAGAGTCTAAATGGCCCATTTGAGTCAGAGTAAACACATTTAGCCATGAGGTCAGAGGCTGCCGCACGAGAGGCAGGTTAGTTTGATAATTTTGTCAAAATGTTTAATGTCCTGCTAAACCGTTTGGGAAAAACAAGTGCGGCGCTGATATTGACTTTGGCAGCAGCCTGTATACTCAAGGCCTTAAACATGTAAATCAAATGCTCCATCTTCAGGCAAATGTAAGTAGACGTTTCATGCCCGGCTAGTTGTAGGTTCTGCCACAGCTCGCCCCCACCCTCTGTCCATATGGTGCGATGAACGGATAGAGCACTACAGTGTGTGTGTGTGTGTGTGTGTGTGTGTGTGTGTGTGTGTGTGTGTGTGTGCGCACACGTGCGTGCCTGGCCGCTCTCAGGTCAAACATCTTGGTTCGATGAAATCTGTAAATTTGGAAATTGCTGTAGTTGTATGAGGGAGCTTAAGGTGGGGAGTCAAATATATACATGAACAAGGGAGATGACATATTTGGCATAATGGGCACTTAGGTTAGAAATGTAGATACACACACGGACACACGGACACACACACAAACACACACACACACACACACACACACACACACACACACACACAACACGTCAAACACCCAAAGGAACAGACCCACATCTCACATCCAATATGTCCCCCTGCCCATGTACCAGCTCTTACAGGATCCCCCCCACTCAGGTTCTTTTCACTTTCCATTTCTGTCCCTGCTCAGGTAATTGTGAATGCTGCTGAGAGAGAGGCACCGAAGCCACAAGGTTTATTTCAACAGCGTTCTCCAGTTTTCAGGGCTTGAAACAACACATCACCTTCCAGATGCTTCAAGAGGTCGACCTGACGTCTCCGAGCGGCACTCGGACGTTTACATCCACCCGGTTTAAAACTGTGGCGGGGCAACCGGTTCAGTGTTTGTGCTGGAGGTCGACCGCTCTGCTGTGCCTCACACCCCAATCACATGCAATCATGTGTGTTTCCTGGATTACTATATGTAAACTCCTCTCACTCACACACACTCCCACACACGGAGACACACACGAGGACGAATGAGTGCACAACTCTCAGAGCAAGAAAGCCATCAAACCTCATTGTGTCATACGTCTGCGCTGTATTCACTCCCACAAAAGTGTATATACACACGCAGACACCCAACGAGCAGACCACAGAGTCAAAGGAAAGCATGTTTATGTAACACGATCACCGTTGTACCACACACTCTATGATGTTCGATTCCGTCCACTCTTTCTCAATGTTATTAAACTGTAAAAGGCTGTTTTCCTTCACTACCTCCCTGGTTTTCGGCACATTGTTTAGCACAGTACACACAGTTGCCTCCTGACGACACTAGGGCTCTAACTCCGCTCCGCAGGCTCTCTGGGGAAATCATCGGCGCTAATAGGAAACATTCTGTGCCTCTCACGCACACGCTCGTCCCTGCTGAAGTGTCCCCAAGCAAGGCAGTCGCACCTCCAAGAGCTGCAGATTTTCAAACTGTCGGTATCTAACGTTAGAGGCAGCTTCATATGAACGGGTTTCAGCAGAGTTGATTAATTGATACTCGTGAGTCTAGAAACACATTTTCTTCTTCGCCAAATATGTAGAAACAGTGGCACCCTCAGTTTTACAGCCTCCTTTTTAAAAGTGTCCAGATGTACTTATTCTCACTATTATCTGGGTGATATATCATCTTTTTAGATGGTTAAGTTTTATATATTTGTATTGTGGTATATGTGTCTAATGGAGTATATGAGTACCTACAGTACATCTGTATAATATACTTGTTTCTTTTTGTCTTTTCTTTTGACTCTTGTCCTATGAGAGTAAAACGACTCACAACACAAACACCACAGGATGATACTATCACGCCGCTTTGACACTTTACTCTCATTAAAGTGTGAATCATGTCCGGCCAAGCGGATTGGTCATTGTGCTGACGCCGTTGTATCCAGTAGAGATGGGGGACCTTATGAACACTGAAGCCGGTGCCAGAAGTATGGCTGGTGATGTGTCACGTTGACCCCGCGGTGACCAGCACAGCCCCTCCTCCCAGGAGGCTTGTCTCAGGGGTCGGGGAGCTGAGTTTGTTTCCAGTAAGACCGCCAAATGGGTTTGTCAGCCGGACAGAGAGGCTTAACCTAACATGAGCTAAGTGGGTTCGCCCAGCAGTTCGTCCCCGACTCAGGATAATAAATAGGTGAAAAACAATGGAAACAAGGGTTGATGATGTGCTCATAATGATAATATCAGGGAGATGCTCTGCTGAGAAGGAAGTTTGTGCTTCGCTAAGTTGCTGACGTTTGTGTATTGTGAGGATAAATACACACAAAGAGTGTAGTGTGTGTAGCAGTTAATGTGGAAACAAGTTGTTCAGGGTTCATCCATATCCACAGAGGTTTTAAGTAACTTTAGCTAGAAACGTTTTACCTCAGCACAGTGTGTTGTCACATGACTTTACGTCACATATCTGAACTTGTATCTGCCATTTGACATAAAATGCTGGAACATTTATTATATCAGGGTTTTAGACTAATGACCCGTCATCATCTGAACGCATCCACCAAGCACTCACCCGTCTCTCGTGCCATCCATAGCAGTCAGCGGGGACAGGTGATGAGGGCTGCCGAGGTCGCGGTCTAGCCGGTGTTGTCTGGAGGGCAGGTCGCTGGCAGAGATGGGGTTGGAGTTAGGGGAGAGGAGCTCCACCGAGGTGCTGTGATGGGGGGTGCTGGAGCCAGTGTACATGCCTGAAAGACAAACAAAGCTAATTCAGTAAATGTGCCAAATAAACCCGAGGGCCCCTGTGCTCCGTCTTCCCTTTGAGCAAATCAAAAGCTTTTTCATGACAACAGGATTTAAAAAAATGTTTGGACAACCTTCATCCAATCAGAGCTGCGTAAAATGAAACGCTCTGTGTTTGCGCTGTCTGTAATTTAGGGAACATTGTTTGTGCTGCCACACGGATTGGCCTGGTTTGCCCTCTCAGCTGTTTGTTCTCGTTACACAATAATAAACTAAAACGTTACACGTGTTTGAGCTGTAACTTTGCGCCGGAGGGCATTTGAAAGGCAGAACGAGGTTACAGGATAACCTCTGTGTTGTGTGTGTTTGCGTCGCATGGTTGTGCGAGTTTGTGCAGGCGAACGTTGAACTGTTAGGGAACAGTATATGTGAAGCAGTGCAGCATGTGCATGTCTACATGTGCATTGTACTGTATCAGAATGATTTTATTTGACTCTATGCTGGAAATGTTCAGAAGACAATAAAACTGTTTTATGACTCTGTTCCAAAATCTCAAATATGTCTTTCACTATTCCATCTCTAACTTTTTCGAAACTACATTTGATTAATATTTTGTTGATGCAGTTTTCTGTGGGGGGGCCATTATTTTCTACTCATGCTGGCTGCCCTCTGCCAACTTTCTCTACTGTTTCAAGCTGCACACTATGATTAAACACAAATCCATTTTTTCTTATCCAGAATGCCCTGGGCCGCTAGGGCTGCAACTAATAATAGTGATTATTGATTCATGTTTTATTTGTTTTTATTTTTCCATTTATAATGAAATATGCCATCCCAAAGTTCCTAAAGCCCACAGTGACGTCTTAAAGCTGCTTGTTTTGTCCAACCAGTAACATTAAAACCAAATGCCTTCATTTCACAACAATGTAACACAGAAAAAAGCAGTAACTCTTCCCATTTGAAATGTTCCAACCAGAGAATGTTTGTCATTTTTGTTCTACTTGGACATTTCAGCGAGTGAATATGCTGCATTGCTTGTGATCTTTCAAAGCTTACGGTTTTCCGGTGGTTTAATTCCATCATCATATAAAAATCTTGCTCCAAAGGGAGAGACTAATTCATTAAAGACCTAAACACTTAGAGGGAAACTGAACATGATCTCCACTTGCTCTCCCAACACAGTAAATCTACTCCTTCCCTCTTCCACCTTGTTTATCGCCTGATTTCTTTCCCAGCATCCTTGAGGACAGCCGTGCGCTGACTGTCTGGTGCAGTTAACCGGTAACGAGAGGAGCGGACAAGGAGAGATGAAAAGATAGAGGAAAGATCGGCGCTCCTGGTTTTGCCGTTTCCAGGCCCCAGCTGTTCTCAAGTGGAAGCATGCCGAGGCCTGATCTGACAGCGCTCCGAAATGGTTACAAGCTTGATTCATTACCCCCAAATCATCAGTCAGAGACCTTAAATGTTTTCCCCTTTAGCCCCCAACATCTGCTACCAGAGCGGCAAAACAGTCGACAAATAATGGCTGTGATTGCCTCAATTTCATCGCCGGTTCCTCGCAGAGGGAGACGGAGGGGATCTGATGGCGCTCTTTACGAGTTAGTGGATCATTATGTTGTGAAGATGTTGTGGAAAAAGCTTCTGGTGGCGTTCAGGAAATAACTAACAAGTTCTGTGTGAGAAGAAGATGGAGAGTTATATCAAATCCACCAGTCAGCATAACAGCTCTGCATTAAACCTGTGATGAGTACTTCCTCTGGATAATCAGCGAACACTCTAATTACTCTCCATAAAACAGAGAGGGGCTTCTCGTAAGTCTCGCCGCGGCCATGTGAATAAGAGCAGACTTACAACCAGCGAACAGGAAAACCAATCCAGCTCTGACTGGAAGCATGACTCATTTTCTGCTCCACAAGTGTTAATGATGGGACGGCTGCCCACCTTGCTCCACCCCCTCCACGCATCCTATTGGCCCCAGAACAAAGTGCAGCTCGTGTAAAATGGAGATCCAACCTGCGACACCTTTCACCGGTTCTTGAACAACACCGCGTCCTTGAGCGCTTTGGCGTCGGCTCGTGAGCGAGCTCCTTGGGGGCTTTAAAACCCTTTAAAACAAGAGAGTAAGTAACATCCACTCAGAAACAGAGGGAGACCGAGGGTAAAAAGCCACGACTCAGAGGCTCGGCCCGACAATCAAAGACAAGTTGAGCGTTCACAGTTGTCAACGGTGCGCAGAGTTCCAGCAACAATAACAGAGAGCGATGGGGAGCCTGGACGGGGTACAGGAAGAAAACAAGGACAGATGTGTCCATAAAGTGAGGGAGCCACGGGGCATCTCTCTTGTCTTTAAGATGTTTATAATCTATTTATCTCCCTCTTGTTTCCAATCCAGTGTGGTGTTGACTTTCGGTGACGGTCAAATTCATCAATTCGAAAAAATGGGACGTTTAAAAGCCACATGTGACGAGTAAAAGTTAGTGTTTGTTGCTGTTGCTAATGGATTCTGCAGCCTTTGCCTGACAAGATGACAGGTTAACATGATGTGGCTCTGACATACGAACCCAACAAACAACAGCACAAGATGGTAACACTTAAATATCCAAGTGCTTTCCAAATGATTTATTTAAAATGGGAATATGCACTTTTAGTACGACCAAATGCAGCGGGAGTAGGATTTTTACAGCCGGAAAAAACACAGAATTAACATAAACCATCTGCAGGACAGTTCACATAGCTGTTGATTATCCGCGATGACCCGATGATTGCTCTACCAGGTGTCTGGGATTCTGGCGGTCAGGCCTCACTCGCAGGCCTGTTCTTCTGTTTTGGAACAAATATTCCCCGGCCATCGATATTCTGAGACACAGCCGGTCCCTTCCCCTCACATTGTTAATTAACCATGGAGGATAGAGCTACTAACAGTGTCATATGGCATGTTGCATTCAGGCCAAAGACCAAATCATTAGGAGGGAATTCTTGTTGAAATGATTTTTTCTGTTGAATTCTCACAGATACTAGATACCAGTAGAGTGAATTCCTCCACCAAGGCCCAGCAGTCCACTCAGATTCTAGACAGGCCTTAAAGCTTAAGTCATCCATCCATTATCTATATCCTTTGGGGATGGCATTGGGGTTGAGCCAATCCCAGCTGACATTGGGCAAGAGGTGGGGCACACCTTGAACAGGTTGTCAGTGTATCACAGGGTCAACATACAGAGCACCCAGAGGAAACCCACGCCAACACGAGGAGAACATGCAAACTCAGAATTTCACACACTAATAGAGAGTGGTAAATGATTGATTTTTATTTCATCAAGCTCCATGAATTATTCCTTGGGGAAAAAGGTGAAAATGTGGGGAAGTGTGGGAAATGTGTAAATCCTGGATCCGGATCCACACCAACTTGTTATCGGTTCTTCCCGACCCATCCCACAAGTTTCGTATAAATAAATTCAGTTCTTTTTGTGTTATCTTGCTTACAAACAAACCAACCAACAGACGTGAAAACATGGAGGTGATAATAAACTCCTGGCATGTGCTGTGACGAAATGCACTGAGAGATAGACAGACTTGAAGCCTATGTTTCCGGTGCAAGCAGAGGGATTGTATTACTTAATGTACCAGAAGGGTACAGAATCAGGGTGTTGTGTGACAGAGCAGTGTCCTGTGTGCACCTGTGAAGATGTCTTGGCCCAGTCCTGGAGAACGACCATCTTTGCCGTTGTAGAGGTGCTGCGAGGAGGCGGAGCTCTGAAGGTGCTGCATGGACAAACACTCACTCAGGACGTCCTGCTCCAGGTGAGGGCAGGGCCGAAGCTGTCGGTCACAAAGGTTAGAAGAAAACAAAAAAACTGTAAGATAAAATTATGATGAGTCACTGAGAGAGAAACTCCCATCTGCTCTACAAGATTACGCAATCAAGGAACAAAACGCAGCTTCAGTTTATTTTGTGAGTTGGAGACTGTGTGGGGTGTGTTTTCTCTTTGTGCACTAATGTGATGTGTTGTTAATATGAAACAGTAACTCAGCAAATGAGAGGACATGGTCATTCAGGGGGAACCAGGGGACAGATCACATGCTGCTCTCTGAGTCACTCGCTGGCCTTGGACACTGTGGCGGAGCGGTTACTCAATCAAATCAGAGCCAATGTGAGGTTGCTTCTGTTTCTCCTGCTGCCCACAGTAATAGGGCCAACTGAAGACACATTTCAGCCTCAGAGTCCTTCACACGCCACGAAGAAGAAACCTAAACCTCAAGGAAACTCAGTCAGTTGGTGAAATGGGACATCTGCCTTATGGATCAGCAGAACAGCTGAGTTCTGTTGTATACATCAGTGGATTTCACTGTAATAAAAGGTTATAGTTGCTGTGGTGCACACTGGGACAGCACAAACATCTTGTTCTTTCCTCGGGAGATCTATCTTAAAAACATCCTGAGGAACCGACACAGGGATCAGGATAGAGGTAAAGCGTATGATCTGAAGTGTTATAGAAAGGAAAGGATTTTAAACCGTGTGTGTGAAATGAAACAGTCAGAATTTAAAATTGGCTTATGAGCTTTGAGTGACATCAAGTAATAGAAAAACAAATATCAGTGGACTTGATCTACTCAGAACTATTCATTGGTGTGTTGAAGCGTAAATCAACAAATCACATGAACACAACATCAACACTGAATAAATCCCACTGACAAGTTTTAAACAGTTCATGCTAGTGTTGTAGACAAAGGGTCTAAAAATTAGATATGTTTGTTTTGTTCCACTTTTGCAATGTTAGAAACTCGCTCCTGCTTTTTTCCTCACATGGGCTCCATTGGACATTTTACTGACAGGAACATTTTTTGAAAATGTCAGGAGCAGCTGAGCCCCACACAGACTGTACCCTGCGAAATTAAATATCCAGACTTCAGAACAGTTCTGACAGGAGCCAATTTATTGTGTAAAGATTTAGTCAAATCTACATTAATTCCTATGAGAGAACTATTTAATGTATTAGAACCTGTTTCAATATATTCATTAATATTTTACTTTATTAATAAATTACAATTATGCTGTTTTTCAATTAATCAACTAATCAATCAAATTTTATGTGTATAGCCCCTATTGACAAATCAAAATTTGTCTCATTGGGTTTAACAAGATGTGACATCCTCTGCCCATAACCCTAAATAATTCTAGCCACAGATTACTATATGTCTCCATTCATGTTCTTCTTTTTATCGTTCTCCTGCGCTTCAGTAAGTTTATGTGTGTTAATTGTCTTTGCTTGTACTTACATTTTCAAGTTTTTTACTTCATTTCTGCCCATTTTGACCTGGACTCCTTGGTAAAAGAGATATTTCAAGGTCTAAGTAGATTCCATTGCAATAATGTATATTATGATTTGGCGGTATACAAATAACATATAATGTAAGGTAAATGAATTGAATACTGTATCTCAATATGACTATCCTGGCTAACAACAGGATAAATATTAAATAAATAAAATGAATCCAGAATCGTAAAAACTTGAACTGAATCAAATGTAAGTGTTCAATCAACCAGAAAATTTAAATATGAACCAATCCTAAATCATATTTAATTTTTCATCATCACACTGCAATATTTACTATCTTCATGAATCCATATTTTTTTAGTTGTGTGTATAACAGTAAGAGGTGAAAACTTTATGGCTCCAGGAGGCATAAAAACCTGGCAGTGCAGCGCTGAGTCATTTGGACCAGAAGGAGCCGAGTGCATCATTCAGAGAAATTGCTCCAGTTAAACACGACTAAATGTCAGAGCTGTCAACCACATGTTTTCCTCTCCATCATCAGTCCAACCCTTCCCCTTCTTTGAGTCTGTCTTTGTCCCTCAGTCTCTTTCTTTCATAGAGTTAATTGGCAGCAATGAGCCAAGTGGACAGATAACAACTTCTGCCTTCTTGTTCGCTGAAAACACAAATGATGGCACTTTTCAACATGCTGGCATCCTCCATGTTATGATTTCATACTTAGATACTCTATGGCCATGTGTGTGTGTGTGTTTGTGTGTTTGTGTCCTCCAGGGAGAGCCTGACTAGTGCCCTGCAAAACATTTGTCAAATTTAACTGGGGCCGTGTTTTTTCCCCCACAGCGACACTCCTAACAGTTTCTCTCCGGGCCGGCTCCAAGAGTGGAGTAAGAGCATTTGTTTGACATTTGTCCATAACATCTGGTCATTGGGGTATTCCGCACTACAGCTTATTAACAATGCTACAAGCGCACATGTGTTTCCCTTTATGACGCTGGAGCAAAAGAACACATCATCCAGCCTGCCACTATCCAGCCCCTTCCACAACAATGAGCCCATTCTCTCGGTTATTTACCCACTTCCAGTCAGGGAAAGAATGAGCTTTTGACCATGAACATGATGAAATGTGGTTGAACCTGATCTATTGTGGGGAAACGATTCTCAGAGACAACCCTCTGAGTCCGCCCCCTGGGCCTCCCAACCCTGAAATTAAACCAACCAGATAGATCTGTGGATAATACAGATCAGAACAGGACAGATTACTTGAAGTGGTGTGTTTGTAGAAACCTGCAGCTCGGCCGTAATGACTGGAACAAGGTCACTCTGGAAGTTCACCAAGAAAAAGATGCACAGTAGCTGCTGAGCAGGGTTTACTGTTACAGATGTTTTTTAACCACCCATACACATAGAATGACCATGAGAATTACTTTAATGCAACATGAACCATAACAGATAATAATCTTCAGTTATCTACCGACAGACTCCAAGTTTGTCACTAGATAACATTCATTTGCTTTTATTTAATGCTCAAAAATAAGAAAACAATGATTGTCATGTTAGAAAATGTTGTTTCATTTTGGCCTCATAACACTATAGGGACATTAAGCTTTTTCCACTCTTCACAGAGTATCTTACCTTCCTACGCACCTGTTGCTCTTTGGCCGAGTGGATTTTGACATGTTTGCGTAGCGAGCTGGGATCTGTGTAACGTTTGGTACAGCCGGGGATCTGACACGCATACGGTTTCTATGAGGAGAGAGAAAAACATTTCACATCAGTTGTAACACATTTACATTTGCGTTATTGTAAGAGAGGCAGCGACAAACAGGGCAGATATAAAAAAATGAAAAATGAAGGAGGGAAATCTTCATACATTAGGTTTGAAATTTGTTGAAATAAAGGGAAAGGTAAAGTCCTACCTTTCAGCTGAGAAAAACACATTGTTTGAAGAAAGAGAGGAGAGGAAGAGCAGAAAGGGATGAAAAGAAGAGACAAACAATTAGATGAAAGGTATTGAAATACCAGCTGATCTTAACACGACAGAATTGGGCAGTGTTTGTTTTCCAGGACTTTAAAACTGAATAGTCTGTGTTCTGTTTCCCTCTCTGCAGGAGTGAATCCCCAGAAATAAGATTAAAACTGCAAGATGCTGAATTGTCACTTAAGTTTTATGAACTAAACTGGAATGTCACTCAGTAGAGGGCATTGCTCCACCAAGGTCCAACAGCGCCCTTGAATACAATCAAGCTGCACCCAATATCATACACTGATACATATAAGGTCCCTAGATTTGCCTGATCTCATTTAGATCCATGAATTATATCGTGATCCGGATTCACACTAAAATGGATTAATCGCCATTGGAATCCATCCAGTAATTTTTCCAGAATCTTGCTAACAAACAAACACACCAACAAATGGACAGGCAGCGCAAACAATCTTAAACACTTGTCTCGTTGACATTGATTGTGCTATACTTTCTACATTTCGTTAGCTTGGCTAATAAAATAGATACATCCTGTGAAATGTTTGACATTGCATATTGTTGAGCAGTCATATGAAAGCTGTGTAGTGGTTCTCTACACCAGCAGCTCAGTGTGCGTGCTGACATGGTCATAAAGACGGAGATTCAGGCAGATTAGTGTAACGGAACATCTGTAGAACGACTGCTCTGTCATGGAAGTTTCCTCATCATTTCACATTCCTCTCATTTACCAAGCAAATAAAGCATGTAGCTCGCTGATTGAAGGATTTTTTTCCCCTTGCTGCACTTTTTTTTCTTCATCCTCAGGAATATAAGTTGCCCATTAAAGTGTAAGTGGATATGTGTCTTTATTAGCTCGGCCTCCATACCTCAACCTCCTCTGTAAATAATCCATTGTTATTTCAGGGTGCTTACAGTGCCACTCATCTCCGCCATGTTTGTTTTGCCAAGCAGCGCACCCAATACAGCGCCGAAAAAAAGAAAATCAGGCACAACTTCTGTGTAGAATAAATATCATTAAAGCTTGAAAATGATTTTCCCCCAAAGTGTTTTTGGCAGCGCAGGCAGCTGGGCAGGAACCGCGAAGGCCTTAGCAGGGTGTTAATGTGAAGCCATAAGCATCGGGGTCCCAGATTAGCTGTATCATTTGTCCTACTGGAAAGAGTGGGTGGTGGAAGAAAATCCCTAACTGACAGAAAAACACAGGTTCGCATTCAAGCTTCTACTTGGGTAAACACGAAAGAATGATTTACTGGTCCACAAACCAAAACACATTGGTAAATGGCCAATACAGAAACACAGGGGAGAAATATTCTGGTAAAACAGCTATTATAAAAATACTACTAAAATGGTTAGGGTTAGGGTTAGGGTTAGGGTTTAGTTTTCAATTCATTAAAAAAGTGGTACATAAGAGAGTTTTACTACTTAAAAAAATGTGACCCTTGCTACAAGGTTCCTTGAATGCGGAGTAGTGTCATATTTGAATTAATGAGAGTCACCCGAGATACAAGTAGTTTCCACCATAGGAAACAATTCTCTCTAAAAAAAAAAAACAAAACCATGTGAGTACCCTCCTCTTCCATGCTGAGCAATTAGTATTTGTCAAAGACATCGCCGCCACTCTCTTGACAAACTTAGAATCCAGTAAAAAATATTGCAGAGAAAAAAAGCAAAAGAAAACAGCCAGCTCTAAACTTTAAGATACTCCCTGAGCTAAACCTGACTTATTTATCTAATCATTCAAATTTCCCCTTTTACCTTTTTTCTTTTCGGTTGTGCTCTTGGGTCTATTCCAAACTGAGTGATATTAAACACTTTTCTCTTTTTCTCTTACCTCTGGAGAAGTAACTACTGTAAGAGAATCCAAAAAAAAACTGCTGCACAAAAGTTAAAATACATTAAATACTGGAAAATAAATTTTAACCAAATCATCAAATTACTAACAATAATTTCCAATGATAAATATTCAGAGCTGAGGATTTTTGTGACCTAGAGATTTGAACATGGCACCTATAGCATGTTTGATCGTTTAGCAAGGATCCTTCTTCCTCTTCATTTTTCCTCCTGCCTCGTTCAGATTGTAAGGTCATCTTGAGATAAATGTGTAATTTCAGACGTATAAATACAGTTTTTATTGACTTGACTAAATGTGACTTTATGCCAAAAGCGCAAAAAGTATTTCACCAAATTATTAAATGTTTTGACTTGTTAAATGATCATGTTGATTCAACGTTACAACAGCGGTTCTTAAATCTGTGGTTTATTACGATATAAATAGATAAATATATTATCAGGACTCATTTAGATCTGAGTAGTGTCATATAAAGTGGAAATTATTTAAAATAATGTCCATGACGTGGCTTTAGAGAAAAACACCTCAAATGTGGACTTCATAATTTGAGCAAAACAGCTTATTTACTGCGGCGCTGTGTTGGTGTGCAGATGGTGATAAAGTGAGGTATTGGTGGAGGCTACTGAGACATGACGAGCGGCGGCGATGGCTGACTCAACCTTTCCTTCCTGTCCCTGCAGGTCGGACAAACAGGAGAAGCTCTGTCTGCGCTCACAAGTCTGTTACGGCCTGAGAGCTGCGACTCGGCCTAATGGAACTGATCATTTACGTCACTGCCAGTGCTGAGAGAGCAGGAATGCCCCACCACTCAGTGACTGACAGAAAACTGAAGTCTACCAATGCAAAGATGTGGAAATAAGGACTGAGGCTTGGATGGCTGCAGTGGAGGGGTAGAGTGTGAGCAAAGCTTTATTCAGGGATACACACCCACACGTATGTTGAGCTGAGAGTCAATTCCACTTCAGTTCAACATTCCTTTTTTTTTTTTTTTTAATTTGCACATAATATAATCCCTTAATGGATTTTATAGAATCAAACATTTACCGTCTATAATTTCATGCAGCCATCCTTTCTCTTTCGCAACACTCTGACCACCCAGACTATTCCAAGTGATGGCCTGGGAAAGTTAAAACGTTAATCTATGGTGAAACCTTGGGAGAAAGAGAAAGTGAGACAGAGCAGAGACTTGGTTTCTGACCGTGTCCAGGTGAGTGCGCTGGTGCTTGGCGCGGTCGCTGGAGTTGCTGAAAGCTTTCTGGCAGCCGGGGTGCTGGCACAGGTACGGCTTCTCTCCTGTGTGGCTCCGCAGGTGGATCTTCAGGTTCTCCAGACGGGAGAACGCTTTGTTACAGCCCTCGAACTGGAAGGGAGAGAGCACGCACACACACACACACACGCACACAATCAATATGACGCTGGCAAAGTCTGGCACAATGTGGGCTCTGTATATGTAGACATGTGTGACTCAGAAAGAAGTTGTCCCACTCTTCCCCTTGGCCTCTTGATCACTCACGCACGAACAAGGACTTCACTCTACACCGCATATTCAGGAATAGGGATGCTTAAGAACATGGGTGGTTCAATCAAGAGCATTTTTTCCACAGCTCTTGAATTACGCAGCCAGTCCGAGCACCTTTGTTTAAAACCACATCCTCACTTGAAAGACAGCGGCCTGCGTGACTGTACACCTGCCGCTATCTCCATGGCAGAGGGAACTGGAGTGTGTTGTGCGGCCTCGGTTAATGGACTGTAATGCATAGCATGAGATAAGTGTTCTGCTGCGTAGCGTACATTAGACATTGACAAGTGACAGTGACGGTAAACAAGCTGACCCGCCTCGGCCCATTTGATCCCGACCACTCAGCCAATGAACACCACAGATTTGTTAACACGTGAATGATTCATGAGGCTTCTCGTGTGTCCACTTCTGCTCTTGAGCAGAAAACGCAGCCGATTGGTTGAGGTCAAGACCCCCTACAGGGGCTGCTGTGTAAAGAGTCACACAGTGTATGGGTCGACAGGAGTTTGGGAAGCGTATAGCTCAATGTTATTAATATATTATATCTAAGTAGCACTAAAACCCTCAAACAACTAAGCTGGGACTTAACTGTCACAGGAGCAAGAGAGGGGCTTGTGTCAGGACTGTTCTGCACGGCCACATGTCTGTCTGCTCAATTGATAAAGAGTTTTGGGGGCTGATGCTGATGCTGATATTACTGAGTCTAACATTTACCGAAATATCAGCCGATATATAAAGAAAAAAGGAAACTATTCCTAAGATGTTATTGTGACAAAGAAATATAACTCGGGCTTGATATTCTATAATTTAACCATAAACTTATTATAAATAACTATAAATAAAGAAATAATACTAATAAAGAAAACACACAATATGAAAAAAAATGTAGCGATTGAAAGATAAACATAAAACAATCCAGGATCTTAATGATCATGATTAATCCCAGGGGCATATCTGAGAGTGACCCTGTACTGTCAGTAGCCTTAAAAAACTAAACATAAAAAAAAAAGCTAACTTTTTTGAAGTACAAAATATGCTTTAACAGGGATGATTTCTTTCAAAAATATTATCAATGATAGGTAGAAATCAAAGCAACTAGAATTTTCGGATGTTTACAGGAACAAAGGAACTAAAACACAGAAACTAAAGTAGGAAATAAAAGTCTTTCTTTTACTTTCCTGTTTGTGTTTAAACTGGATCAGAAAAAGAGTGAAGATTGGACAAACAAGACTGTTGACAGATGGCTACATTCAACACAGAATTTCACGCCGGGAGGTGACAGCACAATGTGATCCTGTTGTTCTTTTGTGTTTACTGTTCTGTGACTGATGTTTGAGTTAGATGTGATGAAGGAAAAGGAGACATGCGGAGGTGCAAAGTACTAACGTCTGCCTCTACAGCCACAGTCTGCTCAGCGTTTGACATTTATTTAATAATTTCAATTTCATCTCCTCTTTTCAAGCCAGTCGGGACATAACATTAATAAACATCAAGAAACATCCACCCCTGTTTCCAGAATTGACACTGGCAGCATATATTACCTCCTTACTTTGTGGATTAGGCTGAACACAAGCTGTAGCTGCTGCAGCGTCTGTGTTTGGACAGTTTGTACATGAACCATCAGAAAGTATTACCCACGTGCAGAAACAAAAGTTTGTTTCTGGTTTCTTTGGTCAAAACTTCCTGAGTTCTTCAAAGGGTTTGTGGTCCCATGAGAAACTCCCTGCAGTGGAGCAAAGATTTCTCTTATTTAAATATGCGTCAAGATGCAAGTCGTATTGTGCTATACGGGAGATGGGACAAAAAGTATTTATTCGTACTACGTCACAGAGACGAGATGGTGAGGTTAGGCCACTGAGGAGGCAGAAAGACGTTTGGTTTGATAATCGGAGCAACATCTCTGAGTATAAACTGTGCTGCAGAGGCTAGCCGGTCTCTACCGTCCATTGTACCCTGACCTTTAGTGAAGCCGGCTGACAACGGGTCGGGTTACCGCTAAGGAGAGAGTGACACCATTCCTGTAATGGGGCTTCAGCTTCATCTGGGCTCAATGTTCATCCCCGGCCTCCTTCATTCACTCACGCAGTACATGCAGGGCCTTCTATTCACTGAGGCTCCATTTAATATAGGCGAAACCTAAGCCTGTCATGGTAGAACTGTGTTAGGTGACCAGGCTGATCTGTGGGTGTGTATGCATGTGTGTGTGGCTCGGTGAGAGTCTTAATCTGCTCACTTATAGATAAACAACAAACATGAGGCTGCTACGAGTTTTGGGCAAATGAGTTTGAAAGCAAATGTTTCTCTCAACATGATCAAATGTCTATTTTCTAATTGGCAGATTATTTATGAGTTTACAAAGTTGACCTGAGCTCTGGTACTGAAATATTTTTACATTTCAAAAATGTCATACAGGCACTCCTATAACACCTTTACCCGAATTACATTGCAGACTAAAATGACCAAAACAATAATTCATATTGACAAATATCAGATTTAAGAATAATTGATTTGCACTACAGTTCCCTAAAATGCAACCTGCCAGCAATTTCCACACACTCAGATATCAGTTCGCTAAATCTGGCTTAATATATTAATATAAATATTGAAAAATGTAAGGCTGAAAAAAGAAAAAAAATCCTTGTTCCCCCACTCTCTCTTTACTAGACACTAGTGAAAATATCACACAGATTATTTCATATTTGATATCTGCCAATAGATCCCATCACCTGAATCTTACACGCTGGACCATTAAAGGCTAGTTTCAATAACTGACATTCGACAGCCAGTCCCGTGTTCAGGAGTTCAGCATAATTAGTGGCAAACAGTTGATTTGGACCAAGGTAACGTTCAAGTGTCGTTAAACTTAAGGCAATAAACTCGTTCCAAAGTTCTCCTGAGAAATGCATATAATTATCAAAGCCAAACATGCAGTTCAGAGGACTGGAATGAAGTATGAGGAAAATTCCTCGGCACCAGACGGACACACATAGTGCCCGGGCTGCAGCATAGTACTATGGAAAATGTCCATACGTGTTCATGTCGCACTGAGTTCTACAGCGGAAACATAGTAATTTTGAGTCGTGCCAATCAAATGCTTCGGTTGGAAACAAGAGAGCCAGGCCAGTCGGGAGAGCTTAGTGAAACTCTCAGTGCAGGGGAAGGTCCACGCTGCCGTACAGGTCATGACAGACACACTGCACGCTGCCTGCTGAAATACGGCGCCGGGGCATTTGAGTTTGGAAAACAAACATGGCTATTATTGACCTGCCAAAAGTGTGTATTTACGTATAAGGGAATAATCACTCTTTCATTGCTTTCTTTGCTGCAATATGAATTTGAGGCTCCGTGGAGGAAACTGTGTTAATCGTGGAGAGCGTGTTATTACTCAAGGAGTGTGAGGTTTTCCTACTTGCTAAGGAAACCAACAGGCAATGCCACCTCTGGGCATGGACATTACCCAGAAATCCTGTATGAAAATGTTGTGCTACAGTAAGATATTTTCTCGAGGGCAATCCTCTGGTTGAAATGACGTTTTTCAGTGAGTTCAGGCTTTGTCAACTTCATTTAGGATATTTGGACGATACTGCAGGTATTGAAAATGTTTTGACAGTATTGATTTTGGCAGTATGTGGTGTTATTCTGGTGAAGGAGTGACACATGACAAGTATATATTCCAGGTCCTGGGTCTGATTTATGTGTTAAGGCTGCGCAAATTGGAAAGAAAGAGAGATTTTGAGTATAAAGTCGTAATTTTACAAAGATGAAGTGGTAATATTATGACATATTAGTGATAAATTTGAGAGAATAAATTTGTATTATTACTAGAATAAAGTCAAAATTTTAAGTAACATGCCATTTTAGAAAGGGAATATTTAAAATCAGCCTGTTGCCTATGTTAGAATGAGGAATATGGAGCATGTTGTTTAATTGTAATTTAGTAATGAAATTTGACATATCAGCTCCACATTGTCAGTATAAGAAATTAAAATATTTTGAAAGAGACTATATCTATTCTGAAGAAAGAAGCACACAGACTAAGATGAAACCGCCTCTTTAGGGGAGAAAGAAGCACACAGACTAAGATGAAACCGCCTCTTTAGGGGAGAAGGAAAAGTCTGGTAGTGGTCGACTCTGTCCCTGGTTATATCTTTGTTTTTCAAAGAGGTTTCATAGTATCTTTCCTTAAACTTCATTTTTTCTATATTCACGTAACATTATGACTTTTTACATATAAATTAAATTACATCTGTATTTTTGTACGATAACAACCTAATTCTTTCTCATTATATATTTTCCATGTGGCCCTAATACTCATAATATACTACACTAAACTAAGTTACAAATATAGAGTTGATAAATCCAGTCCAAAAATAATAAACACAAGTTAAAGGGCATATGTCAGTGTGTCCTCTGTATGGTCTATAAGGAGGTTCCTAAAACATAAACTGTTTAGAGAGTAATGAGCACACAGGATAAAGTGGCATAAACAGAGAGCTGTGGAGGCTGAGGCGTCTGACACTGGAATCGATTTTACCTTTGATATTATCTGTGAAAACAGTTTAGACGACACTAATCACATTAATTGCTTTAAACATGTTTAGTTTTCCTCTCTGCAAACCTCCATCTAAGGTAAACCAGCAGATCACCACGCGAGGGGAGCGGGCACTGGCAGCGTGGAGGGATTTGAGCCCCCTCTGACACCAGTTTACTCTTTGAGTTAAGGGGTGTGTGTGTGTGTGTGTGTGTGTGTGGTGGGGGGTTCAGTAGCTCGGTAAACATTGGGGATGACAGCGGGGTCTTGACATGGCTGAAGGGGGCGAGAGTGGGTTGAAAGGGTGGACAGGCAGCTGATCACAACAGACAGATTATGGGCCCAGCATGCGAGCCGGTGGAGGTGCGGGCCGAGCCTGAGGCCTTCATGGGAAATGACTCCTGACTGGCAGGGAAAAGGCCAAACAGTGTCGTGGCTACAAGGCGGCAGTGTGCGGCTCTCTCCTCGCACGCGGCGGCTCATTAGCAGCCGGCAGCAGCTGCGGATGATGCAAACAAACCGGCCGTTATGGAGGGGTGTTGGACGGTGGATATATGGCCGCTGACATGTTGGACAGGAATCTGATTAAAGGCTTTAATGAATGGCGTAAGGAGAGATGGAGAGAATCAGAAGTAAGGGAATATCTGACTGTGGTCCTTTTAGACGAGGTCGTCACCGTCAGGACTAATTTGATTTTTTTCCCCGAGAATAAAATCCAGTATTTTCTCTAAGTGTTTCTCGTGTTACGACGGACGTGAGGGAATCCTTTGACATCTCCTTCAGCACTAATGTATCTCTCCAGCCGTGGGCAGTAATTCTAGATCGGAACTCTGACTAACGATGAGGAGATGTGATTCAACTGTTGGACTGCTAACTAGCATGAAATTCACTATTACTCATGTTCACTGGCCCCCCATCAAATAGAAAAGTTCTCAGAGTCTCCACTTATTTTTTTGGTTTCGTTGCTGTGATCGGTTTTACCCAACACATCCAGGCTCCTTCACTGCCAGGCCTGCCAGACACGATGAGGGGCAAAGAGCTTTGGTGGCAAAAGAGGACGCGGCCAAATAAAACATGTTATAAAGTGCCAATGCTCAAAAGCAGCCTGTATAACTTTACGAGTCTGAAAAGAAGGCGGTTGCTGGAACGAATCGGTTCATCACAAGGTGTCTTTCTCTGCGCCGACCGACGAGGAAAACCACCAACACTTTGGGATCTGTTCGGAGGGGGGGGGGGGGGGGGGGGGGGCGTGGAGCGGAGTGCTCCGGCTGCGGACGGGAGGAACATGTGCATTTAATCTGCCTGCTTCCAAATGCCCTGTGGCAACCACAGCAAAGAGCAGAACAACGTAAATGGATGAAATTATATCCATATGATTCAACGAGACAGCTAAGGAGAGGCAGGTTTCTCATGCGCTCCGTCAGGATACAAAATTAAACACAGCCCGGCTAAAACATTTGCATTACATAGTTTACACATATCATTTCCACTGTGGAGCGGGACCCTCTTAGCAGCCAGCTTCATCTGTTGTGAATAGGACTTTGATTTGAATTAAAGATAGCAATGGGCTCCTTTTTTGTTTTTTTCACAAGATAAATGAATTCATACACACCGACTTGGTTTTTCTTTGACGCATCTCTCCCCTCCCACCTCCTGCACTAAGCTTTGGGAAGTCTTGATTTATGACTGCTGAGATATGAGTCGACGGCGCAAATGACTAAACACGAGTGTTGTCCAGATGCGTATGCACAAGCGAGCTTAGTGAGAGCTGAGCCGATAAATTGGTGGGAGGAAGTAGTCATGTAAACGACTGGAGAAATTGTTCTTAACAGCCATTTTGCACTCATGCCTGAATAGTTTGGGGGCCAGATAAAAAAGTATGTGGATGGCACAACAGGAAGCGTTCCTATGATGACTAAATGAGGCTGCTCACATAATGAGCCGGCCCAGCTGCTCGGGCTGCCTCTCGCACACTCGTTTTGCTGGAGATTGAGGAGGAAGTGGCCATGATGGATCTGAACCCCTGCTCCCACCGCGGAGGCCCGGCTCCGGTGCGTGCCCTGCGTGGCGTCTCAACAACACGGCGAGGCTTCATGGAAGCACTTAACCTGTTGTGGATTCAGAGAGGCCTTCGTTCAAATGTCTACCAGCTCCGCGGCCCTGCATCAGATTAGGAGGGCTAAGATGTGATTTCCTCTCGGGCCGGGCAGCCTGGGGTTTACCGGTTCACCAGGTTGAGGGAGGAAAAAAGGAAAACAGGGTCACATTCTCAAAGAGATGAAGCAGACTGACGAAGGGGGGGGGGGGGGCGGGTATGTTGCGTCTTATCATGTAGCGTTAGCACAGAACAAAACCGACATCCAACCTAATTCTTCTGAATAAAATGTTCCTTCTGGGCAAAAGCTCAGGGTGTCAGATCATTTCCATCCAGACATGCTTCACACTGAACTGTACCAGCAGAGGTCCCTGCCTGTAAAAAAAACCCACTGGATTGTGTTTCTCATCGTATCCACGTTCCCTTCGTGGACTGAAAGATGAGAAAGATTTATGGTACAGTTACGAATGAATAAGGAATAAATAACCGCCGAATATTTGCTGGGTTACATCTTCGTTTACGCGAGGCTGTGACCTCCCCTTCAGTTAGCATGAGAGCCGTCCCACCGGCTCGTGAGAATTTATTCTCACGAGCAGCCTCGACCATTTATAACGGCTAATTAGAGTGCAACACAAACCTTTCCAGTGCCACAGCCATTAGTAACCATCAAGGCATTAATTATAAAAACCCATTCACGAAATCCAAACCCGCCCATGAAAAAGACAGTCTGAGGGTTACACAATGAAAATCCTAAACATGATCTGTGTTCTGAGCCGGCGCCTGGACTGATGTTACTGGCGGTCAATGCTGGATCCCCGCCGGACGGGCCCCGAGCTACGGCGTCCTCTGACAAGCGGACTCCAATCTGTCCGGCGCCTCTCTCTCACACCTGACTCCGTTCTCGCGCTCGCTTTCTCTGCTCGTCTCTCTCGCTCCTCTCTGTTCTACTGCCTCCTGACAGCGGGCTCCTCTCACGCCAGAACAACAATGGAGTGTTACTGTGTATAACTCAACACGCTGCACGACTCGGTTCGATATCAGTGGTACCGACGGATGACGGATGGAAATCAAGCAAAGGCCATTAATGAGAATAGCTTTATATTAAATAGCTCCACTTTATTGGTGTTTTGTTGGATTGAGCTCTGAGGCTTAGATTTGATTTCTTTCCTCCACCCCTCCTGCATGAGTCCACACGTCTAATAACCTTAAAGCTTCACTGAGGACCTTTACATGCGGACATCTCTTATGCCCTGTCCGCTCTGATGAAGATGTTTTGCAAAGTGATCTTTCTTATCTGTATTTGAGCCTCTCGTCCCAACCACATGAAAACAATTTTCAAAAACGTAAGTGTCTGTGTATACGTCTGAACATGTAAAACGGAGCATTTCCAAAACTTAATTTGCACAGTGTATACTGATACTTTATCTATTACATACATAGCACTTTGGGCCATGTGCCATAAAGGCCTCGTATTAGGTGAAGAAACAAACGTCTATTCGATATACGTAAAGAAATAAGTGAAAAAATTTGGAGCTACTATGTTTTAGTTTTGATCTTACTGATGAGCTCACTGAGCATGCTCACGATCATTCATTTCTCTTATTTGATGGATGGTTGACGTACATCTTATTGCCATCTACTGGTCTGGCATGCTCCTTTGAGCGCTTGTAGTTGTGTTCTTGTCGGGCCAAGATATTTACTTTAACAAAGTTCGTGGATGGAGATTTCTTTTTAAACAGAGGGGAAAATATCTGTACAAAAATAATCCACAGTGTTGTAGACAAGGTTTAAATCACAAGAAAGAAAGAGGTAAGCTTTCTCTTTTTTACTTTAACATTCTTCTCTACAGATATTAACCTAGGTTGGAAATTGTCAAAACGACAAGAAAATATGCAGCACTACTTTTTTTAAAGTGTGCGACATGTCTTGTGACTGTATTTCATTTTGGTCTACTGAGGCTGCTGGTTAAGGAGAAAGTGGCATATTTGGTTGTTACCGCAGGTCTGGAAAGATGCCACTGACAACAACTCCTGACATTAACTGTTCGTTTACTTGGAAAAAAATACCACACCACCACCAAACCGAAGCACCAGTCCAGAAAACCAAAGTACTTTGCTGGAAGCTAAAACACTTTTACACATTGTATTTCGGGCACGGCCAGACGACGTGTTTTGCTAACACCATTATTTTAATTATATTTTTCAGATAAATAAGACCAGGGGCGCTCTTCTCGGCTGCAGCCCCACTTTGTGATTTCAGCTGATGAGAAACATTTCTGTTTTTAAATGCTGCCTACTGGCTTAATATCCTGTGTGAAAACTTGATATAATGAACACCACGGTTGAAGTCACAGTGTTCCTGAATTGTACAGACTTGTTAGGTCAATAAATAAAAAGCCTGTCTCCCTTTTTTGGCAAACCGTTCGTTCTCCACACAAGTCAAGAGTTGACACAGCTGCCTCAAGGCGCATGCCTACTGTAGCATACAATGGCAACTCTATAACTCTGATGTGACAACAAATAAACACTACAGAAGCCCAGGGGGGTTGCCAAGCCAAATACCTAGATGCCAGAAGCACTATGGTCTTCAGACGGAAAACATGCCAGCGAAATTAAACAATGGGTCAACATGGCATCGTGATCGACACCAGCCCCAGGACTCGAGCGAGGGCGAAAGGAAAGAGCATACCTTTATGAAACCCTCTGGAGGGGGACCAGACCACAAAGCCTTCTGGGTAAAAAAAAACAAAAAAAAGCTGCTGCCCAAGAAAATGTGGTGCAACTGAGATGCCATGGTGCCCCTTGATTTGTTCACTCCTCAGCTCTGCATGGTTTTGCTCTTTCCTCCTCTCTGTAGGTTTCGGGCCCCAGTTTCCAGTCATGTGGATACGCCTGGCTGCAATATATCAGACTGGCTCGACACTGCATGTCGAGCCCCATCAAGTCCCATCACGGCTCAGTCCGTCACAGTGAGCACATCGTCATTCATTCACGTTGCAACTTATCAATTCAGCAAATTTCAAATTACTAAATTTATTCCACAACAACACATTCATACAGGAACACAGGTTAATTTGAGAGTAGAACCAACTCTGGTCCAGTGCACTTACGACGGACTCGAGCGACTCAAGCACTGGCAGAGATCCTGATGTTCCACCAATCGCTGATATCTTTGGTAAACATTTTCATATTTATGGAATATTTCCTTCAAACGGTTTTCATCAGACATATGTTGATGTTAGCGGTAATACGAGTCCGAGCCCGGCACTCACTGATCCCGCACAATTTGCCAGTTAGTTAGAGTGCAGGCACTCTGCTGTACAGCGTTTTTTCCTCATATACAGTATTTATTTCCTAGCTGCACTTCAAATCATGCATGTCCTAATCTTAATTTCTTGGCCTTAAACAGGGGAAACTGGCAAATGGATGATACTGATATCTTTATTTGTTTTGCAACTGACGAGGATGCACCACGAGCAGATGACGTTTGAGTGACGGCTGCTGTTTACTGTCGAGGCTGCAACAGAGCAAAAAACAAAAGGAGGTACTCTGACGTAAAAGAAAAAAAAAGAAGCTTCTTACTTGTACCGTAATGTTAAACTAATTCCCGAGCCGAACGGATCGAACGAGAACCAGATGTTATTTTGTTCTTTTTTCAGAAGTTTCTGGAGATAGTTAGAGATCATTGGGGTGTAAAACAGGGGGAGGTAAATCCCAGCCTAAATATCAGTCCCTGTCGTGCCAGTTCTGCTGCGTCACACAACCATAAAATAAAAGTAATAAGAAATTGTATCATTGTGTGTATCATCTCTTCATACAGTACTTCCCACGGTCTCTCTTTCTCTTTTTGCCCCATGTCGCTCTCATTATCAATCATCACAGTCAATGTGGTTTTGGTGAAGTGTCACGGTTTCGTTGTGCCATTTAACAACACAGTCCACGCCTCAGGATTTGACTTGGATCTTTCCCCCGGGCGCTTGTTCACTCTATTCACTCTCACTCGGATTTTTGAAAACACACTTGACAGTGCAAACGAACAAACACACACACACACACACACACACGCCTCAGCCTGGAGAGCCGGTTTCACAAACTCTGCAACTGTAAAAGCACAGCCTCCCTAACGCTTTTAAAAAATGCTCTCAGGTCCACATTCAGCGAATAGCCCACTGCTTGTCACGCGTAACACCTTGTGATGAATTCTGCAAAAATGTATTATTTTTCTCGGGGGATGACATCAGTAGAAAAGCAGAAGTGAATTGCCTGTCTGTCTCCGGCTCTTTCAACCGTCACTTCTTTTCTCAAACATCCAAATTAAACCCGGCACGCCGACCACAGAGAACCACAGGGCATAATTTAAACTTGACACCATAAATGTAAACACATCTTTCGCTACATAATTTATCCATACTTCTCTCCATGTTTATTCTGCACGGTAGCAACTCACTTTCTCATGTATATTAGCTATGGGTCTAGCCTGGTGTGGTATGGTGGGCGTCAGGCTGTGTTTAAATGTCCTTCTTGTTGCCTATTCGTTGGATGACATGAGGCGGTATGGAATAGATGTTACTCTGGAACATTCTACGCAGCGCCCACTCCCACACTGACAAGTCAGCTGAAACAAAAACAAACAATTAACCTCTGTTCGGCAGACACATGGCACACACAGGCAGCCGACCTGTCCAGTGGGTATGTTTGCTGAATGGCTGCTGTGGCACAAACTGTGTCCTGGCACAAAGCGAGGCCAGTGTGTGAACGTGAGGAGTGGGCGAGGAAGGTGGCCTCGGAGCAGAGAGGCGCTGTTATGGCTTTGGCTCGTACAATGCCACAAAAATACTTTGGCTATAATTATCCATTTGACTGTGGAGGAGAACCGTATCGGTACACCCCCACAATACACATGATCCACGACAGCACACAGCCAACAGGCACTACCGTTCAGCTCTGACAACCAAGTCAGATTGTAAGAGTCAAGAGGGGACCCTCTCTCTGCTGCGTCCCTGTAACAGACCCCCTGAACATGACCGGGATCCCAAACACACACCCCACCTTCATCTCTCCCATGTATTAGTAAACTGATCTGGCTCAGCAGCTAGGTTAAACTGATTAGGGTTTTGGATGGGACACAATTATGACAGAATCTCTATGTAACGTATAACCAGGGCGCTGCCCTGGGTCTTCAGGTTTCCGATACAGATCATGATTAAATGTTAAGGAAATTGGGGAAACTCAAAATATTGCATTCCAGACAAATGCAATTAAAGTGTATCACATGTAGCAAATCCCCCATGCTTTGATACCTGGTTAGGAGGTTGAAAGCGAGGTAGCTGCAGCTGTTTGACCTTTCTGTAGTTGAGTTCAGTTCGGCAGCGTATAATATTTTCAAGAAATGCTCCACTGAATGAGGATCCTACATGTTATGTTGAATTTTGGTTTATTGATGTAGTTTTGAAGTGAAACCAGAGCATTGAGAAACAGATCCTGACAGCCCATATACAACATGACGGACAGCTACAGGTTTCCATGGATGTTATAAACCATGGGTGAGCAATCCAAACAAAAATCTGCTCATATTGTTTATAAACTGAAAAGGTTTCTGCTGTTTCCTTCCGTGGCTGCACATAATGCATGTCCTTTCTCAATGATCCCAAAGAAATCTACTAGAGTTAATGAGATCAAGGAGATGTGAGACCTGAGTGTGTTGTCCTGAGCAAGAAAATATCATGCAAAACAACATTTACATTTTGTACTGTGGTGGAAACCAGGATAATAAGCAAGTTCCTGTTTACTTGAAGATGTGAATTGTTATGGCGACGCCAGGCCAGTACTTAACCATTCTGCACTCAGAAGGAAATAACACAAGCTGTGCACCACTGGAGATCCATCAAACCGTATCCTTGAAAATGGAAAGTTCACAAAGAGAAAGAAAAATCGGCTTCAAACTTTTATCACTTGACTCAGGTGTGAGACATTCCTCCATTTCTGTTGTGCATTGCTTTGGACGCATCAGTCAGGGAAGTTAACTTTATCCTGATTGAAAAATGTAAAACTTTTGGAGGTTTTAAATCTTGAAGGAAAGTAAATAATTAAAGTAGAATATTTTGAATCAAATTAACATAATACAAAGTTAAATGAGCTGATTAACAGTATTTATATATATATTGTTTATTGTTCTTTTTCTTTTACATTTGCCTTTCGGGCCAGGCCACTCATCAACGTGGCATATTGTTCATGTCATAAAGCGACAATGTAAATAACCAATTAACTGTTTAAAAAAAATGCATAGCCATTCAGATCAAATATATTTCAATTACAATTGATCTGTCGATGCAGGAAGTGTTGAGTGTATCGAAGCAATCCTTAATTCAGATCCGAATGATAGATAGTGGGAAAGAAAGAGGGAGTAAAAGTTGGGGTGATGTTAGAGGGGTTGTGGAGCACTGGACTAAATTACTGCGGGAGATTGACTGGAAAACTTTTTCAGCCTGACAAGGAACTGGCCTGGGCTGCTCAACAAGGAAAACATCTATCCAGGGCTTTCATTCCTATCCAGAACATCAGTCGCACAGCCCCTCCGCCAGCAGTTTCATCATACCAATATCACATATGGCCGGCGTTGTGTTACTATTAGCATGACGACTGCCCTGCCAAGCAGCACAGCCAAACTGACAGGAAGACAGAGAGGATAACCACAGGATGGGATTAAGGGTTCGTAGAGTGAAATTAGACTATCTAGCTACCTGATGAACTCATTTGCCTGGGGAATGACTGACAAAGCTAATTCAGAAAATTATTTAATGGGGAGCAGAAGCAGATAAAGTGCTATAAGTCTATCCGTGCCAGGTCCTTAGGTGAGCCTGATAAGGTCTTTGCATTCGTGCCAACTGCACAGACTCGAGGAGCTCTGTTTCAGCAGTTACTACTGACACACTGAATCAATGCCTGTTGAACCTGATTACTTTAAATGAGCCATATACGGACCATGGTTGTGTGTATATGTGTGTGTGTATGTGTGTGTGAAGCCTGAGGAACCCCTCAGCATATCTGCTTCATATTATATGTTTTTGTTAATTTTATGAATTTCTATGCCTATTCTATTGTTTGGAAACTGAGTCCATGAACATGGTCAAAACACATATGTATCCCAAACATGCAACATAGCTACCGGTTTTAAATGCAGATTGGGGAGAGGCGGTGGTCTAGTGGCAGAAACTTGGACAGAAAAGGTCTCTGGTTCGTCTCTGGTTCGTCTCTGGTTCGACTCCATGGAGAGACCACAAAAGACAAACCTGGATTGATCTGCCCAATAATCCAAGAGGATTCTCCCTACCCTGTCTAGTACCCCTGAGCAAGGCACCTCACTCCACCAACATCTGCTCCCCGGGCGCCGTACATGGTCGCTCACTGCTCTGTGTGTCCTGCACCAGATGGGTCAAAAGCAGAGGTTAAATTTCCCTACCTGCCAGTGCATGTCTGTGCATGTCTGTGCATGTGTTTGGGACAAATAAATGCATGTTAATCTTAATTCCATTGTATGGTAGTGCCACTTTGTACAGCAACAGTAAGCACAAAGACAAACATATCGACAAGTGGATAAACAAATAAATAAAAATGGCTCTTACGTGTGGTATCCACGTCCTACTACCTTTCTTATTCACCTCGTTTTATAGCATCAAATATCTAAGTAAAACCAAACTTAGTGGGAGAATTAACAAACAGTGTAATACTATCTACCTAAAATTACTGGTTAGGTTGGTCTGGTCCAAGATCCAACCACTAACATGGAGGAGGCAGGATTTTTGACCAACATTGCAGCCAGCCACCAGGGGGCACTCAAGATGTTTTTGCATCAATTATGTGGAACTGTCCTGTCGTCCGTCTCTACATACAGTCTATGCTAAAAGAATGACGAGCTACTTTAAAGAATGATAAAAACTGCTTTACATTTAGTTTTCCTATTTCCTTAAAAGCCAAGCACCGAAATAACAGTTCTTCTGTGTTTATTTGAGTGTCAATTGCTCTGCAGGATTATCTGAAAGTGAACCATGCTTCACCACAGGTAATTCTGGGCCCCAGTGGTTCTGAAGTTATGACCTCAGAGATCATGGCAGCTAAACTGTCCAGACAGGCCCGAGTGTCGGAAGCTCACGTGGGTACAAACCCATTAATATCAACGTCACTCGCCACCTGCGCGCGGTGCCCAGACCGCTCCAGTTTCAGGCGGCATTCAGAGGAAAAGTCAGGTCATGTGCTGCTGAGCCTCAGTTTTAATTTGCTAATGGCGCTCCCTGTTTCATCTCCTGCATTTGAGCTGATTGCTCACAAAAGACTCCATTTACCCCTGAGAAGACACGCCATCTTGGCACCAGCCGCCGCTCGAGGTCTCAGCGTCTGCTGCCGAGGGATTTTGCCGCTCGTTCTCTTCCAAAAGTCAGTCTAGTAAATCTAAATATATATGTTTGCTGGTTTCACACCAGTGAAGGAAAAAAAGATTCCATGATCTACGCCAGAGTCTCAACATCCAACTTTCCTTCAACAAGTGGTTTGACTGAGTGTGTCAGTGAGTGTGAGTGTTTTGATGTTTGTCTTTACGGGTGCACGTGTGCCTGTTTTTGGACAGGGCCCCGGTGAGCTGCTAATGCCAAATGTTGTCTCATTGTGAAACGGACAGGTGGCTATCTATCTCACCTTTGCTCAAAACATTAGATAAACACTAAAATATTTTGATCTACATTTTTTTGGATTTTTTGGGTTTCTTTTTTAAATAACAATGGGAGAGAAATTAGTCACCTTAATCAAATAAATATAATGCTGTAAACTCCTATGGGCATGCCGCACTATAAAAACATGTGTCTCTGCACTTATAAGTCACATTAAGATCACCTTATGTTACGTCCATAAAATTTAATGAGCATGCCTCTATGAATTTGTCGAGGTGCCAGGTGCAAAAATACATTTTTTAATGAAACCTTCATTTTGTATCCAAGCGTAACATTGTCTAAATAAATTATTACCATTGGTCTTTACATAACATAATACACCCAAACTGTGGTGTTGTTACAATTTCCAAAAAGCTTCTTACTAAGAAATTGTATATATATGTACAGGGAGACCACTGAATCATTTTTAATACCTCGAACTGCTGACTACATTCTTCATCCCGCAACAACATAACCTCCTCTAATACAATTTAAAGCACAGCCCTCTTTTGTTTTTGAAAATCTTAATTTTACGAGTACATTTTCCCCCTGATATGTGACCGAGTCTGCTGATCCAAACATACCAAATAAAGTGGAGAGCGCAGCCCCCCTCCCCTGAAGTTAGTCTGCCATGTAAAAACTCTTGTCCCCTCAGCAGCCTCACTGCTTTGGGAGGATATTTTTTTCACAGCGCGGCCTTCAGATGCTTCAAATCCGCTGGACCGCGACTCTGACGAAGCAGAACAATATCAAAGTCTAGGACTATGTCAGGGCTTCTCCTGCTGGATATATTTTTAATATTTATGCAGACACTGGAAAAAAATGCAATAATCTAAAACAACAAGTGAATTAGGCATGAAACACAACAGGATATTGCAGAGAGATTATGTTGTTTCCTTTCGCCCTTGTGTCCGTCTTTGCCTGCCTGCCCTGCACAACTGCCCAGGGCAGCCTTTAATTGGGAAGCAGAGGGAACTGAACATGTTTTCTTCCGAGGCAGAAGTTTTACATCAGACATCTCCATGTGGAGGAAACTCCTTTTTTCTAATGAAGACTTTCTGAAAATATTATAGACTGTGGTACAGACTGTGACACACATGATTTGTGATAATGACGTTTTACAGCCGAACCATAGCATGAAGCAAATTCTGTTCAGCTGTTTTAAATATATATATATATATATATATATATATATATATCTACAGATATGGATGTGAAGGGAGCCTTGCTTCATGAGCACCCACTGGAGTCTGCTGCAGGAAAGATAATAAAGGGATTAGCCCTGGTTTTTCTAGGGCATTTGGTCCTAAAACAGAATGTCTCATCTGCTTCCTCCATGTGAATAGCTTAAATTCTTCAGTGTCTTTGTCTACTGCACGAGCGTCACAAGTAAGGAAAAAAAAACAAGGCCTTGGGACAGACACAACTGAAACACACAAGGATGCACACGCTTTTAAGACACACACTGTTTCCTTTAAGTACAGAGCACTTACTTAAATGTGTATAGACTCTATACAAACACAAACACACTTACAAATACACACAAGGAGCATGTTTATTTTCTCTGGCACTGCACATTTATCTGCTGAAGTCCCAGCTCAACATAAATTCAATCCCCGCTGATTAGACGTGTTGATTCAAGCTTGAAAACATTTCAAATTTCGGTTTATGTTCTGTTGGAAAAAGAAGAAGTGTTACAACCCAACGCACTGTACACCGAATCAATACTTCCTATTGTGAGCGTCAATGGAAACAATTTCCCCATTTTCAAGTTGCTGCATGGCTGCAAATGTGTGTGTGTGTGTGTGTTTGATATGAGGGTGATTAGTTAGGATGTGTAGCAGAGTTTCACAGCCCGTCATGTCCGCAGATAGAATCCAGCGGCTTGTCCACACTGAGCCAAATTGTTCCAGTGTTAACATATGGCAAACATCTCCACACATGCACATACACACACACACGTTCACATACACATACAAACATGTGTCAACCAAATGTAACTAAGGTACTAAATGGAGTAAAGAAACCTGCACAATGCTCCAAAGAGCAGCAACGACAGAGAATATAACACACCTAAAGTAGAATTACAATGGCATGTCACATTTTTTTTAATGTATTATATATAAGTCTTTACTTAACCCGGTTTGTCCCGAATGAGATATAAGATCTATTTTACAAGGGAGACTAACAGCAATACAGTTTAAACAGTAGAAGCAATTACGAGACACATAGATTATTAACATTATTAACATTTTGTTCAATGCTAGTTAAGTTTTGAGGCAGAAAAATCTGTAACTTATTCCTAGCATTAGGTGCCGAAAGCTTATTCTTCTTCAATGTTTTTACTCCAGACTTTGGAGACAACAAATGAATGTGCAAACTGTCCACAGAACAAAGACTATCACTTCGGTGATTCCAATTTAAAAGAGAAGATAAATAGTTGGGAGATTTAAAGGGTTTAAATATAAACACAGACCTATGAGGTGGGTGACGCACACCTAAGGGAGACCAATTTGCTTTTGAGTAAATGGTGAGTAAGAGAACAATAATTTGTAATGAATCTCATTGCCACATGATAAATGTGAAGAGAATGAGCTGAGGTGTTCATGATCAACACATCTCCATTGTCAACAAGAGGTAAAAAGGACATTTCTGTTGAGAACAGCAGTTTTACATTTGCTTTAAAAACCTTTCTTCTCTGTCCACTCTCCAAGACGGCAGCAAATTACCTCCAAACCTTTCAGTTCACACTGACTGTGTGTTTCGAGAACAACTTCAGGTGAGTTTGTGTGTTTTTGGCTCTGCTCAGCTTTAAGCTCAGATGAGATTTAAAAAGTATCTGAATCTCTTATTCTACACTGTTTCATGAAATACAACTTCCTTTTAAATGTTTCTCACTGCAGCTCATTTCCAAAGCCACTGTTATTTAGGAAAATAAACCTGACCTTTGGAAAAAAAAAGGGCCTTGAGATAAAACAGGTGTTGCAACAATATTGCAGACTCAGTTCTTCAGTAATTAGGATTTGGACGTGGTTCCCGAGCTTGAGGAGGAACTCTTCTGACAGGGGCTTTCGGGTGAAGCCGTGAATTGAGCAAGACTACAGCGAACGTTACCTACGCTCCCTCTGCTGCTCCCTTCTCCAGACTACTACATTTCTCCCCATGTTTGGCTTGGACATGAAGCAAATTCACTTAATACTTGTGGGACAGCTCAACGTTTAAAGCTCCCATTTAAGCGGATCAAGTGTATGCATTGTTTGGTTATGTTAACCATATGTGTTGGCTTTTCATGATCTGAATCCCCGCTCAAAAAAACAAAAGTGCTGGTGAAAATAAACATGGGATCGCCCTACACAAATTGTGGACTAATTGTGTATTTGGACTAAGTCACTCTTAAGGTTGGAGGGCTTTTTCCATTTGCTAAGGGACGTGGGGGAAACGACAGCTTGACGTTGATTAGTGTGTTGACTTGTGGAATTGGAGCCTTACCTGTAAAGAATACAACCACAAGATCTATTTATACTAACAAAGTGGTGGTACTCTCACAACAGCTCAACATCTTCAGTGGAATTCTTTTTTTCTGCTAAAAATACAGGAATTACAATCATAAGTTGCTGTTGAAAAGTAATCAGCAATGAAGCAAGTCCAGTCTTGTTTTTGGACGCGATCATCACATATCTTATTGAGGAAAAATGAATCTCCATAGACTGTTTTCCTCTGTGAAGAACGCTCAAATGTTTCATTCAGACATTTTTAACAGGTCGCTGCAATTATGAGACAAACATACTAAATGTGATGTGTGGTGAATATACGTGACCGCGGTGTTTGGTGAGTTGTACGTGGAGCATTTCAGTGGTTCATGAAGACTCACCATACACTTGTTGGGTTTCTCTCCAGAGTGGACCCTCATGTGAATGAGCAGCTTGTAGCGCGCATTAAAGGGCTTGTAGCGGCGAATGCAACCCGCCCAGAAACAGGTGAAGTCTTCACCTTTGCGCTGGTCGATGTGCACCTTCTCAATATGCCTCACCAGCTCCTCCTGCTGCTCGTACGCAGCGCTGCAGTCAATCCAGCGACAGACCTGCTTATCACCCAGCACTCCTCCAATGGCCTCCTCCTGCTCTACGGCGGTGTGAGATCCAGGAGCTCCTCCGGAGGTCTGTTTGTGTCCCAGAGATGAGGCCGGTGCTGTTTGCTGGCTCAGGTTGTGCAGCAGGCCCCCAGGGCTGGGCCCCACGTACTGGTGCAGGTGGTAGGGCGGAGGCATGGCAGGTCGAGGGGGGTGGTGGGGGTGACGGAGGTGTCCACTGCGACCACTCAAATGATGGTGATAGTGGTGCTGAAAGAGTTCGTCTTCACTCGGAGAGAAATCATCGAGGGGCTCCTGTTTGAGGGCAGCCCCAGATCGTTGGCCTCCGTCCAGGAGGACCCCAGCTTCAGGCCCTGAATGCAATGTCCCAGACATCAGGGCCCCACTCATCAGTAGCCCAAGCCCGTCCGAGCCTGCCGCGCCTCCCCCGGCTGCTCCTCCAGCCCCACGCCCCTGCAGCATGGAGCCCGGCTCCTCACACAGCCCCTGGCTTAGCCCCTGGCCCTGCTCAGGCTCCTCTGATGACACCGAAGAGGAGGATGTGGAGGAGGAGGCGGAAAGGGACAGCAGGCAGGTGGCAGGTGATGACAGATGACAGTTCTCGTGTACCGTGGGTTGCTGGGGGCTGCCTCGAGGTGGGGGCCTCTGGAGGGCTTCCTGTGAGCAGGAGTTAGAGGGTGGGGACGTAGAAGAGGAGGAGGAAGAGGAGGAGAAGCCGGCACTTCTGGTGTGGCTGGTTGAAAGGTTAGAACGTAACCCGTTGATGCAAGCCACCATCGACATCTGGGAGGAGGAGCAGATGATGGCGGTGATATTGATCTCCTTGGAATCAGCGCCAGAACCTGATGGGGAACTAGTGGCGCCAACACTGCCCGTGCCAGCAGCAGCGGTAGACTGCGCAGCCAGGGACAGGCAGTGTCTCTTCAGAGTGTTCGCACTGAGCTGCCGCGCTGAATGACGGGAGCCAGTTGGAGACAAAGCCAGCGGGGAGGAGCCATCTTCATTATTAAACGATTGAACTGCGTCTCTTGACGCAGCACCACCAACACCGCCTGCTGCACATACGCCGCTACCATTGTTGCTAGCATGCGGAGCTCCAACTGTCACATCCCTTGGCACCACCAAACCTTGTCCTACTCTACAGTTTTGAAACACGGCCTGAGACGTGCTGTTGACTCTCGACCCTGTGCTGGAGATTTTATAGCCCATCGAGTTCTCCTGTTTGATTATGTAAGGGAGAGAGGAGCGAGTCGCACTGGCACTGCCGCAGCCGAGGCCAGGTGAGGCCCCTGACAGGGTCGTCTGGAAGGCAGAGGAGGATCTGCAATGAGAAAAACACACAGAGAGGAATATGAGCGCTATTCGATCGTAGGCTGATGACAGATGCAGATTGGTCATCCTTCCCACCAGCAGCACTGTCAGAATTTTGCCTTCTGCTTCCTCCGAAAATATGCCTCTCAGTTTATATAAAAACCATGTCATCTCAAATTAGTCCCACTGGCCTAAAACATTTCATTCACTGTAATGGACCTTATTGAATGAACATTAACACTGGGCTGGCCTTTTATGAATTAAGGTGATGTTGGACATCAGGTAACATTCACTGCTGGTGACCCAAAGAGCTTTTATAAATAAATGAAATAGGATCTTCTCGTAGTGGGACGATATGAATGGGTATTTATAACTAAGAATAGAGCGGGGGTGGGGAGGGATGGCGACTGAGACAGAGAGGCCACTGGCTAGTATGTCCATCTGACGGGCTTTGATGACACAAAGGGGTTAAACCCAACCCAACATCGGGGATAAATGGGGAGTCACCTGTTTTGGTGGCATAATTGCAGTCTATGAAGGGTCAGCGTTTACAACACTGTGTATTATGGTGGGAATCTTTTCCCTGCTGAATGGGGACCCCAGGTCGGGTTTCTCCATGCGTTGCTGTGATCTCCTACATAATCATTCCTGTCAGTTGGCTCATTATGGATTTTGTCCAAAGCCCCTGAGTGATGTGAGAAGAGCTCTCTTTTTCTGCAGCCTGTCTCATGAAGGAATCGTCTTTGTCCCTTCCCCTCAGCACGCTGGGGGGGAAAAGCGGAGCTAACGCTAACTTGGATTTGGAGAAAGCCACTGGCAGACTTTGCCATCGTGGTTAATATAGACTTGAACCCCCCCTCCCCTCCTCACTCTCCGTCTATCCAGGAATACCATTTCCTGTTGGCAATGGGGAAAATATCAAGAAACTATATGCGGGGAGTCAACATCTGTCCAGTTGCACTCAAATGACTGAGGATAGAGGGAATACAAAGAGAAGGAGAAAGACGAGGGACAAACCCCACGACGTAGAAACCGCCTGGAAACTCTTCCTGACTTGACCAACAGTAGTCGAGCATTGCACCACAGAAGAATCAGATTAGTGCAACATAAATGTTGTACTTTGGACCCCTCCGGTGTGTTTTATGGGTAGAGCTTTCAGGTCATATGCATTCGCATCTGATTCCACAATAGCACAGCTAATAAAAAACACATTGCACCTGCATATTGTTAGTAATACTATATCAAACAGGAAACATGCAAAACTGGAACAGGAACAAAAGGATTCTAAAACAGGAATAACAGTGACAGTTTACCTGGCGTCCTGGTGAGGGCCGTCCTGCAGGAGGAGGTCTGGAATAGGTCTGTCACAGTGGAGGCTCTGGGGGTATAGCCCCCCTAAATGACCCCCCGGTGATAGTGGCAGGCTCTGCCCACATCGCATCAGGGTGTCCACAGCGTCACCCAGCTCAGCGTCTACATCTTTCTCCGAGCAGTAGGCACCATTCACTGGAAAAGGAGGGATAATGGTTATAACCTGCACTTCAGTTTGCTATTTACATATATTCAACACAATTTTCTTACACAAGGAAACTAGTACATCCTTGATATGTAAGTTTGGTTTTAGTTCGCAGAGCTGTGACCCATGGTCACTCTGAAACTAAACGCTGGATCAGCAACTCAGTTTCCTACTGACAGCATTGGAAGAATAAACAGTTTTACAATGGGATCCTCGCCATCAGTGACATGTTGAAATCCTATTAGATTATAAATATTCTCTCGAGGAATAATTGTTGGCTGCCACAGCTGCAGGATCCAGTGATATATGAAGAGCTCTTTGGCAAAGTCCGACTGGTGACAGTAAAAATACCACAGGAGAGACTTATTGCCAAATATTATTGCAGGAGAAGTTGAGGAAAAAAGTATCCATGTGAGGAAAAATAAACAAATCCAAATGAATATGTCTGCAAGGTCCAGCCAGTCCGAGCGCAATGTTTTAATATTAATCAAATAATTACATTACAGACCCTCTTAGAATTTACCATCAGTTCCTCAACTTTTATGCAAGCAGGCCTTTTGGGAAAACAGTGACCTCATTAATTCATTAGATTCATCTGTTATTTTATTTTCTGATTTATCAATTTAAGGTAAAATAATAACAATTAAATTGTGGGTAGAAACACTATGATTTGATCGAGTAGCAGAGTCGAGAAGTAGAAGATGATGTTTCATCTGTCATTCAAATCAATTCTTCAGTAAGTGGATGAAAGTGGATTTCTGTGACTGTGGTGAAGGGATTTATTCTTGGTCAACATTTATTTATTTGTGTTTTATTCCTTAGGCACAAGCCTGCACAGCTAAACATGTTTTGAAACTTTTATTTGTATCAGATGTTTTATCCTTTCAACTTGATTATTAGGAAATAGAGGTTTTATGAATATGAGCAAAAATATAATAAAAATAGGAACAAGAGTTAAGAGTATTAGCAGAGGGAGGGAGGTCTGTATGAGGAAATAATTGTGAAGGGGAAAGGAGATATCCCCACACACTCTTGTGTAGGTCGCCACGCGCCCCCGTTCCAACTTTTCCTAACTCAATTTCTCAAATTCAATTATCCACTAACGATGTTGTTGCCAATGTTATCACACACAATGAGCTATTATTAATAAACTCACCAAACACAATGCATGTGAGGGAGAACACAGAAAGGTACTGGGGAGTGAGATGTGAAAATAGGCAGAAAAACGTTCAGCAAATATCGGGATTTGGGCAACAGATGAAAAAGCAAAAGAGAAAAAAAAAGATTAACAAAGGAGAAAGAGAGATTACAACATGAGCTACAGATGGAGCGGGAGAGTAAACAGGACAAGCAGGAAGGGTTTGGGAATATGGGAAAAAGGTTGCAAAAGTGAACAAAAGACGAGAGAAAACAGGGGAACTTTGTGAGCCATGTCATGAGGAACATCTATTTACATATCCCTCCTACAGCTGATGTGTCCACAGTCTCCACAGCATTTGTCTTGTCGCGGGTCACAGCGGAAACACAAAGAAGCAGAGAGAAGTCGAAGCGCGCTACGCAAACAGCCTGGTATAGCCAGGGGACGACGCTGGTTTCACTCAGAGCCGCTAACAAAAGACAAGATGTCTTTTCAACTCTGGTCTGTTTTCAAGCAACACAAACCATTGTGTTTATTGAATTCAATTTTTATTTGGTTGGCTGAGCGTCCGCCCCCCCCCCCCCAATTAGCATATACAACTGTGTTTCTGTATGAAAGTTTCAAGGCCCGCTGACGTGAAGCCAAGTGCTTCCCTGCCTCGGGTCAGGGATAACTCAGTCAAGATGGCCACTAGTGATACGAAGATGATGAACGTCAGGGATCTCGTAATTGAAACTTAACGCGTGTGCACACAAAACGCACAAACAACTAAATAAAAACGTTGTCATGAAGCTCTGGTTGAACTGGCCGTTGGTCAACGGAGCCTCAAATGGATGCACATGCTCCCTCTCACACTCATATCAGAGTCCCCATAACACATAGGCTCTTTCAAGGCTCAGTGCTGTGTTCCACAGGACGCCAAGGAAGGTTCATCATGCAAATGAGTTAAAGAAGCCAGAGATGATCCCACACAATGATTCTCTGTCTGTACACTGTTCTACTAAAACTCGCTGATAAAGCCACCATTGTTTTTCAGAAGGATTTTTCTTTTTTTTAAATAACCACTTAAGCATGTCTTTACCGCTGTGAAACTGGGGCTCCACCGATCTTGTCTTTTACCAAACACTATTCACCTGATGCTAGAGCTGACAAACGAATCTCAATAGTTTTTTCGTACTTAGGTCCAAAATAAGCCCAAAGAACCAATTCAAAAAAGTGTCAGCTACTGAAAGCTGGAAGCAAACACCTGCTCAGACTTAAGATGTTTTTAGCGTGTGACTTGCCAAGTTTTAAGACTGTTTTTATTGCAGGAAAATGTCTTCCACATGCAACTGCTTGTTTAGACAACATAAAACTATGAAAATGTAACTTCTTTTGTCAAGTTAAAAAGGGTTTGTAGAAAAAAAACTACTTATTTTCCTGAAATATGTTATTGATAAAACTAAGATTGTATCAGCACCTGTATTAAAATGTTTAAAGTAAATCCCAGCTATCCTACCCTTGTGTCATTGCTATTTCTATTGAGCATGAACATGGGATGAGGGGAGAATGGATATGGATTAATGGGCCATGAGTAAGTTTGTAGGTGTGACCGCCATGCTATTAGCTTAAAATACTTTTATACAATCCGGCAACATGTGATTTTCTGCTCACTTTATTTCAAATATTTGCTTATTAACACATCCAAAACAATTTTAGCGCAATTTAGCATTGACTTGGAGATTAGCTTTTGTCACCGAAGCGGCAACCTACCCTGATGCCTCCCACTGGTTCGTGAATTGCAGTTCCATTTGTCTTTTGAAGAAGAGAGAAAGCCAGAGAATATATGGAGACGTAAGGTCATTTTCCTACAACAAGTGGAGTAAACCTCTGCTGGTCATCCACTTTTTTATGGCAAATATGGCTGTTGAACTGTTTAATACACCACTTAGTTCACAAGCGAGTTGATAGTTCTGTCTATCACATTTTCCTTTAACATAAAAATATAAATTTGAGCCACTTTCATTTGATCTCCTCAGTAACAAACCAGTAACAGAATACATGGACTAGCTCTTGCTGCTATTTGGAGGCACCATGTGAAACGACCTAGAGCGACTACATCGTTACACATGGTCCCATTTGTTTGTAATGTTTTTTTTTCTTGTGATGTTCTTTCAGACAAAATTACAAATACATCTGGATTTTTAACCTCTTGCCAGCATCTGACTTTCACATGTGCTTGAGCTGCGTCGAGGAGTTTTGCGTGACAATTTCCATTGTGTTGCGAAAGCCCAGGTGCACTGAAGCGTCTCCATCAGAGACACCTCCTGAAAGTCTCCGGCACGTTGGAATCAGAGTGTTAAATGAGTGCTAAAGGTCGTCATCCCCCCTTGCTGCAGAGAGTTAGCACTCCACTGATTTAGAGCATTGCTACATTAACAGAATCAGTCACGCTCTGGTTGGAGAAACAAGGCTCCTCGACATATGGTGGTTTGGATGGGACCCAACAGTAAATTCAGTTTATACTGAATGTGCCATGGTAATTCCGTGCTCAACATTTCAACATTTCAACAGTCATGGTTTGATCAGGAGGTGGAAGCCAGAGAGAGCATCAGGGACTGAGGTGAAACGCAAAACATCCAGCAGCAGCGACAAGAGGAGAGGGAGACAAATACCGCCCAATTTGCCATGTCTCTGTGTGGGGTCACATGTAGAGTTTGATATAAGGGAGGAATCAGGGTCTTTGTAAGTCATGCGTGGCCCTATTAAAGGTGAGGATTTGTTTGTGCAGGTTGGTTTGACTAGAACCAGGTGTTATCAAAGATTGTAAATCAAGTTTATTTGTGTTGCACCTTCCCCATGTACAACTATAACACTCATACAGCCACCAAGGCCTAACAGTCCCTTAAAATTAAATGCACCAAACTTCACACACTCAAGATATCAGTGCCATTAACATGCTTTCCAAAAATATAACAGATTCTTTCCTGGTCCATTCTTTCACAAGGTTTTGTTGAAAGCCATTTGGTAGTTTTCGCATAATCCTGCTCACAAACAAACCTAAAGATGGGCAAAAACACAACATCCTTGGTTGAGGTAAAAAGTTGGCAACCACAACAACAAAAGGACAGAGCCTCAAAAACAAGTGTTAAAATGTAATCATTTAGGACTTCAAAGGATGTAATAGAAACTGAAAGAGCCCGTGATATGAAAAAGGTATACATTCGGACAGTGTGAGTCCTCACAAGTAGAGAAAGACAAGTTAGTGAGTGAATGAATGAGAAACTATGAGCGAGTGATCCTCTGATTAATAATACATAATAGAGCCCCTGGGGACTTCCTGACCCCTTACAGCACAATTGTTTCTACATTTTAGTCCTCATTTCTGTTGCATCATCCACACAGATAAGCACACATCCTTACCACCTTTACCCCACTAGTAATGATAAGATGTAAAGGAACAGAAACGTGCCCGTCGATACTATTTTAAAATTATTTCTGCAAGAGGAGGGAAATGCAACCAACAAAGCTGTAAGACTTCAAAGATTCACACTTTGCATGTTTGTAGAAACACTGACTATAAACACAGCATTGAGTTTGTTCATAGGAAAACTCCACAGGGCGCGTTTAGCCGAGTCCAGTATAACATCCAACTGTCGAAAGCATGTCAGAACAAGCAGGGTGGGATGTTGCTGTGATATACACAGTTGCAAGCATTCAGACCCAATTACGTATGACGTTGTTAAGGGCGTGAGACCAGGGACGCAGGGGCAGAGAGAAAGCCCGAGAAAAGAAAGAGGCAGGACGGGGCCAGAAGCACCAGGGGCAAGTGTTGTGCTCTGTGAGGAGACCACGTACAGATGTGCTGGCTCATCCTCACAGAGGAGCCACTGATGTCAGCATTTGCCAACCAAAGACGCAGGCAAAAATAAGAACGCTATTGTTATCTGCCTCCCCAAACACCAACGAAATTCACTTTTGGAAGAAGCTCAGTTACGAGAGGAGTCGTCCTTTTTTAGAGAACATGATGTCTAACAAGACTCTGCTACATCCTAAGTGGTATCTTTTGTTCGATAAATGTCATCACAGGATATCTACTGCTCCCGCTGCCTCCTCTCCTCTGCTGTGTTATTAAAGCAGCGCGCTCCCTTTGGTGAGCACTGCTGCAGGATGACGGTAAGCTGAGCTCCTTTAGATGTACAGGAGAAGTCAAATTAAAGAAGCAGTTTGCCAGTTTGTACGCTCCATTGCACGTGAATGTATAAACTAATGCTTCAAACAAGAGCGTAATTATAAAGGGATAAATTGGGTTATTTGAGAACTTGTTTTGGGAGATGTATGATTATGTTTTTGGCCTAGCTTGTGGAGAGAAACAAGGTTCCAATAACCCTGCAATATGTCTGCTCTGATGTCATCCATTTGTCACGCTGCCTTCTTGTCAAAAGTCCCCTGGAAAGACGGCGCATAAAAGCCGTAAACCTCCGGTGCATCATGAGCATGAGTGTAAAGTGCTTTCTAATCCTTTTCTTCCTGCTGATTATTGCAGCCACTGTGACCATGGAGGCAGGAAAACGAGACAATAAGACAATAGACAGGAACGGTGAGTGAACGCAGACTCGATTTTTCTGATAATTAGGGCCCGACTCACTCCTTATTGGAAGGTTTGCGGTCACTGAGATGGTGATTACATTGATTGTTGAACACGCTTCGCCTGCTGGATGAATTTCTCATCTCGGGGGTCACGGTCAGCTATGATCGCGCCGTAATCGTACACCTATTCGAGCTGCCTCGGGGGCTGATGATCGAGAGTCCTGTTTGAGTTCAGCAACGTTGTGCCTTGGCTAAAAAACTCTCCCCGGACCTCAGTGACTAATAAATGACTAATAAAGCGGAGCAGACACATGTCTCCAATCTAGCAGAACTTAACCCCTCCGAAACAACATGGCTATTATTCCAAGATACGCAGTTATGACTACCATACCGTACAAAGCATTCCAGCCCATACAGCAACGAAAAGATCAAACCACATCATCACATAGTTGAAAGTCTATGTCGCTGTCTCCCTCAATGAATCTCTCTCCTTCTCCCTCTCCCTCTCTCTCTCTCTCTCTCTCTCTCTCTCTCTCTCCGGTATCATTATTTCTCTTACACTCCTCCATCTGATCAGCAGATGGTCTGGACACCATTATTAACTGTAATTGGTGGTAATCTGGGGGCGATTCTTTATTTCGGTGACACTTCATTTTCTATAATTCTCGCCTCTCCCTTTTAAGTCACCTAAGCGTTGCGTTAAGTGCCAGAGTGAGACCGTGCTTGTGCCAGGCGTTTAATGCGTTCAAGTCTTCAGAGACATGCAGGCCTCAATGAAAAGCAGATGTGAGGATGGATAGATGGTTTAAGGAGAGGGAAAGAAGGGGGGAGGTGATCGGAGGTGTACTGTACTTAAAGGAGCGAGAGGATGCTATTTGGGGGGCGGAGGGGGGTTGGGTTGTCAGGAGTGCGATGCAAACATCTGAACCCGAGGTACAACAAGCTGCCAAAACCGCAAGACAGATGCCTCTGGAAATCCAACCTGACACCTCAACTGGCCCCACTTTGGCTCCATAAATCATAACATTCAGCACTTAAACAGTTAATAATGATCATTTTATTCCTGTCGGCCCCAACACCCCCACCTGCCATGCTCCCCCTCCACCTTTTCCCTCTCTGTTTTCACATTAGAAAGGTCAACACATACAAGTGTGCAACAGCCGGCTGCAGGACTTTGTAGTGGGACTCACTGGTTGTGCATCTTGTCCTGTGCAGATGTTGTGTATTAGGGTCCAAAGCCTTTCCCAGCTTCCCTGAATCTCATAACTCATGTCTATATTTGTGTCTGCGGCATAGGCCCGGAAACTTATTTGTTTGCTTAGTAATGGATGTATGATTGAAAAACCTGGGGGCATAAGTAAATGAAAAATAACAACGTCTAGGGAGAAAGCTCCTCCTAAAGCAGGTGCGTTGCGAGGGGAAGAAGACGCAGAAGAAGAAGGAAAAAAACTCTATTAAATTACTGCTGGAGCACAGAAATGTCAGTGTTTTCATTGCAGGATTACCAGTACCAGCAGACATGAGAACTTTCATGAGGATAAAATCAATTTGTTCTGGCTGATTTCAGCCACTCTCGACCAGGTATCTTTGTTCCTCGCCGTTTTTTCTCATGGTCAGCTCGGTCACACAATAACCTCAGATTAGCTGTTATGAAGACGAAGAAAAAGCCTTGGAGTGAATAAGAAGGAGTCATGCAGCTCCAGAGGCATTCAGCTGCAGGCCTTAAATGTTTGGGCACAGTACAGAAATATCTGACTCCAGCTGCATCACGGTAAATGCTATAAATTATTATTTGGGCGGTGGTGCCATGACTGGCAATGTTGCCTCACAATGAGAAGGTTCAAATCCCGTTGCAGAGTGGAACCTTTTTGCATGGTTGTGTGTCTCTCTATGTTGGCCCTGTGATGGTGACCTGCTCAGGGTGTACCCTGCCTGTCACCCAATGGCATCTGGGATTGGCTCAAGCTCCGCAGTGACCCTCAAAGGAGAACTGTTAAAGATAATGGGTGGATGGAAATCATGAATATATAACAACTGGAAAATAAGCTACGAGCACAGCAGTGGGACTGGTTGTTGTTATTTAGTGGTGGCACTCAGTTTGAAGTCACACTGATGAATGCAGCACTCGATAAATGATTAGCCCTCCTGCCTTTTAGAGGAGCGGACACATGTTGTGGGAAGCAGACGGCCTCATAATACCAGGCTCTTCAAATGGAGCAGCGCTAACCGCAGTCATGAACACAAACAAATAGTTGGCAGTACAACAGCCCCTAAAACCCCCCCCACACACCTACCCCACCCACCCCCATTTCCCTGTGCCAGGCGAGGTGCCAGGCGAGGTCTCAGAGAGCAGCCACTTTACCACACGGATTAATGAGGGGATGCTCAGAGTCGAAAACCAAACACGGGAGAGAATGTTGTGGGTTTATGTCACTGCACATGCATGCTCAGACACACACACACACACACACACACACACACACACACACACACTCCCTCTCTCTTTCACACTCATACAAAATTAGATATCTCACAGTCCCTAAACCTCTACAAAGGAAGATGCACTGATAGGCTGTGCTCACCCCTGATAGCATCCCACAACGTCCTATCGACAGTCACAGCCAATCATCTCCTGTGTTGTCCCTCCTCATTAACATAATTAAAACAGTTCACTTGTGCATGTCACCACCTGGTGGTAGCACCTTGTCACTGGTGACGGTTTCCAGCACATCTCCGACAGGTGAAGAGACTAGAAAAAGTTTGGTCTGACTTGAAGACCTGCAGGTAACAGAGGTCCAGAGACTGTTTTAAAAGTACAGGTTATAATTTTACAATGGTTACAAATACAACTCATTATATGATTTTCTGAACTGCACACATGAGCTATTGTGACTAATATTGTAGATATAACGGTATAAACATTCTTAAATGCCCCTTGTAATTGACATAGAGGTTTTATAATGGTGAAAATGTGTTAAAATTTGTAAATTTATAAATACTTCCAGAGCTAAAAGGCTTTGATGTATCATTTCCCCCTTTTTCAAGATAAATGTTTAGCAATTTCCATTAGACATTAAGTTTGAGTCATAGCATTCCCAGATCATGGGGCCTATTTTCTAGTCCAAACACTCATCAGTATTCAATAATCCAGGAGTCACGCACTTACATTTCGAACAGCTGTGACAGTGGGATTTTCAAAATTTCAAAAGCAGCAGAGCTGAATAACCACATGGTGATATCTGATCAGAGAGAGAAGAGCTCAGGATATGAGACACAAACTAAATCGCCAGGAAATCCAAAGAAAATGACTCATGGTAGGAAACACTGTTTGCACACTGACCTCTGGGAATGGCTTTAAAATGGAACAATGATTGATTATCGCAAAAATAAGCATCACTTCTAACTATTTTGTTTCCATCAAAAATGTGCATAGTCAACAAACCACTTTAAAGCCACTAGTAGCCACAGCTCGATCCTGACAATCACTATGATAACAAGATTTTTTTACCACAAATCTCTACATTGCCAGGATTAATCACAAAGTTTTACAAGGACCCTCTCAGCCAAACCACATCCTAGAATTCAACCGAAAAGCTTCATAATTATAAAGACCAGAGCACAAAGCTGCGGACTGGACCAGCTTGACAGCCGGCAGACTGACGAGATGTGATGCACTTGCCTGGCAGACGTGACAGTGACGTCTGGTTAGGTGACAGACACCTTTATAGGGCTGGTGAGCAACGCCAAGCCAAGAGTGCTGGAACCTCGGCAAGGGATCCGGAGGTGCTTCACACTCAGACAAGAGGCTGCTCTGTTTGGGGAGGCGGCAGAGTGATGTAGCCAGTCCGCAGCTTTGGAGACTGAGGAGCAGTGGAAGCACCACACCCTCAGAGAAAGTGTTAAAGGTGAGACTGAAACACTTCTCAACTGAATCAAATTGTATTCCTACAACAACATGGTGTTAAAAATGTATAAGACATTTTTTTAAATCAGTGTTTATTCCAAAGATTTTAGGCTCTGAACCTGAGTGCGTTAATGCATGTGTGTGTGTGTGTGTGCGTGTGTGTGTTTGTGTGAGTGTACTTGCACTCAGGAGAATAACCAGTGTACATAAATCTGCTGTAAAAAGTAAACATGGCAATTTAATGCAGAAGCCGTGTTTTGTCCGAGTGCCCGCTCGAGTCGAATCAAAACACAGCAGACGTCCCTCTGCAACTGTAGTGAAATCAGATCCATTAGTCAAACATCAGTATGACCCTCTATTTGCCAAAATTACGATAATAGTATAATAAATCTGCATGGCTCAAAACGACTTGGTTAGGAAAATAACTTCTGTCAAACTGAGGTCATTTGTAATGATGGCTTTATCCTCGTGGTGAATTTTATTCCATGTGACAAAGCAATAAAAGAAAGTCTCAAGTATTACTGTATTTCTCTTATTTTTTTATGCAAATGGAATAAAACTGGGGAAACAATTTGAGTGATAAAAGTTTACAGATTCAGTCATCATGAACCCTTAAATCTGTTTATAAAACTGAGGAAATGAGGCAATGCACCCTGTAAAAGCCACAGTTATCTATAAAAGAGAATCAGGTTGGTTAATGCAGGCATATATTAACGTGCATGCTTATGCATTGGATTATTATGATGATTCTGTTTCTTATTAGCAAGAATTGCACCATGTGGATGTTTGGATAATATGATCGTGTTCAAAATTTGTATGTTATGAATTACTTGAGATCTAGTTTAGTTTGTGTGGGCTGTAGGTGCAGTTTTTTAGAATCCAGAAAGGATTTTCACATATTAAGAAGATGGTGAGATAAGTTATGAATAGAATAAAAAAAGATTTATCACAGAATAACTTAATGAATAACAAGAGAACAGATAAAATAAATAATTGGATATTTGGTTTGTTGAGTTTAACGATACTAAGAGTCTCCAGCCAAGCCAGCTCCTCTATTAAGCTGCACTTACTGGAGAAAAAGAACTCCTTGGAGCTTAATCTGCATGGCAAAATGCTCAAAGCAATAATACCAAAATTTAGTTTGCCATGTTCATCATCTTGGTTTAGTGCTTTAGCATGCTAACATTTGCTAAACAACAAGTATAGCTATAGCTGATGGGAATATACGATGGCGCCACCCTAGTGGCAGCCTGTTGCAACAGCTATTTCTTCTTCAACTTTGATCTTTTGTATTCTTTTCGTCAGTGTTTTGTTTCTTTTGACATCTCTGCACTATCCTTGATCTCCCTCATGATCAACAAAGTCTGTCCGCTGTCTGTCTATCTATCCGTCTATCTAGACATCTATCTATCCCGTTGTACCACTTTTGCAGATATTAAGTCATAAACAGAAATATTTGACGAAACTAAATCTAACCCGATGTCTTGAAATGCAGTAAAGGGATCACCGAAATGGTTACAGTTAATCCTGAGGGGCACCTGAACAGTTGCTCTGACTTCGCTCTCAAATTCAAACCTCATGGTGGCACAAGAGGAGAAGTCAAGGGGTCATCTCTGGGCTCCCTGGATTTCATGGTAATTCATCCTCTGGTTGTTGACATATTGTAAAGTGCTGCACTGATATTGAATCCCTGAACCTGAGCTGACGGCATGACGGAAACGGGCAGGACAAGAGAACATGAGCAGACTCAGTCAATACATTTTTTTTAACTCATACTAATCTCAGGTATGGGGGCATCTATGTCCAGGGCTTCCAGATATTACACTGGCTAGCTGTAGTAGGACTTTGTTAGCTTAGCTTATCTCTGCACCAGTGGCCTGTTCACTTTGGCCTGATTGAGTCTGTTAGTACAGCACTCCTTCAGTCTTCTTCAGCCAGCACCCGGTATTTACAAGCAAGTCTAAATCTGTGAGAGATTGTGATTGAACACAGATGCCAGGAAATTCCTCAGAAATGACAGTGGCTAATCTCAACTACAGATTATATGAGTTTCTCTGTGTAGAAGACTCATGAAGGCCCATTTGATAGACACTCCCTCGTCTTCTCGCCCAGCTCCGCCTCCACTCACATTAGACTTTGACAGAACTGGAGATTTATAGGACTTCTGTAAAAAACATTAATCAATTTGGAGCAATTACTGAATATTTTGAAGGGCAGCCGTGGTGGAGAAATAAATGAAAAAACTCTGGAGGAAAGTGGTCTTTAATTAGATCACGTCTGAATGCAGCAACATTTGAAAATGATTATTTGTTACCTATACAGTACACATAACCTTCTGTTCTTCTCAGAGGAGATGCTGGTTGTTTCAATCAAGGACCAAACCAGATGTTTCAGGGAACTAAAAGAGGAATCCAATATCACTTCCTATTTCTATGTTACTTTTTGTTGTTTCAGTGCAGGAAGAAAAATGAAATGTTACCTTGTGAAAAGGATATGTTCAAAGCATGCATAGTAATTGCTTTGGCTTTTGAAGTTTTGCGGCTAGAGTTCAGGCCCGTGCTTCTCCACAGTGTTCGCAGTGAATATTAGCCATTCAGGATGATTGAGGGTTAACTCGGCTCCGAAACGAGTTTCTTGAAAGACCAACAATCAGCTTTGACAGCGGAGCCACAGAGGGGAAGCTTTTATTTTGATTCGATTATCGGTGTTGTTTCATGTCGCTAGTTTCAATACTCTTACATTTTAGGCTATGAAGTAAAATGATCGGCTTTGGACTAAATCCTCCTGTGTCCCCAAAACAAATGTCATGTTAAACATAGGACACATTGATGCCCCGCTACGTGAGAAAATCCAAACCCTAAAGATATGTAGAGTAATTATCTGATGATGTGCTATAAACCAGTGTTTGGTTTCTTAAAGAATGGTTTCTTACTGACTGAAAAAATTTGGTGCACTTTTTGAACTTACAGCGGGTCCCCCTGTTGTTTTTCCATGTTTGTATCCGCAGTCTCTGCAGTCTCTGCAGTATTACGCAAAAACGATCAAAACAAATGTCTATTTAACTTGCGGGAAGGATGGGACATCGGCCAAGAAAGAACCCAATACATTTTGGGAACTAAGACTTGGGACTGACATCTATGAGTGTGTGAAATCGAGTGCTGCTTGATTTCAAAGATGTTCTTCTAGCAACTGTTTTGAAACTACAATGATCAACCAATCAATCGTTTTAAAAACCAGCTACACTTCATTAAATGGAAAATAGTTTCAGCAAAAACACAATTTTTGGAAGACAGAATTTGTTTTGCAGCTGTCGACACCTCTGAACCACTTAGTACATCAACTGATATGTTGTAACTGATTCAAAATATTGGTGATAATATCTTGTGCAGAGCCCCTATAACATCACCGTCAAGAACTGCAACCAAAGGGCATTAATCCGGCTGAATAACCCGGCTGAATGGGGGGTTATTCCGATAACCGGAGCTGTAGAGGGACCAATTCGCTAAGGGGCACCACATGATTTGGGGGTTTTCATAAATATACAGAATAAATAAGAGAGGGCCCCAGGTTTTCCACTGAGCAAACCTGTGTTGAGTTTCAAACCACACATACCTAAGGAAGTCAGCAATATCATTCTTTTATTGTGTGGGGAGTCCTCATTAACCAAAGGTTTGGGCATGTGAGCACCACCCCCCATCGAAACCCCACACACTCACCAACACACATCACACATAGTGGCGGGAACGTGCTCCGCAGGTAATTTGAGATGGACAGTCTACCGGACATTATATATCACTGCACATCAAACACAGCTCACTAAGGCTGCTGTGGGGAGGACGAGGAGGAGGCCGCAGTTCATACTTGACCCTTCATCACAGGAAGAGCCCAGCGTTGGCGACCGCTTGAGCAGTGATGACTTCTGAGCCCCCGCGGTCCCAGCGACCAAGGCACGGTGGGGCCTGTAAAAAGCCCCAAATGGTACCAAATGACACCTAAGGAAACACACTCAATCTTGTGCGGTGGAAGGTCAATACAAAGCTATTTATACAGACAACAGCAATGAGTGTTGGGCCACCATCAAAGAGCTTTATGAGCAAATATATTCTCACTGCGTAAGCATTTCAGATGTCCAGGCATTAAAGCCCTCCTGAGTTTTTCCCCTCTCTTTTTTTAATGGCTGTAACAAGATTCCTGTTATTATGATTTCTGCTCTCGCTGCTGGTGGTTTGGCCAAAGTGAGACACGGGTTTTGTCTCAGGAGTGAAACTATTTCCGAGTCGGAACCTGGCTGTTGCTCTGTTTTACCGAGGCTCACCCCCCAGCACAGTCAGTAACATCGTAATGACTGAGCACATCACTTGGCACTGACTCATGTGGGACAAAGACATGTGGAGCAAAAGCACATACAGGTCAACAGCTTACACTGAGAATAAATCTGAAGTCTCACGGGATAACTACTTGGAAGTTCCATGAGTCATAGTATGGAGAATAAGTATCTCTTATACATACACATGGAACATTATATTAAACAAGACCATATCAATTATATGAAGTCTTAAATGTATTGCTATGGCTGAATCAAAAACAATAACAGAAGAACTAGTTTGATGACATCGTGAACCAGTGTGGGATCATGGGAATTGTTGTCCTCACCACAATTGTAGATGTACATCTACCTGACACAACTCATGCGCAAATTGTGTTCAAGGATAAGGTGAAATGGTCAAGTTGGTTCCACTTTACCAATATCTACCCTTGCCTATCCTCCTTTGAATAGAGGCAAATATTCTCCAAAAATACTGTCACAAAAAAGAAAGACACAGCAAATACCAAGCAAACATTCATGGCCCTGAACACTCAGAGTGATATACCCAAAAAGAAAAAGTGAAGGCTCTAAGTCTGTGGACTTTTGGATGGATCTGTGGTGAGATGAAGCCCAATCAGACGATAACACGCAGAAATAAAGAAATCATTCTTCATTTGGATCTTGGCGTCTGCCATGTGTGTTGTTTGGCTCCTCTGGGCCCAAGGCGCACAGGCTGAATGCGAAGGGAATCTCAGAGGGCTCTGGCCTGTACCATGTGTCAAGCCTTTCACATAACCTGGCATTCATTGTGAAGCTCTTTTACGAACCATAAAAATATTCATTTCGCTCCCTGACCTGTTTTCCAACATAGTCTCCAAACCCATAAAAGCGTTTGCTTTTCATTTATTTTTATTTGAAGAACTTTGAAATGCAAATGTTTGTTTCCTTGCGAGTAAAAATTAAGAGAAGCCATTTGAAAAGAGAAATTTGATGTGAAATATGAATTCTAGCCATTTGACATCATCCCTAACATAAACATGCGGGTTCTCAGAGCACGTCTTTTTGTGCTGTTAAATGAGTATACTTTGGCACGCTGAAGTGTACATATACTGATGCTTTGCCTCTCTCGCTGGAGTCCTTCATGGCTCAGAGCTCTTGAGGCTTGTAGAAGACTGGCATCTTTACTGTGGCCTAGATTGGCCATATTTATGTGTCAAATGACAGATCTGGCCCTGTAAAAGTGGGCACTGTGGTTAACTGTGCATTTACGTTTACAGCTAAAGCTACCAAGGACATAGCTAACAACTTCTGTTGACTTTTGTTGAATTGCGGGTTTAGGGGCTATATATTTAACATGTATTTAAACGGCAGCCTTTATCCAGCCCTCAAATGAAAGTATTCACTAAGCTTTATATTTTTTAAATTCATTCTATTCACTTTATAGCTGAACTTACATATGTTTTCCCCTTGTTGGAATAAAAACCCACATTCTTTAGTACAATAATAGCCGTGTTGTTGCAAAAATTGTGGACGATTTATTATTCCCAGTGAACCGAAGTGTTCTCAAAAATTTACAAATAAAAAGAAAAGAAACTGTTTATGCTGGCCGCTTTCACTACACTGCTATTTCTGTGAAATCAGTTATGGATACCCTGAGAATCAAAGCAGCGTAGATACATAAAAATGTCTCAAAAGTAAACTTGAATTATTCATCACTAGCAGTAAGTGCTGAAGCCACACGTACTTAGTTGAATTTCACAACATTTGGTGCATCACTGTCATTTGGAACATTGAGACATTCCTCAAAGGTTATAGCACAAGTAGAGATGTTTAATTCAACAAGTTTGACATGCCCGCCACGCCAACGGTTCCACGTACAAAGTCCGGTTCTGTGCATGAGCCTGACAGCAGGTCTGGACTACATGTTTGTGGCTAAAAGTTGAGTTCAGGGCAAACTCACAAATTGTAAATTATGAAAATAAAAATTGGAAGGTATTGGAGAAGGGTGGAGACTAAGAACAGAACAATGAAATGTGAAAAAAAGGCTTCGACACCTCTACCTACCTCGTCTTCTGAAAATATTTGTTTGGCTTTTACCCGTCAAGTGGGTTGGCAGGAGACGCGATGAGGAAACTTTGGCGCTAAAGCAGCCACTGTGTTAATCATACAAATTCAATTTAAGCCCAGCAGTTAAAATCTTGGCTGTTTGGTTTGTTTGTCTGTGTGAGTTGTTACTCATGACTGATTAGTGGTGATTTATTTGCACAGAAAAGGTAATGTAGTATAATAATGATACGTCAACTTGTTTCACTTTGTTGCCTTTTGTTTTGTTTGTATACCATTATGTGTAATATCAAAGGTTTTGTAAAAATCTTTGCTAAACTTTCATTAACGTAGTTTAATAAACAAGCACTTCCCCTGAAAGCTATAGTGAAAAATTAAACAATAAAAAATCTGCAGAATTTCTAAGCTGCTGCTCATTTAACAAGTGAGTGTATCATTTTACCCAGAAACCCTGAAAGTCTGTAACACAGTAGGCCTGTGAGTTCCTCTATGGGACAGCGCACACACTGTCAAACTCCATGCAGCGCTGCAGAATGCACCAGCCTGTGTAATGTTGTGGAACAAGCAGCAGGTATTTGTTAGTTAATCAGCGTTTGAATTAAGCTACGGGCCGAGGTTGTGTTCAGGAGCAGAGGGGCTGTTTTGACTAAGCCGTCTCAGCGAGGGCCTGGTCATGGAGACTCCCAGCATTTGTAAAAGATTAGTGGCCTAGTCCTGATGCACTGAGCTCGGGTCAGGCAGAGTGCACGGCTCGGACGCGAGGCGAGTTTCACTCTATCTCTCCCATCTGCAGCTCTCACACAGCATATCTGCTGGTCCCAGTACATGAGACACACTGAATAATGTGATTAAAGGTTTTGAAACAGGGGTTTTGGAGTTCGCCAAGGGGGGATTGTACAGAAGTTGTTCCTTAAGCAACGTTACCCGGTTTGACAGACAGTCGCTAAGGTCATGCCACAGAGGCCCTTACAGCAAACACAGATTGTTGTTAAGCATAAGCATATCAAGTTTGTCCCTCTTACGCTATCTACTAGGGCTTTGATAGTTTGTGAGGCATGGGGGGGGGGGCTGTATCGCATTTGAGCACTTCCAGTCTTCAGTATCTAATCTGAAGAAGGGAATAGCCCGTGATAGAAATAACAATAGCCCACATGCTCTCAGCTGATCATTAGCCAGAAAACAAAATTAAAACCAACTGTGTGGGAACAATAAAATAATTTGTCAGGGGAGAAGGATGCAGATAAATTCTGCAAAGCATTTTCCAATTGGCCGAGGCTCTGGTGCACTGGGCCAAGTGCTCAGCACCTGGATGTCATGGCTCTGACGCTGCCTAATTCATTTAAACTTTCTAACAAACGCCTATTAGATCACTGTCAAGCTTTAAGTGCCTGATTAGGCTTTTTATGGGTATTGGTCAACATGTGCTTCAAACTGATATTTGGAGGGTAAAAGTTAGATAAACACAAATAAATCGAAATTTGGGAACTGGAGCTCTGCTCTCCTTCGTTCACACCCTCTATCTGTCCACTAGATCTATGACTAGGCTTCCGGGAAGATATACTGGGGAGAGAGCCAGAAACTCATCCTAAAGGTTATTGTCAAAAACTCCTGGTGATATATAAGAGACATTTCCTGCTACAGGAACATTTATTGGTTCGAGGAGCTCTGTGAACCCATGTGTGAAACCCTGTATGGTTCCAAGAGCCTCAGTGTATCAGTCTTGAGGTGAGTGAAGCTCCTCTGGATGGATTCTTGCTTTGTTGTAGAGGTTGAAAGTTGAGCTGAGGTAAAGGCTGTAAACGTCAGGTCAGCTACGAAAGCATGTGGGTTCCCAAAGCTTTCAACTTCCATTATCAACAGAACCCAGCGATAACCACCATCTTTATTGAATATAAAACCATGCAAGTGCTGCTTAACATTAGTGTCATTATTATTATTATAATTTCAAATAATTGGTATTGACCACTGCTTTTATAGCATCAAACTAAAATAACTGCATTTACAAGAAAAATCAACACTTGAACATACATCAGAGTGATAACAAATACTTCAAACTTCTGTCACTTTGACTTTTAGTTTGCTCCATGTCCCATCTGCTAACATGGAGGAGCTGGGATTAATGACCTTCACTGCAGCAAGGGGGTGATCGAAATGTTCACTTCTAGGGAGCAGTCATTTCTCTAATAATTTATATCCAGTCTAGGGTTTACTCCCACAAGCACACACAAACCTAATCACAATAACTTCTTTAACTGTCCCAAAGCATTAAACAGCTGTAATACTATCTCTATGTTGAACGATATGGAAGATATGAAATATATCAGTAGCCCAGCATTTATTTTATATTTTTAATGTATTGAGATATTGGATGGTCAGTTTTTAGCAACAAGTTGTGGTCGGTTCATCAAACAAAAAACATTTAGCACTGAAATGTCTCCGGGGACTCCCACAGTCTTAAAACATGAAGATTGGTGAATGGGAGGGTGACTGGTTGTTGCCTCTGTATGTTGGCAATGCGATAAGCTGGCGACCTGTCCAGGGTGTACCCCGCATCTCACCCAATGTCAACTGGGATTGACTTCTGCCCTCTTGTGACCGTCAACAGCTCTGAGCCATGAAGGACCCCCTTATATAGGTAATTGATGGATGGATGTTTTCATAGTGGTTTTTCAAGGTTTTGATGTTCGGAGTTGATCAACTTGTCCGTCATGTCCTGGACTTTGACCAAAACTTTAGCGCAAGCACACATGCACACACACAGTGAGAGAGAGAGTCCCAAACTCCTCACTACTAAAACCATGAACAATGAGCCCCATAAGAGACCATAAGTGTCCAACATGACGTTTGTGTTAAGCAGTGTATTATAGAAGCCGACTTCTGGGTCTTAGGGGGGATGTTAAGCATGTTAATGAAGAGTGCATACTGAGGCTATTACTCAGTCTTACAGGGATCCATTTAACACACATATTGCACAGCCCTTTTGAGCTTCAGTTCAAATGGAGTAAAGCAAGTATACTTAATCTTGGCAACAGTAAATCAAAGAAGAACAGAACCGATTGTCTTCAACAAAACTGCTTCCAGCCAAACCATTTTCTCCTTCAGGATTACAGACATACACTGCCAACAGAGCGAAAACTGCACAGCCTTCCTTCAAATGCAGTTTGATAAAGAGAATGTAAATCAGCCAGATACTACAGGAGCCAGGAGATAACAGATGTCTCCACTGTTTCCAGAGGAAACTGGGCAGAGCGACCAGCTCATCTGTGAGATGCAGTTTTCACTTCCAGAGGGTGAAATCAAGCTGACATCTGTAGAAGACTGCTACAGCAGCACCGCAGTTACAAGCCAAAGTCGTCCTACAGTAGAGTCCTTCAACTCCCTGTTCGGCAACGGCCTGTCAAGGACCATTAAAAGAGGACACTGACATGTGACAGAGGAAAAGAGGAGAACTCTTGGATTAGTTGAGAAGAAATGGAAACGGCATCAGCAACATTCAGTCCCGACTGGCAATGTTGTTGAAACACACTTCAGGCACCATTATGTCTCTGGTTGTAGTTAGACAACCACAACGTGGTAGAGTGTGTGGCTAGGTTGAAGCAGAGCATGCAAATAAAATTGAGTTGTTTGCCATTTCAGTACTTCAGGGAGTTCTCATACACAACATATTCCCACAGAATGAAAAAAACTCCATGCCCTCTGCAGCATCACATCCTGGGAAATTGCATCTTCTTATCACATACACCATCTCCTTGCAGATATTAAGCCACAGCCTTCCCTTTCAAATATAATTGTGAGTAAAAAAACAGTCTGTAAAAATAACCCTAAGCATCACAGATCACAGTGCTGGCATGGAGCCTCCGCACTTTATTAACATCCAGAGTCGACCTGGCAAAGCTTCCCGCAACTTAGAGTTACAAGCATTAACTCGAACAGGGCACCAGCATCACTTTCCTAAAATCCTCTGCTTCCTCCCATCATGCAGCGCAGCAGTGCTCTCCAGATGTGCTACTTAAAAAAGAAACATTCTGACAAAACATCGGTCCACCTGTGCGTCATTGCTGCCTGGATGAACGGGACGATATCAATCTCTGCACTGATGAAACCTTAGAGGTCTTGACTTTGAGCCATAAATGAGCTGAAATAAATTTAGACTCAGAAATCTTGCTTGCCAGTGCATTAAAACATCTCCTCGAAAGAATAACTCAATAGATATTGTCTGATGAAACCTGGCACTCTCTCTGGGACAATAATGCGAACATATCTGCATCTGCCAAGACATAATGCACATATGAATATCTGGGTCCACATCAGCGGAGTACAGAAGTGCAAGTTGTCACGCTCAGGGTTTGTGATTGATGTCGACCCACATCATTCACAGACAAGTTTTTTTTTCTCTGAGCGAACTTCATTCTTTTGTTCCTTTGTGTACTTATTAGTCCTGGTAAGCAAGTTAATGCAGCACAGGGACTGGATTGGATTGCACATGACTAGAGAATAAGTAATTCTTCCAGAACGCTTGGGCGTCTATTAATGACTACTAATAAAGTATATAAACTGCACTATTAGACTTTATAATGTCTTTCAGAGTCCTCTGGGGCAGCGCCAGCCAATGGTGCAGTGAGCTGACTGGGCACTGCCCCATGGCAGCTTCCTGGCACAGACGGGGAGAGAACAAGAGACAGAATAAAACTCAATCTTTTTGGCTGCGTTCTGCTGCGCTCTAATGAAGACATTAAAACACTTTCGGCTTGCATCATGTTTGCCCGTTTGTTTTTGAGCACTCGGTTGACGCCAATGTTTTTTTGGCTGATTAATCGTCAACATGACCAGCCTTGTAAAATAGGGCCTTTTCAGACACTACTTAAGTTGAGCCTGATCATTTGAAACTGTACCTGCAGCAGTTTTAAATAGTGATATGTTTACAAAGCTCTGATGCACACTTAGCAACTCTTACACAACTGTAATTATTACTCTTGATCAAAGTTAAAACCATGGACTACATTAAGATGGACAGCAGGAAAGCTCGCAAAAAGTGAAGCCCAAGTGTCTCAATCACCACCTGGTGGCCGGTTGCAGTATTGGTCATACATCTTACCTCCTCCATGTCAGCGGATGGGACATGAAACATACTAAAAGGTCAAAGTACAGGTCAAATTGTAAAGATATTGTCTGTAGTTCATATCACATTTATGTATGTTCAAGTGCTCATTTGTGTTCGTTTTCATTGCGTATTTGATGTTATAAAAAACGGGGCAAGAACAATCATGAGTGACAGCGGGGACTTACTCGTGATTGGTCGAGTGCTTGTATCGGGGAGACCTGGATACCACGGCTCCATCCCCCGATCACTACTTTACAGACTCTGGCTCCATATGACGTTGTCAATGCAAGATGGCAGCATTTGTATGCTTATTTCTGGATAGTGGGAGGAAATTGAAATGCTTCGTCCATCTTTATACAGTCTTATTCCTAGATCCGCTCCTATGTCCGGACTTGCACCAAAAGTTGTTACCATACTGCTGAAAAAAAGCTTACCCCCAATGAAACCACATTTAAATGAGCTAGTTCCAGATTTTGACCTGGATTGTAAACACTCAGTCCCATAAATATGCCTGCAATATTATAGAGAAGGTATAAAAATGTATGGGATCCGCCCCTTTGTCCAGATCCACTCCAAAATCGAATGGTTACTTTCTGGGCCCATGTCCCATCCTTCAAACCAACCAACAAACAGACAAATGGACGGTAGTGAAAACATAACCTCGCTGAAAAAGGTAATGAGATGAAGTGCTGATAGTGCCGTATTCTCTAGTGGAAAAGCTGAAACAGCAGCCTAAGCATGATTGACTCATCAGCCAAAACCTCCCTTTCACACTCACACAATCTGTGCTCTCTGTGCTTATTTATGGGGGTCAGTGAATCCCTAACCCTTACGGACACATCTCTCTCACTCTTTCTCTCTCTCTTTCTCTCTCTCTTTCTCTTTCTCTTTCTCTCTCTCCAGCTGACAGCTGCAAGGGCCCCATCAGCTCTCGGCCCCGCTCTGGCAGAGGCTGCGCAGCGGCGGACGGCCGTCGCAACTGCCACAGTCAGAGCAGAGCGGATTTTTCTTTGATGAAACACAGCAGCGTCGAGCCAAGAAAAGCAAGTGGCACAGCTGAGATGTAAATCAAAAACCCACCCGTGTGCTAAGTCATTCACAGGGAGGCTTGCGAGAGGAGTCGCCGCTGTCTGAAAATGCATGAGTAATGCAGCCGCTATAGACATGCAGTCAGCTGCAGCATGACTGTCCAGGCGAGAGAATGAGAGAAGTCTCTTCATCTTTGCTACAAATAGTTAAAACTAAGGTCAAACACATCTAAATTCACGAGACCTGGCAGCTTAATCCTCTCACCGTCAGAAGAGTAGTGCGTGAAAAATCTGCAAGCGCTTCTCCAGGAAAAGTTTGCTTCTAAAAATACATTTTTATGATGACATATCAGAGCCAACCCTGCAGCTCTCTCCTGATTAAACTGAGGCCCAGAGCACATTTCTCCTGGTATTCCAGAGACGTTTCGACACTTACTCAAACCAGATTGTGTTTTTTTTTTGCTGTTTGGATTTCACTGGCAGCATGAAGAGTCAGAATGCCTTTGGTTACAGCGAGATGCCACAGTCATACCACACTGGTCACAAGAGAATGGGAACATCTGACCTGACAGACACGGACTTAAGATTCGACTCCGCTCAAATTCTAGTATTCTTTTTGCAATTTCAGACGACAACAGCAGAAGATACTGAAGGAGCAACAGTCCCAACCTCCCATAAATCTCCCTTCTCTCTCTTCTTGAATCTAACCACTGTCAAGTCGATGCAGCGCTCATCTCTACCTCTGCCATTCACCTCTTGTTTCCACACACGTCATGTCTATTCCTGGTCAGGTTTGATTGAGGTGATTCAGCCGAGCAGATGCCAGACCTGGGGTGTTCTCTCAATCTGCCTCTCTAGTGGCTGTGACTCAGGAAGCGCTCTCATTCCATTACCCAGCATTCCCTCCTCGACTTCTCAGCCAGACAGAGGTTTACGGGAATACCGCTGAGGAATCATCACCGGGCCTTCGGCTTTATGAATCAATGGAACATGCTGCAAACATTTACACCCTGAAACACCCTTCCCAGGCAGCACCCTCACGTTTGCCCATAACTCACTGCTGAGCTCATAGGGGACGCAAGGAGACGTGGGCTGAGGCTCGCTCTTAGTTCATGGGAATGTACTGACTGGTGAAAAACCTTGGGAGAAGAATGCTACTGTAACTGTGCTTCTATGATGAGAATACACATGACCACATGATGTAGAGGAGAGCCACGTCAGCATAAAGATAGGACGTCTGGCTGCCTATTCACAGAGTCTTGTTTGTCCATCTAAAAATACAGATGTGTTCAAATTCACAATTAATATTAAAAAAAAATCATAATCTGGTCAATTATTATATCTAATTAAACCACCAGTTCAATAAAAGGTCAAATCTTTGTTGGCTGCAGTGACAGTAAAAGGCTTTCTCTGAGGGTGGATCAGTCTTTCACAACATCTGGGAGGGAGAGTCGATGTAAAATTGGTTTGACTCTTACAACATTTGGTCCTATTGAACAACAGTGATGTTGAGATCCTCAGCTACTTCAATTTTACTTTTTAAAAATCGCACGTTTACGCTCTATCTTTCCAACAGAGGATGGATTCAGTAAAGTAAAATAATGTAATATAATTATTTAAAGACAAATATGAATGACCGTGTGGCACAAAACCAACATTTTCAGTTGATTGTGAAGCTAAGGCTTTTAATTATAAGTCATGATTCATTTTCAGCCTTGCTACAGTATAGTTGTCTCCAACTATGGAGGCAACTATCTGGGTTTGTTAGATAGTTTGTAGTGTTAAGCAAAAACAACTAGACAGATTTCAATAAAAAAACTTGGTTGAAGGATGCAATATGGGTCAGGGAAGAGCCCATTCAATTTGAGTGTGGAGCCAAATCAGAGGGCGGATCCAGGATCTTTTTTTTTCACTTTCTTTAATATTGCGAGTTTGTGTGCACAATTATTTTTATTTTTTTTCCAAGTTCTCATGGCATAGTTTGTGGATCTTCATGAAATCAGTCACAGGGCTTATATATGAGTGTGTATAATTGGGTACGGCCTGATTGAATTTAAAGACACTGTCATGCCTTGATGGAGGTATATGCTCCACTGAGTGCCAGTGTTCTAGTTGAAAAATAAGTATATATCCATTGGATACACTATCAAAAGATTAATAACACAATTGTTTACTGTTACACTTACGAAACTGGAAGCTTGATGGAAACATAAACCTGGCTGCACATCAAATACATGGTTGGAGTCAGCCATATTAACACTTTAATCTCCAAATCGCTCCTGTAAAGATGTTAGAGGCCAAAGACCTTTGGTTTCCCCTGCTGTTCCTATCACAATCTGAACCACTAGAAACTTGGATTTCACAGTTAGATTGCCATGAGCCATAGCAAATCACTGATCCAGTAGTCGCCCTGTACAAGATCATGATAATATTGGTGTTATTCTATCCACACAGCTTCTTTTGAATTGTTCAACAGCTGCGAATGACGTTTAAACTTTGACTGACTCAAGAGCATAAAAATCAAACATGGAATAAACTGTGGTCAAAACTTTCACCAAAACATTTGCTCTGTCACTTGCTCAATCATTTCCCCCTGTAGATCAATCCCTCCATTAGGGATGTATTTTCCAGAGATTTAGGATCCAATACCATCTCTTTGGTCTTTTCAACAATAAGCAACAAAACCACAAAACCATTGAGCCGCCACAAAAGAAACTCTGGAGACTTTGATTTGTAAAGCCTCCTGTCACAGCCCAGATTCAGTCAAATTGGTACAATAATGTCACAGTGACACAAGTCAAAACTGAGACAGAAACTGAAATCCAAGACGAATAAACAAATAGATCTTGTGCATGCATCAAAGCCGGACCTAAAACAACTATAAGTCTAAAGTCCGGGGCAATTTAAGAAACTCAAAACTCCAAGAGGCAAACATTTTCCCAGAATTACAGCTGTATAAACATTTAACGTGACACGAAACTAAAGGTTTATTTAGAGGAAAAGAATACAAAAAGACACTTGGACAAACTGATATTTTAAATGCGTAATCCAGCTCCCTTATGAGTTAGACTGAGCACCATGTTTTTGGTGGCTTTTAATGAGATGTATTTTCAAATTAAACTTTAGGATCAACTAGACTTCTATTTCTTTAAGAGGAATATGTCTGTGCTTTTTAAGCAAAGTGAAATCGATATCATGCAGATTTTTTCTCCAGGTAAATTGTAACTTCCCACTGTTCTTCTTAATGAAAAAAAGAAATAATAAATAATACACTTTAATTAGAATGACAGACTTCTCAAAACACTCTTAATGTGTTTCCCCTGTTCACTCGCAACAAGATTTATTCACAGGCCACTGGGAATCTGTCATTAAGTGTTTGACAGGCTCATAGTGAGATGTAACGGTCGCTTGTTTCTCATAATAGTCTGGTTATCACCCTGAACTCTGACGTCTGTGAACGCTGCTGCAGAAAAACACAGGAAAATGTCAGTTAGAGGGAATTCAACATGGGTGCCAATGCCACAAAAAAGTGTATATGCATACCGTATGTGTGTGTGGCATAGTGAGCGTGTGTTGAGCATATGTTGGCACAGTGTCTGCATGTATTAGAAATGGATGCTGGTGGGTTTGTGTCCACGCATACAGGTTTATGTATAAGGACTGTATGTGAAGACTTATAGAAAACACGTCACACAGAAAAATAAAAAGCTCTGACAATGATCCAAACGTCCTCTACTCATCTCCGGCTGAATAAACAGACAGACATGTATCTGAGAGACGGACTGTGAGACTCCGTCCCACTCCTCTTACTCAAACATTTCCCCCAAATAAGCTCCCAGACATCGGCAGCATCGTCCCGGCCAGGAGAAACTTTAGTAAGGTATCAAATGATGCTAGAGTACACACTTCATTCAAACCTGATATTCTCTTTGCAAGAGGGGTCAAAGTGTTTTTCTTTGCAGGCTAAATATTTTCCTTGCTGGTGGGCACTAATATTTATAGCACATTTTATAGACTCGCAGTGTTGGGGATGATCAGCCGCTACTCAATTCAAGAGCAGCACACACACACACACACACACGGCGTACCAAAACTGTTCACTGCAGTGATTTGTGCATCATTCAACTTGATGCAAAGAAAAATACAGACATTTTTTCCTTGAAATTAAGCTGGGAGCAGTCATTAAAAAGCAGAGGTGCAGCAAGAAGAATACTACGTATGAGGATTTATTTTTTAATTTAGGATATTTTAAGTAGAAAAACAGACAAAACTAAAATGGAAAAGATTGAGAGCCACAATACATCACGGCACTTCAACTCCTACAGTCTGTAATACGCTCATTTATTATTAAAACCCTGCCTGTGTCTCTTTTCACTTCACTTATTTAGACACATGTTAACGCACACTTAACAAATCAACAAATCATTAAATCAAAAATAAGTATCACGGCATAGATTTGCATTTTGGGGGATAATTGAAAAAAAACTTACTACAGTCCTGCGTCTATAATGCCGGGCGATAAGGCCAATAATGATCAGTCTATATTGATAATTATTTCTTTTAAGTTTAAAGACAGTTTGTTGCTCCTGAGTGAAGGTTGTGGTTTAAACTCTTCTTCATGAGCAGAGAACGACAAACCTATGAAAAACTGCAAAACATTTTACTCACCTGAGGTCGATCAATTACATTTTAAACCTTGTCACTGTGCTTGCACAATGCATAAGCAATAAATGAATAAGTATTGGTATAAAATCACTAATAATTGATAAAGTTTTCTTGCCTGGCCATAGCTGCGTACCTACAAAAAATGATACAACTGACAATTAAATGCAAAATCCCCTTTCCACTGTATTTGATCACTGAGTAATTGTTTAAATTTTGCAATCACAGCGTAGGCTACACGTTCACGGTCAGAAATCTCCCAACTGAGGTAAGTTCTTCTCCCCGCTGTCCCACTTCCATCAGGATAAATATTACAGCCTGTGTTTGTTCAGAGATTCTTCTCCGTATAAACCTCAAGTAATGGCTGAAAACGTCCCTTAATGGGAGCGTGTAATACGATCAGCCTGAAATGAGGCATGATACAAAAAGACTGATGAGCACTCAGATCACTTTCATACTCCCTTCTCACAGAGAGAGGCTGTAGAACAATATTAAAAAGTCTGATCGTATTCCTATAGAGACAGCAACATCAGGAGTACAGGTTAATCCAATAAGTGTTGTATTGCTCAAATATAAGGGCAAAGACAAATGTAAATGTGTAACTGCCAAGTCGTGCAACACATTTTGATACTTTGCTGAATGAATATGTGCTTCAGGAAATAGTGTGTGTGTGTGTGTTGGGGGGGGGGGGTTGCTCTGTGGAAATGTCTGAAAACTATTTTAATTCATGAACCCGCAAAGATATTGAAATTATGAAAAATATCACTCAACTGTCTCGCCGAGTTAGAGTGAAAACAAACGGACATGTGTGCGCGTCTGCTCCAGCGTTAATCTACACAACGTAATCCACAAACACACAACACATCTTGCATTCCCACAGTTTACGGGAAGCAAGTTCAAAAGCGCTGCAGAGACAATGAGACGATTCATTCTGGTGCGGGGATGCTGGGGATGGAAAGCTGAGCGAGGGCACAACTGTGCTCTGAGAGAACTCATAAATGCTGAGACACATTCGGCAGACATATGGTTTGTGTTTAGCAAGAAGAAACAATAATCAAATCCGTTGATCCTCTTCTTGCTGCAAGGATGATTGCTAATATAAAAGTCTGTTCCGTCTAATCATAATTTAGGATGGGGCTGTAATTACCTCCGCCCTCTCACAACAACACTCTGTCTAAACAGGATGGAGCAGCTCTTCCACACACACACACACACACACACACATATGTACACACACAAACACACACTGGATGCTTTATCTGTATGACAGTGCTCATCTCATCTGTGTGATTGTTGTTTTAAAGTTGTCGCTCTCACTGATGAGCAGACGTCAGAGTTTAATTTATTTTCTTCAGAGGCAGGGGAAGATTTGAAAAATAAAAAATACACTTGTTAAAAATTAGAAGCTAAATAAGAGGAGCAAACCCCAATTCATTCATTCATTAAAGGACTGTTCCAACCTGTTGAAGGCTTGAAGATGCCAAAGAACTTCACTTTTAACTTAATGAGTAAACTGTTCACTAATCCACACATGAATTAAAATGCAGCCATGACTTGTTAACATCCGCAGGAGTCACACAGCTTGCCTGGCAGTTAGTGCGCACACTGCACATCACTTCACATGGCCTTCATGTGCAACACACACACTTCGATCATGGAGTTATTTATGAACTGGCACAGGATCCAAGTGAGCTCTGGGTTTAATTAGCAGACCTAATCCACAACTGCAAACAGGGCTCTCAACTAAACGAGGCTAAACAGAGCTGCATCAAACAGATGATGCTCTTCAGAGGAGCCATATGGAGAAAGCATGATTAAAGATGGTGGTTTTGATCAATATCAAGTGTTGATTGGATTGGAAAATTGAGAGAGCAGCTGTTTGACTCGATCAGTGTGATCCTTGTGTTGTGTTCGAATGAAGGCTTTAAAACGTCTGTGATAAACGTTATTAATTGCGGAATCAACTTTGATCACCTCTGCAGCATCAGTTCAACACCTCCGCGGTTTAACCTACCTTGCATGGGCGGGAGAGAGAAGCACGACCGTGGAGCTTTGGCCGCCAGATGCGCTTTCTGCTCGGACCCGCTGAGTCGCTTCTGGCCGGAGCAGTTCATGAGAGCCGCCTGGCCGTCGTAGGTCTGCGGGCTGCGGCAGATCTGCGCTCCGAACGCGCCGCTGCCGCCTCGCCGCGCACACACGTCCGCCTTGCCGCCGTACGCGGACAGCGCCACGCCGGGGAAGTCCGCGAACACCGGCGCCTGACAGTGGCTCACCATCCCGAACCGCGCTGAGGAGTTCTGCATCGATGACTCGCTGGCGTTCCCATGCAAGTGGAGTGTTGCGGCTTCACATTACCTGCGCGCATGCATGAGAGGGAGGAAACCAATCATAAAAAGTGGAGTCACACACACTCGCGGCTTTTGTGCAAACGTGCAGCGCTCATTTGATGCGGGGAGAATCAAGACATCTGGAGAGAGCAGCGTGGAGCTCCAGATGTTTGGGTAACACCTACCTGGTCGGATGAGCCTATGAGGAAAAGAGCAGGGCTGATTGCGCAGATTTGCATGTTGCGCAAACAGTAGGGGGGCACATCTGCACGCAGCACCAATAGCATCCTCTCCCAGTGAGAATCACTCATCAGCATCTCTCTCTCTCTCTCTCTCTCTCTCTCTCTCTCTCTCTCTCTCTCTCTCTCTCTCTCTCTCTCTCTCTCTCTCTCTCTTTCTCTCTCTTGGGAAGATAACATCTGGATCGAGGCGGCTGTGTGTGTTGTCGTAAATTTGATATTAGATGTAAAGTTTGTGAGATCCTGCAACATGTGCACATGTGACCCGATGTGCTCTCAACCATAATGCACCATGTTTCAGTTACCTGCCAACTATTTTTACTTAAGCTGCATGTACAAAAATGTATAACAGGTTCTTGGGCTGGGCAATAAAACAAAAATTTAGCTTTTGCTTATGTTTCTTTTATTCCGTTTGCCATTACTTTTAAATTATGTTAGCATTTATTTATATATCATTTTATTTATTATTTTTTAAGCAGTCTTTGATTGTATATTACATTATTCTATAACAATGCTTCATGTCTTTGATGTTTTCTACTTTTGATCTCATGTGTCCCCTCTGTTACTTTATAACAGATATGGGTTGTTATATAAATTACTTTTTCATTATTTTTATTGCAATGCAATTTTCACTTAAAGCAATATAACAAAAGGTAAGTATATATTGATATATTGCTTATGAGCAAATTAAGAAGGTAAAACACTTTATTGTTGTTCCACAGATTTGTATAATGTTTATTTTATAGGATTTTTTCATTTTCTGCTCATAAAGATGAATTTGAAACCACAAAAAGTGTATAATTTGTACATCTAAAGTGTTATCACACAATCAGCTTTTACAGAGCCCATTACATCAACTAAATATTACAAACCTGCAATATAATAAAAAACACTTACTGTTATGTTATCATGCATACTGTAGATGCATAAAGGAAAATCATAGTAATCATGAGAATGTGTCACAGTTGTCTGACTTTATTTAAAAATATAATACTTCTTCCTGGATAAAAGCGGAAGATGGGTTTGTTTTATATTAAATAATAAACGATGTAACTTATTTTTAATTGTATTATTCCATACAATGTATTTATATATTACACCCATCCTTCCTAAAAACCTGAATGAAAACACTAAATATCTCTATCTCATATTAAGTTGTAACTATTATAAGGAGGACAAAACAGAAATAGTGTGAAGAATATTGGATTTAAAAACGATTAATGAATAAATTATATAACTGGATAAGGAATAATTAAACATTTCTCAAATTAATAAATACAAATATAATCCAAAGTCTTCTCAATTTAGACACCGAGTTAAATTGTTCTCTGCTGCAATTGTGCAGTGCCATCTTGTGGTTTCTGAGTTGAAGTGAAAATACCAACTGGTTCACAGTTGACAGAGTCAGTTACTACTGCAAACACATTGGTGGCATGAACCAGGGATGGACAGTATTTATGATACATGTATTTAAGATATATGTATTTAAAATACAAAATACAACTAGTATTATGTCAATTGTATTAAGTTTGATGAAAATGTATTTTTTTTTTTTTTTTTTTTTTTTTGACCTTTATTTAACCAGGAAAGTCCCATTGAGATTAAAAACCTCTTTTTCGAGGGAGTCCTGGCCAAGGGGCAGCAACAAATAACATATGTACACTCACAATTTTACACTCACAACATATAAACAGAAATTAAAAATGATATAAAAACAATTACAAGTAAATTAAAATTCATAAAAAACATCTACAAGTAGAAGAAGTGGTCTGAAATGCTCTCATCGTAGATTTAAAAGCACCTCTATGACATTTCCCTCAAGAGTGGACACTGTGGGGACAGTTTGAGGTACTTTCTTAGAGTTTGAAAACAACATTTGTTTAGTTTTTTCAGTGTTGAGGACTAATTTTAGTTGCAGGAGTGTGTGCTGGACTGCATCAAAAGCTTTCTGCAGAGATTCAACAGCTCTAGCAGAAGTTGATCCAAAACAGTAAATAATTGTGTCATCTGCATAAAAATGCAGATGACACAAAAATATGTATTAATATTTTCTATCAAATAATTTTTTTTTGGTGGTTTAGAAATACTGTAAAATACTTTCTGTGAGATGTCGACATGATGCCGTCAAAAGAAGGTAAATTGATTTATGCTGCCTCTGATTGGTATCTATTCACTAATGTGCTCAGGCTTGTTGAGATCAGCTGTCCTTTCCTTTTTAGCATAAATTGCCACCATTTTTAACAGTTGTTTGGTTTTGGTGTTGGTTATGGTATCCTTGGCTAAGTGTTCTATCAAACTATTTAACCAGAGTAAAGTTATCAGCCCTCACAGTTAACTTTAGCTTGCTACTTTCAGCTAATGTTAAAGGTTCAGTGTGTAGAATTTAGTGACATCTAGTGGAGAAGTTGCACATTGCAGCTGAATTACCCCTCACCTCATCCTGTGGAGAAGTTACGCCGAGAGCGAATCAACAGCAGCATTGAGCAGCTCAAGTCTCTCCTGGGTCCAGAGTTCCTCAACCAGCAGCCAGACTCCCAGCTGGAGAAAGAAGACATCCTGGAGATGACCGTTTGCTTCATGACACAGCTGCTGCAGCAGAACCAGCAGCAGAGAAGACTAATGACGCACTTCAATAAGCTGCATTCTTCCTCTGAGGAGAAGCTGAGAGAGGCTGACTTCCCTCCTCTGCGCTCCACAGTCCACAGCAACATCACCAAAGACAAGAGTCCAGTCAGCAGGGCCCCCTGGAGGCCGTGGTAGACTCCTACAAACTGGAGTTACCAGCAGACAAACTGGGACGAGCTCAGTGGTCAGAGACGACTGGAAGTGAATTCTATGAAGTGTTTTTCAAGAAAAGGGGAATCTTCATAGGAGTGGGAATAGAAGCATATCAGTCTCACTCTAGACTTATTGAGCAACGTTTTTTTAAAGTACTTTGAAGTATCCTGAAATGTTCTATTCCACAGTGAAAATGTTGGACTTTACTTTGAAAAACATCTTAATCTAAACAGTAAATATGTTTGATATTCAGTATTGAGATAGTCAGGGAGGTCCTGAACACAGGCATGACAGTTTCTCTCTGAATTTATTGAGCAAAGTGTTGTTATAGTACTTTGAAGTATCCTGAAAAGATCACTTCCACAGTGAAAATGTTGGACTTTACTTTGAAAAATCTCTCAATCTATACAGTAAATATGATTGGTATTCAGTATTGAGATAGTCAGGGAGGTCCTGAACACAGGCATAACAGTGTCTCTCTGAACTTATTGAGTAAAGTGTTTTTATAGTACTTTGAAGTATCCTGAAAAGATCACTTCCACAGTGAAAATGTTGGACTTTACTTTGAAAAATCTCTTAATCTATACAGTAAATATGTTTGATATTCAGTATTGAGATAGTCAGGGAGGTCCTGAACACAGGCATAACAGTTTCTCTCTGAACTTATTGAGCAAAGTGTTGTTATATCCAGAAATGAACTGATGTGATTGTACACATGTTGGACTTTACTTTGAAAAATCTCTTAATCTATACAGTAAAAATGTTTAATATTCAGTATGTAGGTAGTCAGAGAGGCACTGAACACAGGCATATCAGTCTCTCTCTACTGATCATATAGCAGCCGGTGACTCAGCTATTATCACCATCGACCAAAGTGATGCTGAGCCGGGCATGACGAGCCCTGTTCGTTGAAGTTGCTCTTATCCCCAGCAGCGAAATAAAAACCTGCCGTTCCAGGGGTTCAGAGCGACAGTGATGTGACCTGATGAATGGAAAAAGTTCGTCCTCACCCACGGTCCCACTGAGGTTCAGGAATCAGATGAAGTCATGGGATAACTGTTGCTTTGAGTGAGTTTGCAACGGGGAGAGAGAATAGCGAGTTCATGAGCTGTGTGTGGCTTCGTGTCGCCATCTCCTGTCCGAGTTCGGTAACAGTTCTTTACCTACAGCAGAAACATCCCCAATACACCAAGAAAACTAAAAAAGGAAACACTGAAATTAGCTAGCGAGCAAAAGCAAGAGAAAAATTAAAAAGCCTTGTGGGGATAAATTCAGCCCACTCAGCCGAAATTAAAAGACAGCAGAGAGGTGATACGAGAGGGTAAAAAACCAATGAGATCCTTACAGAATATTTGTTTTGGAACCTGGGGGAAGAGAGAAAGGGAGAGGGAGAGAGATCGAACGCTGGCATTTAACTAGCTGATGGGTTCCGGGTGTTGTTGTTCTGTGCAACTCAAATTCAATTTGGCGTTTATCGTGGAACTTTAAAAAGAATGAACACAGTAGGAGAATTATTTTAATAACTAACAAAGAGAAGAAGTTAAATGTACTTCTCTTTTTTTCTAAACAATCTTTTGAATGTCTGATCCTGTGTTCCTGTTTTAGGGAAGTAAATACTCAGTGGGGTCAATGTGACCTTTTGAGTTCATTGGTTCTAATACATATTAATCCAAAATAAACAAAGAGAGAAAAAGAGTGGAGAATTCCCCATAAGACTACAAGAGTTCTAATTGTTCCTTATAGTTCACCATCTCTGTTGTTGGTAGTCTGTCAAACGAGAGCGGGCGTGTTACCAGACTTAGTAATTCTGGGGACATTCCCATGATGTGCAGTCCCATGACAGCCCACAACTATGCAAATACAGCAAAGTAACCAACAAATCTCTCATATCTGCTTTCTGTTCCGTATTATAGGAGGAAGTTTGAACAGTTTTGACCTCACCTAAAAGTCTGTGACCAGAGTATCTATCCTCATGGCAGAACATGTGCGGTATTTATATATATACATATCTTGAATCACTTTCTTTCTTTTTAGCTTTTCATACATTAATTAATATAAATGTTATTTATCTTTTATTTCCTTATTTTTTAAATGTCATTTTTATGTTATGTATCTTAATATCTGTTGTCCTTATTTGAATTAATTTGAACAAGTTATTATTTGTTATCTATATTGTATGTGAAGCACTTTAAGCTGCATCTCTTGTATGCTCATCTACCCTCTCTTTAGTGGCCACTCTCTCTTTTACAAGTTCATCTTTCTTTGAACAAGTAGCGAGTGAGTTTCTAGAGTAAATAAAGAAATAGATTGTTCTACTACTGTTCACTGAGGCACGTCCTAATATCAGAACACAGATCAAACCTAAATAAATCCCAAGTTTCAACTATTCAATGATTACACATCATAAACCACTGTAACTTAATACAGTATCTGCCTTTAAAAAACATATTTTGCTGTAGGTTCTTTGGTATTGCCTTTAAATACACTGTTCATTTATTTTTGACGGAGAGAAAACAAACTTATTTGTGACCTCAGTTCTTGATTTTTTTTCCTTTCTGTTAATAAGTAGCTGTTAGATTCACCTTGTGCTCCACAAAAATACAAGTGAAAGCAAAAAACATTTCCTCTCTCAAACAAGATGTTCCTGTTAGTCATGTGAGAAGCTGCCTAAGAGAAGGAGGGCCCTAATAGATATACAGTATATATAGTGATCAGGCTTCAAGCCTTCATTTCCCACACAGTCGTCATGAAGACAGCAGCGGCCCTCCTGGCTCTCTCTCTCCTTCATGTCTGCTCTCCTGTTCCGGTCAGACGCCCCGACAACTGGCTCGGTAAATGTCGAGCCTCCAGCAACCTCTCCATCACAGCCCTGGAGGTGCTGCCAGGTGGAGGCTGGGACAACCTTCGGAACATGGATATGGGCCGAGTCATGAACCTCAGCTACTTCCAGTGCCAGACGACAGAGGACGGGTACTACCTCATCCCAGACGAGGTGTTTGTCATTCCCCACAAAGAGACGGGTGTGGAGACCACCTCAGAGATAATCAGCTCCTGGCTTGAGCAGAAAAGCTCTACATCCTCCTCCATAAATGCAGATATCTCCTTCCTCAAAGTGATAAATGGCAAATTCTCTATTGAGAACCAGAGGATGAAAACCCATCAGGTCAAAGACTCATCGACTACAGCCAGAGTGCAGGTGAGCCTTTGTTTTGCTATGGTTTGAATGTAAAAATGTACAAATTATGACAAATTTAAAACAGTTTGGTGATCCAGAGTTAATTCCTCATTTCACAGACACATACACGCCCTTCTCTCTCCTAGTACAACGTAATCTGTACCCAGGATCAGGTTCTAGATAAAGGGCCTAGATAGTAGTAGTTTCTAGGAAGTTATAGAAACTACCTTCCTGGTTTCTATTTAGGAAGACATACCTTAGGCTTATTTATCCAATCGGATGTAAACACCTGCATTACATGTAAAATAGAGAGTGACAGCAATTTTAGCCTTTTACGGATGTGCTGTTGGGATGGGTGGAGGGAGATATAATGGGATGCTGTGGTTGACATCTTGAGACTTGGGGGTGAAAATTGCTCATATTGCTCTGTTGGCTTTGTTGCATTGTTCCACCTTCTGTTCTCATTGATGCATCAAGTCTATATTAAAACCTTCGGCATAAAACATCAGCTGCTGCCTTAGTTCTTTCACCAGCTTCTAGAAAACTGCCAACACATCTATGCCTACACTCTATGTTGGATTGCGTAAACATTTGGTTGATATGTTTAGAAAAGGTCTAAAATGAAAATAAGTTTCTTCATTATTTTATCTTTTTATTGGTCAACTCAAGAGGGGCAGTGCACTTTAAAAATGTTTATCTATCGTAACTGGTTATATGAGAAATATATCACTTGAAAAAAAAAATTGTATTCATTTAATGTACAGCTGATTGAAAAAAGAAATCCCCAAATAACATTTAACGATGTTTTATTCCTCTTTCTTTCAAGGTTCGTAACTTCATCTACACTGTTAAGGCTTATCCAGACTTCACTCTGGACACACGCTTTGCTCAGCAAGCCAGAGAGATAGCCGATGCGATTGAAAACAACCAAACGAGGAACGCAGAGTATCTCTCAGAGAAGATGGTGCTGGACTATGGAACTCATGTTATCACCAGCGTCGATGCTGGGGCTGCTTTAGTGCAGGAAGATTACCTCACTACTTCGTATGTGTCGGACAACGTGTCGCAGGGCTCCTCCATCAAAGCTCAGGCTGGCTTCAACTTTTTTGACAAACTCAAGTTTGACATAAGCAGTCAGACTTCACAGCAGAGCTCGTCAATCCAAACGTATCAGTCCAACATTCAGTACTCTCTCATTCAAAGCCATGGAGGCGGCACACCTTTCTATCCTGGCATCACTCTGCAGAAGTGGCAGGAGAGTACCAGAAACAACCTGGTTGCTATTGATCGCTCCGGATTTCCCCTACACTTCATCATAAACACAAACACCATTCCTGACCTGCCACAGCCGACAGTTGGGAAAGTGGCTCAAAGTGTAGGTCAAGCCATAGAGCGATACTATATGGTCAACAGCCGCCCTGGCTGTGTTGACGTCAACTCCAAGAACTTTAACTTCCAAGCCAACATTGATGACAGTTCCTGCGATGGCCCTGCTACAAACCTCAGTTTTGGAGGCATCTATCAAACCTGTGATCAACTCAGTGCAGATGCGGGTCCCCTTTGTGATTCCCTGGCCAAGAAAAACCCTGGAACGGGAGACTTCTCCTGTCGTTCTCCTTACTCCCCAATGCTACTGAGATCAGAAGTGAGACAGCAGGGTTACAATTCCCACCAATGCTACGATCACAGCTATCACTGTGGATTTTTATGGTTGAAAACCTGTCATAGTTCAGTGTGCCAGGACAACTACTATGTTCGCCGTGCTCGCATTAACACCTACTGGTGCTCTGTGAACGGAAAGGCCCCGGACAACTCGGGGTATCTCTTTGGAGGCCTCTACAGCCCCACTCTCCTGAACCCCCTCACCAAGGCCAAAAGCTGCCCACCGAACTTCGTCCCACAACATTTCCTCTCGGATGGCCAAGTGATCTGTGTGAGTGACGACTATGAAGCCGGATCCAGATTTGCAGTGCCCTTCGGAGGCCTCTTCAGCTGCCAGTCCACCAACCCACTGGCAGGAGGCCAACGTCGCTGCCCTCCCAAGTTCAGTCAGCACCTGGCCACAGTGAGCGATGGCTGTGAAATTCTTTACTGTGTCCAGTCGGGACTGTTCACAGGCGGGCAACTGCTCCCAATCCACCTTCCCCCTTTCACTAAACCTCCGCTCGTCACCATGCAAGCCACCAACACAGTAATGGTGATGAGTGACGGAGACAAGAGCTGGGTCAGAGTGGGGCAGACCAAGATGTGGAAACTGGCCAAACCAGAGGAAATCAAGTCAATTGTGCAACAAATGGACCCAGAATTGAATCAGAGGACGGGGGGAGAAAAGGCCGGTATAGCCTTTGGGGTGATGGGTTTGATGGTGCTGGTGGTCATAGTGGCAGTACTCGTGAAGCGGAGAAGGAGAGGGCTCCCTCGGTTGGGGATGGTGATGGGCTATGAGGAAATACGTGGAGAGGTGGGTTGTGATGAAGCAGAGAGGGAGACACAGCAAGAGGATGCCTGAGGGGAAAAAAACTGCTTGGCGCCTTTTTCCCCTGACACAAGTTCTTCTAATGAGTGAGATTTAGTTTTGAAGTTGATTGTCACCTCAGAAATCTTTGAATCTTTAAAAATTAGTTTTTCTGGAGAGGGAGATGTTGTTGCAGTTTTTTAAGAATTCCTGGTTTGAATCAATGTGGCTAACAAACAAAAATCTTGAATTTTGCACTTTCTAACATTGAATTACCGTCATGATTCTTGATTTCAGCTAAATCCGCTTTTAAAATCGCATCATAAAAAAAAGAAAGAAATGCATTTAGAAAAGTTTTTCACAGATAATTGGTGGACCCTTTGTAATTTGTGTATGAAACATTTTGGTACTGTACTTTCAATTCAAAACTATATTTTTATAAATGGTGTATGGTGTATCTGCTAAGCTGTTCTGCAATGCACAACTATGAATTAACTATAAAAGGTATTTTAAAAAAATCTGATGGATCTATGTCTTTATGCTCGCTATCTCTCTTGGCAAGGACAATGTCTTAAATGTCCAAATAATTTCTTGGTAGTTGGTCAAGGACATAGTTAATGGCCTTCTAACATGTCTTTTAATAGATCATGTAAAGGTTAGTTCAAAAAGCAGAAATGAGTGCCCTTACATCACAAGGCCCTTTTAATGACTCTGCATTAATAAGACATGCGTAAATGAAATAGTCCATGTTACTGCAATAAACAAAAACTTTGTTTCTGTTTTATTATATATATATATATATATGATATATTGTCTCTATTTATACATATATATGTATAAATATATACATATATATGTTACACTCTTGAGGTTACACATGTGAGATTTCTGCAGAGGTGTAAGCAACAGTTTAGATCACACTGGTTCAGAGTAAATGAAGATGTAGATGAAATCCTCTAAAAAGCCATAGCACAACACTCAAACTTGATCATGTGGTAATTCAGAAGCTGTGTAAAGTTAGAGATTTTTCAGTAAATACCCGTGTAAGTGTTTTCTCCAAATCAATGATTTCGGAACAATCTGTGCCTTTTGAGATTTCATTTCTTCTATTATGTCACTGTAGGTATTTGTTTAATCTAAATATTATGAATAAAGCTATTCTTAAAATGTAAACTTGTAGTCTTTCTCTCCAAGTTCGTAGAACATAACGATGAGTGTTTATACAAAATAAATTCTCTGCCAGAGATGAAGGGAACAGTGATGAAAAACAAATGGTAGCATTAGCAAATAACTACATAAAGAAATTAGAAATTCATTTTGTTCATATTTATACATATGTTTTAATATTATATGGCTATATTTCATTAGATTTGTTTTAATTCATTTAAACATATAGGTTTCGATAATTAAAGTGATATATTGTTATAAAATTTCACATTTTTAGACACTTTAAAATATCTGCATGTATTTTTATAAATGTTATAAACTGATGGTTTCATGAATTTATGGTAGTTAAAAAAAATGTATGATATCTGATGTTGATCTCCAGCGAATTAAAGAAGTAATATTTTATATTGTAAAAGAAAATAAAGATAAAAATAAACATTTTAAATGAACATTTAAAAAAAATCTATTCAGTGCAGCTCTGTATGTAGCATATTAATAGAAAATAATTTATATATATTATTATTATATACAAGATTTGCACAAATTCAGTTTTGAGTTTGTGTTCAACTTCACCATAGAGATTTTGCACTTCACCTTCATCTCCTTCTACTGATGAAGAGTCTCTTGTTTGACACGTGTGCTGGCGAGTGTGTTAACAGTCAAAGTAATTGATCAGCATCAGCAGATCAGCTCTCTGGTGGAGAAGTTACGCAGAGAGCGAATCAACAGCAGCATCGAGCAGCTCAAGTCTCTCCTGGGTCCAGAGTTCCTCAACCAGCAGCCAGACTCCCAGCTGGAGAAAGCAGACATCCTGGAGATGACCGTTTGCTTCATGACACAGCTGCTGCAGCAGAACCAGCAGCAGAGGAGACTGATGACGCACTCCAACAAGCTGCAGTCTTCCTCTGAGGAGAAGCTGAGAGAGGCTGACTTCTCTCTTCTGCGCTCCACAGTCCACAGCAACATTACCAAAGACAAGGGTCCAGTCACAGACGCCCCCTGGAGGCCGTGGTAGACTCCTACAAACTGGAGTTACCAGCAGACAAACTGGGACGAGCTCAGTGGTCAGAGACGACTGGAAGTGAATTCTATGAAATGTAAGGACTTGTTCTTCTGTATGAATAGAAACATGTATTTGTGTGTTGGACATTTCCTGAGGAAAAGAAGCAACAATATCTTTCAAGTGACAAAAGAAAACATCTTGTCATGCATGTTGCATCAATCACATCTGATCGCAACAGCAATTACTATCACACCTCACGGTGTCAGTGACGTATCATCACAAGGTTTGTTACCTGTTGATTAACACTGATCTTTACTGTGAAAACATCTAAATGTCCTTTTTGTGGACATGTTGTCATCAGGATTTTAACTTTGAATTTCTCTGTTCAGTCAAATATCATCTGTTTTAAGGTCCAAACGTTTATTTAATTTTCTTTATGAACGAGAACATCTTGTCATGTATGTTGCATGAATCACATCCGACTGCATCGGCAGTTGTTATTGTACCCTACTATACTTCATGTATTTTTATTATATCATCATATGATAACATTTGTTATCTATTGATCAGTATTGAGCATTGTCATGAGAATATATTTGTCCTTTTTATGGACAAGTTGTAATATTGGACTTTACCTTAATCTGTGTGATTAGTCACAACTGATCTGTTGTAAGATCAATATTCTTTGTTTTGTAAAGGTTTTGTTTTATCACAGTATCCTTGTGATACATTTGTTCTCCGTTGTGGGTCATGTGTATGTAACATTGAATTCAATATTAACATTGTTTCCTCTTGAATAGTTTTGATCATGTTGATCATAATCTTCATTGTCCTGATTTTGATATTTTGTGGTATTGGAATCTTCATGTTGAAAACTGATCTGTTTTAAGGTAAAACACACTAGTGAAAACATCACACTGAATCTTTATGTTTTCAATGGTTGAGTATGTGGAAAAACTATAATTAATTTGAGAGTTTCTGCACAACATTACTATACAATAACACAATATGGTTTACCTTGATAAATGCGTAAATGTTTTGTACTTTATTGTCTTGAACAACATTGTGTTGCAAAGCCATGAAACAACAGGTTGTTGTCCCTCCACAGGCGTTTGTTGTAGCTCAAAACGTCTGAGTGTGTAACTTAGTGGGGGCTGTTTTGTGTTGCCGTGAGAACTGTACTCGAATAACTGTTATTAAGTGGGCAATTTAATAGATTGTCTGTCTGCTTATGAATAATATGTTTATCATTGTTGTCAGTGTCGCTAATACAAGGTAACCCCTTCATTACCAAACAGGTACAGTAGGTCAGACTTTTTGAGCTATGTGTTGACTGGTTGCATGTCAGATTGGAACTTTTGAAGGGATGGATAGGCTGATATATATATATATATATAAACATATATATATATGTGACTGTACAAATGCGGATATGCATGACAGGAATCCAGTATATGACATATATACAACAACTTTCCCCATCTTCACATCTCATTGACAGTAACTTGGAGGTGTTCACGAATATGGTCAAATTATTCCTTCCTCAGCACCTCCAAACTAGTTTCGTGAACATGTTAGTGGGTTCAGTGAAATTCAAGGCCAGATCTGACCCCAGGAGAAAGCACGGGGGACGTGGTAGAACAGAAGACGTGTCAGCAGAAATGACGTGATGCAGTCATGTCAACCACGAGCAGAATATAAAGGTGGAGTTCCTATCATCCTGTGGAATCAACACAACAGAGAATTAAGTTTTTTTTTTTAAAGCAAGGAGAGTCCTTCAATAGTCTGTTGTTCCTAATAAAGTGATTGGTGAGTTTATCTGAGAATGTGACATTCAGCTAATAGAGTACATCACATCATGGTGGGCCGTGATGAAACAGGTGGAGCTGCCCCAACACAGCATGTTCACAAGTTTCTGTTTGTAAATACACACATTATTAATGTGACAGATAATATAGCTTTATATAACTTGAAAGCTAAATTCAATTAGTGCTGATGAAACATGTAAGGCTAAGCTAGCTAACACTCTATAGGGTGGGCTCATACTGAGCTTCATCTGGAAAAGTAGTTTTTACTTCTGGCAGTGAAACAAAAGGTCTTTTATATGGCTGCACTTTATAAATGCTAGTCAGGTTTAATATTATGATGAATTTATTTATATAGCACCTTCATATACAAAGTTACAAAGTGCTGTTCTTATCTACCAATAGAGAAGAATATGATTTAAAAGAAGATAAAGAGTTTGCCTTTTTTTTTAACAAAATACAAAAGTATTGCAGGCCAATAGGCTCTGCGTGTTTGATAGAACTCTTTAGACATGTATGCAACTTAAATACAGACAAGGTGTCAACTGACAACAGATAAATATTTAAAAAAAATAGGGGAAGGGGGGTTTCATCTCAATGCAGCCGGACCACAGCCATGATAGCCTCAGTTTTCCGGTCCACCTCCGCGCCTGCGCTGGAAAGTACGGGCTGTGCAGAGCGGCCTTGAAGGCAGCGGCTGTAAACACGGAGGGAGGGGGCGGTAACCAACAGCGAGGCAGCTTAACTAACGCGGAGAGGTCAGTAAACATAGGCTCCTCCGGCAGCGAGCAGCAGACATGTGGCTCAACAGACTCCTCGTCTATGTCTCCACAGCGGGCATGATCTGCTACTTGGTGGGGCTCAGCACCACCCTCAAGGTGATGCACTTTATTTCACCGAGCCTCACCAAAAGGTTCATCCTCCGCATGGGCGAGAAGATCACCATGACCCAGAATCGGAAGTTCAGGTACGAGGACTGGGGTCTGACTTTCCTCAGCTTCGACTTCGTCAAAACCGCGGCCCAGCACATGTGGCTGTCCCTGGGCCAGGAGGCGTTTGTCGGGGGAGAAGCTCCGGACTCACCTGTGGTCACCATGGAGGGAGAGGAGAGCAGCTTGTGCAAGTTCATCAAAGGTCCGATTATTTGGGATTGACGCGTGCATTTCATAATCTGCCACAATGCTGGATTTGCACTTCTCCAGCTGTGTTTGTGTTTCTCTGCAGGCAACAGGCCTCTGGTGCTGAGCTTCGGGAGCTGCACCTGACCCCCGTTCATCTACAAACTTGACGAGTTCAAGCAGCTCGTCAGGGACTTCGGCGACGTGGCTGACTTCCTGGTGGTCTACATCGCAGAGGCTCATTCAACAGGTGAGAGCACCATGACAAGAACAGTCATTGTATCATCATGACATGTATTGGTGGGAGGGAAAAATGCTTATAGAGTAAAAAACAAATTCTTTGAAGTTAACATAAGACTAAACCAAACAAGTGAAAGTTTTGAAAATATACTTTAAAGTTTTGAAAATTGACATTTGCTTGAAAGTAAAGGGAAATTACATGTGCTAGAAAGTTTTGGAAGATGATAGCACTTGACAGTTCTGGATATTTACACATGCCTTTACTTGATTTTCCTTTACAACCTGATAAACTCTTGCCATTTTCAATACAGCAGTTTAGTTTTTTCTTTGCAAGATTACATGAAACTATAAAAAAAGTTTTGTTTTGACTAGTAGCATCATCATTTTCTCAAGTCTTCTGTTAATGAGTCGTAAACTCCACCAAAACAAACCTGTTGAGGTTTACTATAGAAAACTTGACATGGTCTGTGCTGCATTCAACGTAATGAAAACATTCCACCTGCTTTGATGTAGGTTACTGATGTAATAACAACTAAACAGGATTTATTATCCACTCCTCTGGTGTTTTGCTGCATTCAGTGTCATCCCAGTGGAATAAATCATATTCTTTATGTATATTTTATATATAACCTCTATTTCAGATGGTTGGGCCTTCGCCAACAACTTCGACATCAACCAGCACCGGAGCCTGGAGGAGAGGCTGTCCGCAGCACGCATCCTGGTCCAGCAGGAGCCCCTGTGTCCCGTGGTGGTGGACGAAATGAAAGATGTCTCTGCCATAAAATATGGCGCCCTGCCTGAGAGGCTTTATGTGCTTCAGGCTGGGAAAGTCCTCTACAAGGTGAGATCTGCGTGTGCACTTACTTCACCAACACGGATTCCTGCACTTTTCTGCTATACTGTACGTGACTTAAGATTGGTGACTTGCCAAATAGTGAGATAGTGCAAATTTGTTTTACTCCACCCACTTTGTTCCTCTGATTGAATCGTGTGATTGGAGGTTATAGCTTTATGGGTGTAAATGTCCTGCAGTGTGCCTAGTCACGCTATCGCGTGTGGAAGAGCAGTAAAAGAAACATGTGCAGACATGACTGGAATTCGTGGCGTGGAATCAGCAAATGAAATCATGACAAAGATATGTCCTGTGGTCTGTTGCTGGTATGTTCTCTCTGATTCTTACTTATGTTCTGTGTTTCCTATAGGGTGGGAAGGGACCATGGGACTACAATCCATCAGAGGTGCGTTCGTTCCTGGAGAAGATGAACTAAGAAGATCGTTAATTGAATCAATAAAGTCATTAATCGATCGATACGATATAAAACCATTTGGTCTCTGTAGCTAGATGAAGTGAAACACAGACACAGTCCACTCAGAGTTTGTATTCGATGTCTCACCTAGTGTACAGAAGCAGTTTTGTGTGTTTGTGCATATACTTGTTTGTATGTGAGATGTCTTAAGTTTAAGAACATTGGGGGCACGGTCACACGTAAGCGAATATTATGGGTTAAAATCTCCAAACGAAGCTACGCTGCGATTTGCATCGTCACAAGATGATTTATCCGAGTCCTCGATTGGAACTGAACCTGAGGCAAAGGTTCACCAACTGATACCTTCCTGCACGTGTGACCGGGCCCTAACTCTGTGATGATCCAGTGGTTTAACACCAAGGCTTACCTCTGTCTATAACTGTTCCTATGTAATTCAACTGATGCCTGCTTTAACATGACGATTACAGTGTAAACCTCTGGTAACTGTAATCTGATGAAAGAAGATTGAAAAGTAGGTTTTCTCTGAATGATGTTGGGGCATTTATGATGGGTCATGTTTACTGATAAAAATATCTCTATTACACATTTTTTCTCCAAAAAAAAAGCTTTTTTATTGCAGATGTTTTTGTATTGGAAAGAACCCTGCAAGTCCCTGAGATATATACAACATAAAACCTAAAGTGTGTTACACTTAATGTGTTTTTGTTGTGACGCTAGTAACAAGGAGGATTCTTATTTGATGAAATAATCAGTCTTTTCTCATACTCCTGCTTCCACTGCGAGGAGATATAGGTGAATGGAAATCATATCAAATTCTGTTAACTATATGAATGATGCGCTTTACAGTTCATTATTAAACTGAGAAACACCACAACTGTTTGCGAGCCATTGTTTGTCACACAACTAGTTTCATTGTAAGTCAGGTTCTTTTCCTTCCTCTGGGCCCATTAAGACTAAATGAGATGTTCCTGCAAATATGCAGAGCCTTTTTTCTGAAATGGCTGCAGGGCTTTAAACGTTGACGCAGGCAGCGGCCCACCACAGCACGAGAATCTGGCTGTTGGTTTGCTGTCTGGTCTGGATGTGATTAATGGTAAACACGCTGTACTGTATGACTGTCCCGTCAAGTTCATCGAGTGCACCGCGGACTCAGAGTGTGGCTGTGGGTGTGAGTTAATACCCAACTTTATTTTATCCCATTGATTGATTTTTAGCTGAGTTTTATATTAGGTTTTTAGAGGGGAAGTGTCTCTCTCAGTTGTTTTAATTCTTCTACGGCAGAGGATTTTAAAGCGACACCGCTGGCTATCTATCATTACTGGCTTTATTTGGCAAAAGATCTGAAAGCCTATACATTCATGATTATGTTATTTGATCTCAGCGATTGAAAATATATGCATATTGCTGTTTGGTGTAAGTTCAGACTCAACCAAACAAAAAAAGGGTCTGTCTGAAGGCGAAATGAAATGATTGTATTTGAGCTCGACTTCACCAAATCACACATATTTAGGTTATTGTATGTGATCTCCTTTTGGGAAATGATGTCATGTTTTTTTCTATTTCTATTCACAGAGCCTCCCCTGAAACCAGCTCCCCCGGGGAGGCCCGCCTTTCACTTTAAAAATAGCGTTACATAACTGTTTAATCTAATGTGAGTTTCTGTGTGAGTGGCGAATGAGAACAACAAGTCTTGTGTTTGATGTGATAAGAGAAAACACAACTGATGCAACAGTCAAAGCTTTAAGGTGGAGCCTAATCCGACCCCCAGCAGTTTGTATTGTGTTTTATCAGCTCCAGCCACACATTAACACCACATTAATAATCTGCTCATGTCTTTGGATACATTTTATAATATCTTCATAATTCAACCTTGACTATTCTGAATCGTGTAACTGTAAATCAGTATATTAGTAGATATGTAAAGCGCAAAAGGAGCGTGTATCACTAACCAAAGAAGGACTTCGGATCATATCTCAGGGTTGCATGAGTCCACGACGTGAATCTATCAGTGAACAAAGCAGTTTTGTGAGGCTGCAGCTTTCATAACATTAACTGTGTGGATGTGAAGTTGGAGAGGGGGTTTGGCTCCTGCCCAGCCAGGCCACATCCTGTGGAGAGCAGCCAGCCTGCAGCTCAGCCTCGTTTCCTATTGTTAGACAGGAACCAGAACACAGTCACATTGCATCCTCCCAGCAATGTACTGATGTCAAGATTCAGGCCTGCATCTTTTACGTAAAGCCGAGGCCTGGATGTAGAAGCGGGTTCAGGGAGGGGAGATGTGGTGACGACCTCTGGCCCAGTCTGGTGAAGCCCAGCAGAGGGCAATGTGAAGCCATTTCGCTTTGACTGAATGTGAATGCTTTTGAACAAGAAACATGAGCCATTTCATTTTATTCTGTTAATTATCTAGATCTGTCCAAACGTTATGTCAAGACCACGAGAGTCATGATCTAAAGGAAGATGACCTTTGATTATGAAAGGCAGTTTTTTCAAAGGGAGTTAATTAAATATCCAGGTGTCATCTTAATTTAATATTTTCTCTTCTTCACATTCATCTGAAGTGTATGTTACCAGTTAGTTCCTGTGGGGAGGTGAAGATAGAGGAGAGCAGGGAGGATGAGGAGCTGCTGGACTTGACAGAGCTGCCTTCACACTTCACTTAAATTAAGTTAAACCCAGAAGTGTTTATTCCTTCCCACACAACCACGTTCCTTCCCGTTTAGTATTGCATATGGTCATCTGAAGGCTTTACTCACGAAGGGGTAAAACTATGAAGTATTTCAAAAAGCTTTAGAATAAAAACCTCAAAATGAACCAAATGTCTATCGTAGAGGTTTTTTTAGTCCCTTATATTACCAAACAGCACTGTGTGTTTGTGTTCATGCAGCAAATGAAAACAGACCCTTCATTTAACAGTAGCTATACCCAGTGGTTGGATGTAACAAAGAACCAAAAAAAGGGCACCCATCGCCAAAATTGTTTATGAAATTAAAAATAATAAATAAGTAAACAAAGTAGGATATTTTCAACTTATATATTTATTTTTGTTAACAAACTAACTCAAATTATCAATTTGAATAAATAAATGAATAACAGGCAAAACAGGACAAAACTAGGCAATATTGAATAACCAAATAATATGTTGATGTTAGGGTTAGTGATGTGATGGGCTCCTCTGGACCAGGTAGGGTTACTGATGCTCCCTCATCTGTTTTACAAGTTGATGGCCTGATCCAAGATAAAAGAGAGCTGCTAGCCTGAGCTGCTTGCTGCAGTTCCCTGTCCTTCTGCTTTTGGAGTCTCTCTTTTCTTGGCATTATGCTGCAACTTATGTAAATGAGATAAATCAATGTTGTGCATAATTATCAAGAGTGACTTACATATTCTCTATAAAGCTGACAACACAGTACACACACATTTTTTTTACTGTTTTCTGACAGAGTTGAAGCATAAGCAGCATTACACTAGTAATATACCACAATATACCTCACCAGACTGTCATGTAGCTCAAATTGAGACCTACCTTTCATTTCAATAACTACCTGCCTGCCTGCCTGCCTGTCTGCCTGTCTGTATCTCTCTCCCTCTCTCTCTTCACTAAACATGACTAACGTCAGTAAACAGCTGGACAAGGCTTTGAAATCACGGAGTTTTTGTTTATTTCTTAGGAAACGTCGGACCAGTTGCGACGTAATGTTTTCATCGGCGCTAATGTTGTGGTTCGTTTATCACCAAACAACGTCGGGGGATTGCACAAACACCGTCATTACCATAGACTGTATATATAGAGGTCATTACCTGTTTGTCTGATCCTGTGCAAGTTCACACCTCTCATGAACTAGTTCATAGTTCAGTTCATGTCATAGTTTTAAGATGGAAAGTGAGAATGAAAGACTTAACTTGTTCCCTACCCCTTGCCTTTACTGTCGGAATCTTTATCAGACAGTGTAAAAATCCCTCAGATAATAATAAGGTGCATCGGATCTCGGATGTAGTTGCTGAGTCTGCGTCTCTGCTTTCTCTTGCCATCTGTATTGAGACCGAGAGCTGTTGTGTTGCAGGTATGGCCTGCCCCTTTAAGGAAAGTTTGTAGTGTGTGACGTAGTGCACCAGGGTATTGTGGGAAAACACGCTAAAAGTGTGTTTATATAACGAGAAGAGACGGACCAACTGGAGGTGATGTGAGTGTTGCCCCTGCTGTATATCCGAGAAATGAAGTGGCCGCATTCCAAGTAAAGAAACATCCTCCTCCTTATTCACGGAGCGGTCCGGACGGCTGGTTACCGGCCAGACAGCGAGCCGGCTCAACGGGCGGCTCCTAGTACAGGCGACATAGGAGACGTGACTCATGCAATGTAAAACAATACATTAACGTCACACCATCATCATCTTACCCCGGGGACGCACCTTTTCCTCGCCTATGTTAAAATACTATGGCTGTTCGCACAGGCAGCGTAGTGCCGGGAAGAACCGGGAAGCGCCGCGGACACACACACACACAAGCACATAATCTCCTGAAGGGGGGTGGCTACGGGCTTGCGTAGGTCAGTCACCTGTGAAGACCAGCATCATTTACCCCTGAACCATCGCGGAGAAATGATGATGAAAAATTTAATATAAAAAAAAAATATATATATAAAATTAAATATAATTTTGTTTTAATTAAATTAAATTTAATTAAATTTAATTAAAAAAAAAACTGCACATCCTGCGCAGAAGCCCATTGCGCACATCCTGCGCAGAAGCGAACTGCGTGCAGCTTTTTTTTTTAATTACATTTTTTCCTGTTTTTATATTTAATTAATTTAAATATACATAGTGTAATATATTTAGGAATTAACAGGAGAAATCCTGCCATTTTTAAGAGTTTAATATGTTGAAGGCTAGAAGATGGGAATGAGTGGAATTCGTACCCGGGTCTCTCCTGTTGGAGAGCCAACGCCTTGCCAACTAGGACAGACAGCCTGATGGTTGCCATGAGGAATTAAGCAAAAATAATAACAATCGACAAATTATCACTAAAACTTAAGAGAAAATAATTTCTACTTTACTACATATAACATTAACATACTTGTAAGAGAATAACCCAGTACTTTTCCAACCTTTGCCAGCCTTAAAAGAATCAGTCTGCTGTGATGTCCTGAGGCTGCCCCCTGCTGGCTGCTGGGTTCCTCTGCTGCTGTAGCTTAGTTTGTGCAGCTTGTGATTAACCAAAGTTGTCTATAAAAGCAAATCTTTAATATCCTTCAAGGGCAATTTGATGTACAACCAGCAATCATCAATTGATGACAGAGAGAGTAATTTTTATTCTTAAATATTGATGAATGAAGAGAAAATTGGGCTCCAGCATAAGGGCACTTTTCTCATCCAGGGCAAAAGGGCCAGTGCTTGAGCACCAATAGGGGTCTGTCTGTGCACGTGCCTGGTTACTATACTGAAGTAAATTTATTTTCTGGTTCTCCTCACTTCAACCCCACCACATTTCTGTACTTTCTACTCCACTACATTTTTACAAAGCACTACTTTATACAATCTTTAATTCTTTTTTTATATATTATCAAAGAGGGGAAGTGGTCGACTGATCCAATCAGAGCAAACAGGTAGTGTTAGACTCTGGTGAAGACGAAACACCTGAAATGGATTCAGAAGAGGCCACTGCCATGACTGTTGCATTAAGGAATAGGCTACACTCAAGTACTCTTAATACTTTAAGTTTATTTTAAAGAAAGTACTTTCTTATTCTAACTCAAGTAGAAAAAAATAATGGTACATTTTGGTCTTTTAATTTGTAAGTTTAAAAGTAGTAAAGTAAAACAGTTACCTTCCTTTCAAAAGGTTATGTTCAAATAAAAACAAGCCACAGATTGAAATAAGTTACTGTAAAATTATATTAACAAGCAATCTTTCCTCAATTTGAAATAAAAAAATATCAGCAAATAAAGGCAACATAGGACAGATGTGTATAATGCATAATGTTCACTGGAGAAAAAAAAAAAGAAACAAAAAGATTTCTCATCACATTTACAAGACTGCTGCTAAGTTTATAATGATGCCTACTAGAATCAGTTTAGAAAGCTTTGACTAAATGAATAAATGGGGCAATATACATAGTCAAAGATCGTATCAAAAAGGAAGAAACAAAATGAGTGGGACAAAAGGGGAGGAGGGGGGACGACCAATGATACGGTGGGAAGGGAGCATGAACAACCAATACGCATTAAGATTGAAATGGGGCTAGCTCGTTCATGGCCATTTTCAACAGAATCAAATTGGAAAGAACACAGAAGGCTACGATGATGAAGAGCACAGAGCGTTAAGCACAGGCAGGTAAAGAGATATACACCACATCTTAAAGCAGGTGTCCACATAGAGAAGAGCAGCACTAGGTAGTATGTTGTACACAGATTCTCAGCATTCATGCACTCACTTCTCATGCCCAAAGTCTGGTTTCCCTCGACAGGACGCAAGCGGCAGGCCGGCCGCTTGAAAACCAAACGGCAGAGGGTGCAGGGACGCGTCGCCGTCAACAGTAACAGACTGAAAATTGACATTGTAGAACCATCTGAGCACGTTCATACCATGAAAGGCTGTCCCAATAAAAGCCATAATTCTTTCTTTCACATCTCCCCCCCCTTTAAAAACCTCTTTAAATAGAAGAATGGGCGTTTTGGGAAGAGTAGTACATAATTCAGACAGGTGGCCACAGAGTAAAAGGCAAATTCTCTAGTCCTGTGTCAACCGAAGTTTGTGACACAGTATGCATGGCGTTAAGTAAAATGACATGACAAAGACTTTCCAAGCACACAATGCATATGCACACTCTCCAGTGTTTTTAAGTGACAAAAAGCGGAGATATTTCCTGCACATCTTGCACCACAAAGCAATGATTAAAAAGTACAAGAGGTAAACTTCAACAATTTCGTTCCTCTTTGCTCCGAGGGGACTTAGAGGGAATATGGGGGGTGGGGCGGGACTCTGCGGAAAACGTAAAACGTGTCATGAATGCATTTCAGTAGCTGGTTTTGTCACACTTGGTGGGTTGTGATAAATGGGAGAAATTTGTCCTTCATTTTTGAGCAAGGAGCAGTAGTTGCCAGCCGTTGTTGATTTTTTTGATTTCTCCGATCAGCATTCAGGCGTCTAGGGTGGAACCAAAGTGGCGCCGGTCCCTGATTCGGTGCTGCTGCGTTTGGCTGTGTCCTATAGTGAGTTCAGATCCTCGGAATGATGGCAAATAATGTTGGGATGGGGTGGAGGAGGGGGTCACACGCTCATCGTCATGGTTGGAGAGTACTGCAGGGGCACAGAGACGAGGATTAAAACATCTTTACCCTGGTCAAACACACAGTTTACTCTCCACAGTGCTGCTGCAGTCAGTGATGTTAATCCACTGTGACTGCGGCGTCACTGTGCGGTCAACAGTGCTCCACCTCTGGCTCCATCAAAGTACTACAGTCCCCGACAGCTCAGGGGTGTTAGAGCGGAGGAGAGGAACGGGAAAGAAGAGAAGAGACTCACGTTCTCACTCTGAAAGGAGTGGAGGAAGTTTCCACTCATCTCTCCGTCATCCCTTGGGGTCCCGGGAGGATTGCTAATGCCACTTAAATTGTTTGGAGAATTCTGGAAAGAAAGGGTGAGCAACATTTAAGCAAATGCAGAGAATGTATCCTTTTTTTCCAGATTAAGTTTTAAAACAAATATCCTTAACAATATTTACCTTGTTCATTCCATCCATATCACCAGAGCCTGAGAATAAACATGAAAAACAATTCAACAATGTTTTTGTCCCGACATGCTAAATAAATGTTTACTCATTTAATACAGAAGAATGCAGCCACATTATGTTGACGTTGTGTCAGTGGATGTATGGTGTGTGTGTGTTACCTAGTGATCCGTTCATGTGGTGTGGTTCCATCCCAGCCATGGCTCCCAGGGGTCCGTCAGAGCCGGGGCCCATGGGGAACTGAAGGAGAAACAAGACGGCGTGGCTTCACTTATCACATCTTCACAGCACAGTTCACACATACAGCTGGACAGTCAGGAATAACACGCCTGCAGCACAGGTTCTCTTTTTTTTTTTCTTTCTTTCCATCAGTATGCCAGCCTCAAGTTGCAATTTTGCAGTTCAAATTATTTCCAAAGAGAATAAAGTGTATTTGCCCAATAACATGGACGTGCAGACCAAAAGACCGAAACCCTCACTCTCCATCAGCTGCATGCTGCTATTACACAAAGTGGTTTATGGAGATGGCATTGACCCTGAGAGGTCAGGTGTTTTGCAATTGGTGGAAGCTTTTCTTAACAACCAGCGGAGCTCATGATGCACTGCATGCCTCAGCCACTTTACTGATGTCCTCCGTCAAACCCTTTCTTTACTAAGTGACCCTCATTCCATTCACAGGTGTGACCCTGAGAACAGTTTTCTTGACATAGAAAAGACAGGAATGTGGTTGAGGGCTTTGTGCAAAGGGGGTTTTATGTGTAGTTGTTAGTAAAAAAGACAAATTAAAAAAATGTGGGTCAAATTGATACCAACTGTACCAGTGGAACTTGTAGTTGACTCTGTAAGTGGTATCAAACTTTTTTCAGCCACTGTACTACAGAGAGACTAACTATCCCCAATATATAGCTGAAATAATGTGGATTCAGTTAAACGTATATATAGATCTTGAATAGTTTTAGAAATGGTTTAAAAATGAAGGCCATGAAAACGCACTTACATTATTTCGGTTGCCGGGTCCAGTGTTGATCATGGTGTACAAATTGTCACCAGAGTTGTTGGAGTCTGGAAATAACAATCATACATATAAATGATCCTGGATAGCACTACATGACAGTAAAGCCATTTTCACACTTGACCTGCGGGTAAAATCCGGGGAATTGGCTACGGAGTTTACCCGCAGTCTGCCTTTCACCCATGTGGGAGATTCTCTGCACAGACGCATTCACAACAGCAACAAATACTCAAATATACAGCCGGGCGCAACAGGCAGAGGCAGGAAATGACATATTAACTCCTCTGCATAGATCACAACTTTTACTTGACAACACACAGACACTGGTGTCGGCTCTTATCATCACAAACTCTTATGAGACATTCATGTATCTTTTAGACGTGTGTCACCACTTTTTAACCAGGAGATATTAGTTCTCTTTTCCCTCTTTGCGATCACACACGGTGCGGAGAGAATATGGAGGATCTGCAAAGTCAAATGCATAGCAGCTTAGGTCAGGGCAACACTAACCTGCAGGGCTGGGCATGATGGGAGTTCCAGGAGGTCCTCCTCCTCCAGATGCCCCCTTTGGAGAAGCAATATGAAATATCAACATATTTGCCAAATGTATATTTAAAACAAATCAAACTTTTTATTTTCACATGCAATAATTTTGTAGCATGCAGGAGCACATACATCAAAATGTGTGCTCACCCCATATGCACCAGGAGAGGGTGATGAATAAGGCATCTGAAACCAAAAAAACAAACATTACAGAACAGAAATGGGCATGCGAGCCGCTTTCTACACATCCAAATGTCATAATTTGATCATCCTAACACCATTATGGCTGTATGTCCAAATGTCTGTGAAATGTGACACTTAAGACTACAATTACATCCCAGACTAGATCCTCGGAAAACATTAGACCTCCACCGCTCTGAGAGGAAAGGCTGCAATCCGAACCACCATGTCTCTTGGTTTGTGTGTTCGTGTCTGTGCATCAGTACTCACAGAGTTGGCATTGTTGGGATTGGGCCATGGCCGACCAGTCCCCGGGCCCCTACATAGTAAGATCAAAAGAAGCCTTAGTAAGATCATACATTCAGGTTGAAATACAAGTGAAACATGCATTTACTTGGAAAGAAGACTCACATGTTGACTACTGGCATTCCCGGACCCATAGAGTTGTGTGGAGGCCTCATCCCGCCACCAAAGTTCTGAAAAGACAACAAATATCATGAAAATGTAATTTCTAAGTCATTAAACAACATGATACAGGAATATAAGAAAAAGCTACTTTTTTTAAGAGAGAACCAATCAAGTAAAGATGTCTATTAATGGTTCTTTAACATGGTGGTAAATGTGGGCGAAGTAGCCTACCTGAGGACCAGGACCCATGGGTCCCATGCCTCGAGGGCCGCTCATTCTCTGCATTGGCCCCAAGCCAGGATGGCCTGGGGGGAGAAAAGATATTTTATGTGAAGATAGAAGAAATTAAGTAATATCTTTGCCTCATATGTGGCGAGTAGTTAAAGAGAAAAAGAGCACAATGTCACACCTTGTGGTCGTGTGGGGTCCATGTTAGGCAGCATGGGATGAGGACCTGGTCCTCCACCAGGCGACTAAGGGGGATAAAACACAAAGATCCAATGAAACTTCAGTTTTAAATACATGGTGTGTGTGTGTGGATGTTTTTGTGGATGTGCATTACCTGGTTGGCCATACGAATGGGTGGACCTCTTGGGCCGCCAGCAAAGCGTGGCGACATAAAGGACTAGAACAAAAGCACAATCACCACATTAAAATCTAGCAGACATGTACATCTCCAAAAATCTAGTTTAACTCTAATTTCTCAATAGCATATTTTTCGTGAATATCGACAGCAGCGTAAAGCATCAAGCTGAGAAGGATGCCAAAGCATGGAGCGTCAGTGCTGAGAACCCGTGTTCCAAAATGACTGCAGACAGCAAAAAAACAGAGCACAAGAGAGAGAAGAAGGGAGAGGGAGCGTTACCTGACTGTGAGGTCCCATCATACTGTTAGGGGGAGGAGGCTGAGGGTGAGGAGAGCCCTGGGGACCAGGAGGACCCTGTGGCATTGCACAAAATGAAGAGGCGAAGGAGGAAAACAGACAAGGGGAACGAGAGAAAGAGAGAGGGGGGAGGATGGGACGAATAAGACAAAGGAGGAGAAGAAACAGAAGGGACAAAAGGAGAGGCAGAGAGAGAAGCAGGGTTAATGCGGGGCAGAGGACAGTCGAAGTGCAAGAACTAAAGTTTTGCCGCAAAAAACAATGTACAAAAAAATAAGACGCTCGTTTTCATGAAGCAAACACAGGGAGAGAGGACGAGAGAGTGAGAGCAGAGAGGAGCAAGCAAATGACTTGGCCTTGAATGAGAGGAAATAGACAGAGAGATGGAGAGGATGTGTGCTCTTTTGCCTGTCAGTCAAAACATCAAGAAGCCTGCTGCATGCAGCATGTTATCAGTGCTAATTTCACCGAATTAACAGCATCAATTAAGATCTATGCAATTAGCTTCATAACAGCACCAAACACCGGCACTGTGTCGCTAATGTTGCTGATCTTAGAGAGTGAGAGGGGTCTAATTGAGCCTCCTCCTAGATTCTGGTACATAAAGTACAAGAGAGTGTGTGTGTGTGTGTGTGTGTGTGAATGTGTTCATGCGTGAAAATGTCTTTCCCAAACTTTAGCATGATCGCATGAGTCAGAGCTTTGTTGCTTCAAGGTCAGAACAGTAAAGGAGAGTGGTTGAGCGGCGGCAGAACAACGTTGAAATTTTATGTCGCTTCTCGGAGGCAGCTCCACACAGTTGCCTGCCAAAGAGTTTATCCTCATGACGTATTGATTTACTGTAGGTGCTGCACCTTTCGATTTCTCCATTAGGGAAAATGGCCACGCCTGCCTGTTTACAGGACTGGAGGGCCCGAGCAGACAAAACGTCTATGACGATGTTTACTACCGGTTCACTGAGCGGAGGTGGAAGAAAACAAGACGCAGACCAGTGCAGATACAAACTTGGAGACCTACAGCTCCAGAGTATATACAAAAACCTGGACTATATTTTACACATCTGCTGAAGTGCCACTAAGAAAATAGAACATTAACATAATTCAGATGTTCAATTTTAGACTTCAAGATCCGCTGAAATACTTGCGTTTCAGACAATGGCTGGTGATCTAAGCAAGGGGAGCAATACTGAAGCAGATAACAGCAGTGTTTCATTGAAGAAAACAACAATGAAAACAACAATGATGAAGATTCAGACCCATAGGATGTCCCTGCTGACCAGGACGCAGTCGCTAGGAGACATCTTTGAGGAGGAAGAAGGGGGGTGCTTGGCGAGTTTGCTAGCCTTGTTGTTTTTTTAAAAAGTTTGGGCAAAAGGCAATGGTTGACAATGATAGCCAAATGTTTAAGCTATTAAGTGTTTTTACTTCATGTTTATATCGGCTTCAGAGGCTGAGAAATTCAAGCTTTCATAACCGTTTGCAATTCTGTCAGCTCTTAAGAATAACCCTCAGGATTTAGGACGTTATTTTTAAACAATGCTTGGAATTTAGGGTTGCATTTTAATTAGCCTTCGGGATATATGACTTTATTAATTTAGATAGTAATAGTAAAAGTGGGAAAGTGTTCCTAATGGTAACAGGATCCGTGTAGATCTGGACTGACCTGGAAAAAGCCAGGTGGCATGGGTCCTCCTGGCATGCCCTCACCAGGGGGCATCCCTCCCATCACAGGACTGGGGGCTGCTGCTGCACTCTAGGATGGAAAAACAGTAAAAACATTACAACTCTAACTGTGCTGCACAAAAACAAGTTCAATAGGAATACATGAATGGGAGTCTGTTGTTAGACTGTTTTTTTTTTGCTCCTTTCGACTGAGATTCCTGGCACAGCTGGACTCAAGTGGAGTACACAGGAGGAATCCAATTCCCCTGTGGACTAACCCAGAACAAAGGAGTAAGAACACACACTGAACAGATCCTCATAATTTGTCGGTCTCCTCTATGAAAGGGGTATCAATAGGATCCTTACTGAGGCTTCTGAGCCGTGCTGATCCAAGAACCAGTGGGTCAGATAAGGATCAAGTGGGATTCACTGAGTCAGTGGCTCCAAAGTGCTGCTGCACAGCAGGGGCTCGCTGGGCCGATTTCCTGCTCAAACCGCAGCCCTAATTCACTAATGTGCCATTTGCTTCGGTCACACGCTCCTAATTGACTGAGTTTTTCTTCCCTGTAGCTGCAGCAATATGAGATGAGCTAATGTCTTCAGAGCTGTGGGGTTTAGCTCACAGAGAGTGGCTGCAGACGGAGAGGAGCTCCTCCGATCCCATTTGACAAACCATGCGTCACACACACTTTAATGTAAATACAGTAATAATTGCCTGTTTACTTACGAACGATAAATGTACCAGCACCTACACACACACATGCGCACAAAAACACTCTTGGTCTCTGTCCAGCGCCCCACAGCTCTACAGACATCACTGGTCAATAGCCAACACACTCCCCGGTATTGACTGCACCTTCTCTAATTATATCTGCTCAGGCTGCCACTGCAGGGCCACTGTGAAATACCTCAGCAGGGGGAGAAGTGAGGCCACAGGGAGAAGTCACGTCTCATCAGGCCTCACTTCCACCAGCGGGACGACACAGAGAATATAAATCCTCCTTCCTTTACTAGGTAAGATATACAGTGAGATTTCAACGAGAGAATATCCCTATCATCTGAGTTTTTATGTAAAAATTCACTCCTGATGAAGATGTGTAAGAAAACATGGGTTTTGACTTGCACTCCTTCTTCCTCACCCATCTTGAGCTAACCCTAATCCTAACCCAGGCTGTTGAAGGAGAAACACTCTCAGAAGTAGAGGCACAACCTAAGGCTTGGGCCTTAAAGGCATCTCTTCTAAATACTGCTGTTTTTACTCTTACAGAACAGGTGAACATTTTGTTGATGCACTATAAAGAACCACTTTATAAATATTAATAATAAGATTGCAATAATTCCACTAAACCAGCACCTTAGCATATTCACACTTTTGGTTGTCTTTAGGTGGATATATATATTTTAGACATATGTATATTTTTTTATATTCTAGTTTATATTAATTTCATTCAATTATTGTTGCTGTAATATTCTGAGCATTGCTAGAAGAGAGCCTGTGACCAAAGCATTCCATTGCCAACAAATGCTTAATGTAATTGTTGTGCATATGACAAACTCTTGAATCATCCGATAAAGATGTTTTACTCTATTCACCCCACACCTTCATTTTAAAAGTATGTAATAGCTCACTACGGAAGAAGGATAGTGTGAATATAAAATATGAATGTCTGCCTCCTTTAAGTCACAGTATCATTAAATTATCTTTTGGGGTTTCAATCTTGTGTTGAAATCAGCAGCATGTTGGGAGTGTTCCCTAAACATCAGCTGAATACCATCTGCATATCACATAAAACACAACCTGTTAAACTGCCCAGACATGTTGTCCAAATGCAAGATAAACAAGGGTGAAGTCAAGAACCCACCGTGCCTGAAACAATCCAGCAATTACTTCATCACACCTGCACGACCTGACAGGTACACAGACACAGTAGCTAACCACTAGCGCACGTTAACCACAGACACATATCAGATGCTGCATCGTGCCTGTGTGAAAGGCAAACTCTGGGTAAACTCCGGACTTGACCCGCAGGTCATGTCTGAAAACGGCTTAACACTGTGAAATGTTCCTGTTTTATAAAGAGAAGCGCATCTTAACCTGAGAGTGACTGTTGCTGCACAGTAATTGTAAGCAGATGTCTGTCTATCATGATCTAACTGGAGATACAGATCCACAGTTTATGGCTCCTTTAACAGGAGAAAGGTAAACTCTCCTTCAGTCACACTGTCTGGCCACTTAGGGAAACTAGTTTTTGCTTTTATTCTTCTACCCTTAAGTAGCCTATTCCTGGAATGAGTCCTGAAAATAAATAATGATGTAAACACTGCTGTATTAAAAAAAATGAAAAAAATAAACTGTATTGGCCTCAAAGTAAAAAAACAAGATCACAAGCTACTTTGCGCTTTAGAAGACAGAAACAGTTTGCTAGACTGAGAAACAATGAGCATGATGGGTTCCCAGACATTTTATGTTAGATCTTTATCTTTTCTATGGAAGGCAGCTCACAGCTGCGCTTGCTGGACTGTCCCAAACAGACCGATGCTGCTTCTGGTCTAAACGAGCCACGTCTCACCACAGACTCTCTGGTACAGGAAAAGGACAGATGTCTGAGCCTTGCCTCAGGCTATGGAGCTCTTGTCCTTACAACTTCCCAGGGGACCTTCTTTAAGACAGACCATCACCCCCTCCTCCTCCCTAGCCCATAATGATTCAGCATGTACACATGTGTTCTTAGACGCACGCAGGCAACTCCAGCGAAACAAATCTTTCCCTGAATCCTTGAATCACTGAAGGAGGTTACAAAAGGCCAGAGTGGCGGCGGATGTGCTTGTGCTGCCTTTATAAAAGGGGGAGCAAAGAGGAGAGGGGGGGGGGGGGGGGGGGAGTGGGTTGAAAGGGGAAGCGAGACGGGAGGGTAAGGGTGACCATGGGATGACCAGGAGGTAAAATGTGAAAGGCAAAAAATAACCCAGTGAGAGACACAAATTAAGACGAAACAATGGAAGATGTAAAAGGGAAAGAAAGATGCCGAGCTGCAGCTCAGAGACCACCCAACTGCCAGCTCCTGACCCAGCATGCTCTTAACAGCCTCACTTCTTCCACTGGAACCGAAGCTCAAAAGAAACCAGCCCTTATGTTTAGCTTGTAAATGTTTAACCATCAATCAACATCATAAAACCCGCTCCAGATCCTCACTGGATGCTCTCTCTCTCTCTCTAGTTACTTTTAGCAGGTCCCTTACTCTCCTCTTCCTCCCCAACCCCCCTCCTCTTTAATTCCCTCAGCTCCTCCATGGTGTTGGTGTGTGCTGGGCATATGCCACGGTGCCACTCCCCTTTGCTCCGTGACAGCCATCAATCAGCCGCCGACGCCATGGCGACGGGGCCCCTCGGGGAGCGTTCGTCAGACCCATCGTGAATACACCAGGGCTTTACGAGCGCTGCCGGCTAACAGAGCAGCGCTCACCTCCCCCACACCTAGACAAAGGCAAGGGTCCAAGGACTTGTACTGTCCACACACATAAACACACTTCTCTGACCTCCCAGCATCCACAAATGAACACAAGGAGAAACCAACATCAGAGCAAAGGGTAACCACAAGATGTCGGGGAGAGTCAACCGCACAGAAACTCTCAAAGCTCCACACCACAGCAGCACACTATCAAGACTGTTTCCCCCATCAATCAATCGCTTAATGTTTTCAATGTTATGAAAATGGTTTCAGTCACACCACGGGCTGAGATGTAACAGCTTATGTTGTGCTGTTCATGCTTTCAAAAGGAATCTGAGGATGTTTCCTCAATTTAATACAAAGATTACAGGAAAAGTCTTTTTCATTAAATCTTACACCTTTGCCAAAAAAACAGATGATTTTGACACCACCTTAATCCATAATTCAAATCTGGAAACATGATTTCAACACAGATGCAGTCGGCTTGACTCGGTCTGACTCTCAAATTCGACAGTCAAAACTACAATCGCCCATCACATTATACAAATAACAAGCAAACAACTAAAACAAGGGCCAAGACATTGCAGTCAATTGTCGTGAAGCAGGCCGAGTGAATAGAGGCTGGTTTCGAACAAAATGCACTCCTCCCTTTGTCTGTTTGAGTTAGAATAATTAGGAATGTGGTTATTGAAAAGGGCAGAGCCACGTTGTAGCCTCTCTCCTGGCTCCCAGGTCACCTGCCAGATCAGGAGGCCTGTTACCCTGACAACCCTATCTGCCAAGAGCAAGACCAACATCTCCATTTTAACCCTTTCCTGTCCGACACATCATGAACTGGTCTGTGTATCAGACAGCCGGAGGGGACTACTTAACCTCTAATGTCCATCGTGGCTGTGCTGATGCAGCAAAGCACAAATTGAATTTTTCTATTCTCATGGGAAACAGAATTATCTTTTCAGATATGGCTGCAGAAACACAAGAATGGGAACAGACTAAGCCACCGATGGGCTGGTGACACTTTCTTTGATCGGCAAGAGGCCCCTTCTGATGCAGCCGACTGAAAGCAGGAAACAGCACAATTAGCGAGATGCAAATCCTCCATAAGGATGTCAGAGATCTGCGTGTATCATTAAGTCTGGGAAAGTTGTGCAGAACAAACGGCAGGTTCTGTTTTGATAATACTTGAAGCCTAAAGGGAATCACAATGTCCTGAGGTCTGGCAGCTGTATCACTCTTGAAGGAGGATGTGAGAGATGTTGTACGGTCTGAAGTGTTGACAGACTGATTATGATTACTTTGCACCGATAGATTTCACCCCAATTTTTTTTTTTTTTAGACCCATTGCACAACCTGATCCCAAGGCGGGTTATTTACATTTAAACCCCTTCTGGTCCCGGCCAAGTTGTTGCCTTCTTCGGCAGAGGACAGAACAATATGCGCAGCAACAGTTCCCATGTAAGCACCATACTCACGTAATCATGGAAGGCTTTTGCTTCGCTGGAGTGGTCACATGTCTCTCTCCTCTCTGGTGCGGCACAATACAAGTCCCAGAATACACTGTGGACAAGACAGGTCATGAAGCACAGACACACACACACACACACACATTAAAAAAAAAAAAGCACCCAAACAACCTCTGGACATGTTTACAGGGAGACAAGAACATGATCACTTACCACCACCAGGAATGTAGGAATCCAGGGGGTTCTCCAAGTGTTATGTTTTTCTCCCATCGAATCTGGGGAAAAGGGGGGGTGATTATTAAAAATGTTTTTATATTATAGCCAAAGACCACATGAAGTGTTAATTGTTAATATATAAAACATGGTGGGATTAAATGCCACATACCTCTGATAAAAAGGTCTGTGCCGACTTCTGTGCTCCTATGTGTAACAAATACTCATAGACGTAAAGAGCCAACCTGTGTGAGAAAGAAAAATATACAATTTAGATTTTAAACAATCAAATCCTAAAACATAAATGGAGGAACATCAGGTTGAATTTTCTACTGGCACATTGAGTGACTGGAGTCTGGTACAGGCCCTCTGAACAATGGCTGCCAAATAGCCCTTGCCAAAAAATGAAATGGGGACTGAGCAAACCAAGCCAAGCCTGGTGAAGATCCACACCAATAAGACTGTGGAGGAGAAAGTGTGGAGGCAGCGGCTCGCTTTTAAAATGGTGATGTGAGATATTAAACCCCAGCTGCAGCAGCACTGTGTGTGTGAACTACAGTGTCCTGGTGCCACTGATGGGCTCAGGGAAATAAAAAGGGAGCGCAAACACTGAAAACAATGTAACTGCGCTGTTATTGTCTTCTCCTCCCCGAGCTGTCGAGCGACAAAACCCCGCAGAAATGATCAACACAACCGCGGGTTCAAACTGTGGAAAACCGCCGCTGTGTGGGTCGGCGGAGCGGCAGCGAGGAGGCGACGGCAGCAGGAACACGACTCGGAGCAGGAATGGCGAGCAGACAAGGCGGTTCATTCAATTCCAGTGACGGCAGGAGGAAATCGCCCGTCCAGCGAACAACAGAGAGCGGGAGGGAGCAACTTACCGCGGCGGTAAAAACACACAACAATACCCGGCTGGGAGCTTACTTTTCTCGCGCCTGGCCGTCCGACGGCACCGGGGTGCCTTTGCCTTTGGGGAACATGGCTGAGTGAGGGAGGACGCCGCCTGCTCGCTCTTTATTTTCTCGATTTCATCTGTCAGATCATCGCGACCCTCTCTCGCACTGCAACCGCACACGACTCCAACCCGGAGACTCAACCGAGCCTGTGCCGGAGGGGGAAGAGGCGGGCTGGGGCCTGACTGACGCAGCCGGCAGCCAATGAGAGCGCGCCGTTCGTCTTAAGGTCTGCCTCGCGCTGCTGTGACGTTCCCAGCTGCGATGTGTGTTAGCGAGCTTCGTTGGATGAAGAAATACCCACTTCTCCCACTGCTCACTGGTTTCTGACCTGGGTCATGTCAAGTAACCATTCAGGTCATCTCTTCTTGTTTTTCTCTTGTCTATACAGCTGAAGATATTATTTAGAATCATAGAAATAAATGTGGTTGTACAAGGCTGTTTTTCTGGTGTGTGTGTGTATTTAGTTTTGTCTTTTTGTGAGTTTGTCCTTGTTGTGTTTCTTCAAGCTGTTATTATTGATATTAACTATGTTCCTGGATTTGTATTTATAGAAGGTGTCTGTTCATGTGAGTTTAACATCAGACTATTTATGTTTATTTTGGTTTTGTCTTACTGTTTAACAAATATAAAAATAAGGCAAAGTAACAGTTTGTAAGGATATACATTGTACGTGTGTTTGTATGTGTCAAACAACATGAATAAAAAGAGTCGAACAAAAATCAAAATATACCAAATTACTTTCACTATCTCCAAAATGTTGAGGCCTAAAAATAGTTTTCTTTTCTTTTTATCAGGTGTGTGGACGTAACATTTTGTATTTATTTGACCATCATTCATTTAATTTAATATATATTAAGTAATAATTAATTATATTTACATATAACTGTATATATTATAATTTTGTCTTTTCTATTTGGGAGTTTCAAATCGGTCTCACACATGTATATACAGATGGTGTTTGACGCCTTGTATGACGCCTTGTTTAATGTAACACATATAACAATAAGATGGTCCACGGTTAAATATTGTGCCTCACTGATGACGATGAGCCATTAAATAGAAATAGGTGATTTCAGATCCACCTTAAAAACGCGTTCATACCACAGGCCTGTACGTGGAATGGTCTCTCGCCCTCTCTCTCTCTCTCGCTCTCTCTCTCTCTCTCTCTCTCCCTGTCCCTCCCTCCCTGCAGACAGTGGGGAAATACTTCAGTAAAGCCGCTCTGGGTGTGTGTGGTTGTGTGTATGTGTGGTTGTGTGTAAAGCAGTGTTGATGAGGAACAGCTGAAATGTGGAGAGCTTCAGTCTCGTGTGCAGCTCTCAGCCAGTGTTAGTATTTGGTTGCTGACGTTTCTCTGACACTTCCTGACTCTGTGTGGACTCTTTACTCGGGTAAGTGCTTGTATCTGGTGAATTTGAAGTTTGCCATCATTCGTTCTGTGGAGTAAATAACAGTCTTTGATGCTGCATGTTATGTTTCTTATTCCGGGAGACTGCAGTTAAAGCAGCAGCTCGTGTGGAGCGTTGTTATGTACTGACGTCAATTTAAAGGTCACTGGCTGGATAAGAAGAAGGACAGGTGACCACTGACCGCATGTGTGTCCCACTGGAGCAGAAGTTACTGTCATGTTAAACAGTGTGTGTGTGTGTGTGTAGAGCGGAACTATTCATAGGGGAGGGGCAGTGCCATAAAGGGCTGTAAGTATAGGCATTTATACATTTCCTCCTTATCCAGGGGGAGAAATGTTAAGCAATGCCTCGAACCACAGACTGAGGTGCAGATTATTTAAAGCGTCTCGTGTTGCAGCACCGGTTCACACTGACTGTGCAGTTTTCAGATTTAGAAATAAACTAAATCCGTGGGTGTCCACATTACAAACATGTGATTTTATAATCAAGGTGCTTCTGACTCAATACTTTAAGTTTTGTGTTTCTGACCCATTAACCTCAAGGTGAAAATGAACAGAGTGAATGTCAGACTGATTATACTTTAATCAACACTCATCTTCTCTCTCTAATGATGTTTTAATTTAAATATTGGAATAGGCAGGCCCTATATGTTTATTTTGTCAACTTAATTTTATATATTTTTTAATATTTTTTGTTTGAAGAGTATCACATGGTGGTAGAAGATCAACCTTATAGTTTTATAAATCGTGGTCTGCTCTTTATTAAAAAATAAAGCAGGTTTGAGTTCTCCGGAGAAGTTCTCTGGAGAAGCAGAATTAAACGTGGAGCAGGTGCTTTTAGCTTCAGCCATGTTTCAGATTTTAAGGATCAGTGCACAAACTGACGATGCTTTTTTTCCTCTCGGATTTTGAAAGCAGCAAACAACAAGAAGCTTTGTCTAGTTTAAGGTATTAAAAGACTTTCCAGTCATTGTAAGCATGATGAATGGATGCATTTTCTGATTAGACTGGACCGATATGTCAGATGAGAGTAAAAAACCTCTGATACACATATCAGCCATAAATATATTTTAAAAAAAATGGCAGTGATTCCTAAGATGTCCATCAAACTTTCATGACAAAGAAATGTAATTGTGGCTTTACAATTTACAGTTTACCTATAAACTTTATTATATATTTGAACAAATAAACAGAAAACACAAATACAACCAAATACCATATATAGAACTTGAATTGAGAAAATAAACTAATCTTTTCTGCATTATTTATTCGCCAAATAAGTTTGACAAGCATATTAGTGAAATGTCTGTGAAAGGCTTATATTGGTTGATTTTCCGGTTCCAGTCATATGTGATAAACATTGTTGTTGAGGCAACAGTTTTGTTGATGTGTGACTCAGAGATCTGTACTTATTTGGTGAGAGAGATAATTAATCACAGAGATAAATAAGTGTCTTGGTTCTGCTGAAACCCAATTTTCTGCATAGTTGTGAGATATGACGTCCGAGGGGGAGGAGGTCCACTTGGTGCTGGACTCTCTCGTCATCCAGGAGAGTGGGGAGGTTTACAGAAACCCCACGGAAGTGAAGATGAGTCAGATCGTGATGCCCTGCCACTCCAACCACTGTGGGGAGCTGAGCGCCGGACAGCTGCTGAAGTGGATGGACTCCACGGCCTGTTTATCAGGTAGGAACACGGCTGTAGAAATGCAATTAGTTGTCAGGATGTAGGACCACACAACTCGCAAAACAAATGCTGATGGATACAGTACTTACAAAAAGCTAAATTATTATTTAGAAACTGTGGTTTTCTCACATCTTAGCTTCACTGCATGGAACAGTTTTTATATACTGTATATCTCTCTTTATATATATAGAGATATATGTTGATAAATGTGATAAGGTTATTATAGCTGATAATTCATTTTAATCTGGACCTCCACCAAAGAGTTTGTGTTTTCATCCACAGGATGATTTCCACCAAACTTAATAGAGGGATAGATGAGGGTGAGAAGAACCCATTCAATTTTGGTGTAATGGGGATTAAGGGGCTGATCCTGGAGTTTTTATCAGTTTCGTAAATAACTTTTTCTAATTTATGACAAACTAGATGGGCACTTGGAATTAACATTTTTGTGAAAACAGCTGCTTGAGGTCAAGAACTGATTTTTAAGCTCCACACACACATGATCAGTTTTCTAGGGATGACTGAATAATGAAATGCATTTAAATTCTTCCATGTCTGAGGTCCAACCTGCAGGTGCGCTTTTGTTTTGTGCTTGTTCTCATAGTATTTTTGCTATCTTTCCAGCTGAGAGACATGCAGGCTGTGTCTGTATCACCGCCTCCGTGGACGACATCAATTTTGAACACACCATTGGGTAAGGCCTAACCTCAGTGCTGCTCCGACAAGGTGTATCTCCCACTGAGAATTGGTCGAGAGACAGAAACCATTGCACACACTGAGGGGGAGGACAAAGAAATGTGGGAATGTTGGTCAAGTTTCACAGTTTTTGTAAAGACCACCTATGTGTTAATTAAATTCATTATTTAAAATACCAATCTTATAAATTGATCCTGTACTCTTAAATAATGTTCACTACTGATTTTAAAATTGTTTATCAGCCAAGTTTTTTTGCAGTGACGGACAGCATAATGTTAAAATCGATGTCTTTATGATTGAACATGACGTCTCTCTGCACGAAGCGTTCACACTGTGTTTGCAGTGTAATCGTTGCTGCGTGTTGATAGTAAAGAGAAGAATCTGTGTGTGTCTGCTCCAGGGTGGGAAAGGTCGTCAACATCATCGCAAAGGTCAACAGGGCCTTCACTTCCAGCATGGAGGTTGGTGGACCCAGTGTTTTGGTTTCAGGATAATGAACTTACAATATGTGGAACTTTACAAAAAAATGTAATGAATGTGGTGATTCCTTTATTCTCAGGTTGGCATCCTGGTGACTTGTGAAGACCTTTACACTGACAGGCAGTGGAAGGTTTGTCATGCATGCGGCACATTTGTTGCCAGACGAACCGAAGCTGGAAAGGTAATAGGCCAAAACCAAATATGGACCCAAATGCATTCTTCTAATGTGTGTTCAGTATCTCCTGGATTTGATGCGTGTGCGTGTTTGTTAACAGGTACAACTGAAGCAGGTGGTTCCCCGCACACAAATGGAGCAGATGGAGTACAGCCTGGCAGCAGAAAGGAGGAGAATGAGGCTCCTCCATGCTGAGATCATTACAGATCTACTGAGCAGCAGCACAGCTCAACTGGGTACACACACACACGCACACACACACACACACACACACACACACACACACAAGAGCTTACTATAACGTAGCACTATATGCCAAACGTCTGCACCAATTAAAACCTGACTGATCCCAGCTCCCTGGTTTCCGTTCTCTCACCAGGAGAATGCCAGGAGTACCAGAACGCCGTGCCAGCTGAGCGGACACGAGTGGAGAGCGTAGAGCTGGTTTTACCGCCTCACGCCAATCATCAAGTCAACACATTCGGGGGCCAGATCATGGCCTGGATGGAGAATGTGGCTACGATTGCAGCATGGTATGGTCCCAGTATTTACAAAAACTTGCCTCAAAAAGGAATCAAGGAAGGAATCCAGCTTTACCACTCCTATGTCAGCAGTGTAAACACGGTTGCACCTGGAATGAAATGTATAGATACAGTTTTGCCTGCTTAGGTTGACTCATCTTAATCTTAAATACTAGAAACCCAAGGGAGTTGCTTCCATGCAAACAAAATCCACATCCCAGCTCATTTGAAGCTCATGAATTATAAACCACCAAAGACTCACTGAACAACACAAAAACATCCCACACAATGCCCACCCACCACCTGTAATTGAGCTTGAGAAGTCCTGAAAGGTGTGTTAGGTTTTGTTATGGAGTGGCAGCAGGCTTCTGTATGTAGCTTCATCTTTACAACATTAATAAAAGTGGTATAAATCTTCTCACCCTAATCAAATTAATGCATCTGCAACAGATATACTTCAAGTTCTTCATTTCATTCCTAGTTTTCCATTTTCCAGGAGCATGTTTGTAATCAGGTCAAAGGAGACAAAGAACCAAAACCTCCTGATTTGTATTCCTTCCTTCCAATAACAGCCGTGGCCAAAAGCTTTATGTTCGTTCATTGCGCTCTTGTGAACACGATATATCTCATGAAGTTTGATAGAGGTGATGCTCAATCTGACACTCTTTAATGTCTCAAATCTTATTTTATATCCACAAGGTCACAAGTCAACTTCACCCTGACATCAAAACTCTTCTGGCCATTATTTAACACCATAAGTCAAGAACAGAATACTGTATTTTCTGCATTTTCACTTAGGCATTCAACTGTACGGCTATAATTGTTTGCCCCTATATTGATCTAGTCGCTTGTGTAACGCACACCCAACCTTGAGGACCATTGACATGTTCCATTTCCGTGGCCCGTCCCACATCGGTGACCGACTGGTGCTGAAAGCCATTGTAAACAACAGCTTCAAGCACAGGTCAGTCTCCACATAAAGACAGATTCTTATCACACAAATAGCAAATGACTTTCCACCCACTTACCATGTGTTTTTCTTGTACATCCGTGTGTGTGTGTATGCCTGCATGTGCTCTAGCATGGAGGTGGGAGTGTGTGCTGAGGCCTACAAGGGCGGAGATCCTCTGCGTCATATAAATAGTGCTTTCATGACCTTTGAGGTGCTGGACAGTGACAGGAAACCACGCACGCTGCCCCGCATACGGCCCGAGCCTGTGGTGAGTGTTTTGTGGTTGTCTTTAACAGAAAGTCGTGTATGCAGGACAGTTTTAGAGTTAAAATAGGAAAAGTTCACATAATAAGCATCTGTGTGGTGTGACTTCTGTAATTTGTTCTTGCGTGTTTCACAGGATGGAAAAAGGCGCTATCAAGAGGCCATAGCACGAAAGAAGATTCGGCTCGATAGGTTAGCACGTCAATGGAAACCATAACTTCTTGCTCTTTTTAGAATGTGATGGATATTCTACAAGGTTTACATTGCTTTATTGTAAATATGTAAAATTTGGTCAGTTTAAAATTTGGCTTAAATGCAAAAAAGTTTTTCTATCTTTTAAAACTAAGACAGTCCCTGAAAAAGAAAAGGTAACTAAGGTAGATGGATTCTTAGAACTATATGGATAATAAATAAAACTGACATTTGATTGAAGAAATAGTCCCTCCAGTACTGTAACACCAATAGCACCTCCCAAAGTAAAGTACTCACGACAGCACCAAAAATACATGAAAAAATACTATAAAACTATTATGATTTATAAATGCAGTTAAAGTAATAAAAGTGTTACAAAAGAAGTGTCACTGGGGCCTAGTTTGTCCAGTGTAGTGCAACAGAATCCATTGTGTACAATCCCCAGCAGCAGCACATGACTTGGCAGAGCAGCACATCACAGCTGAGCACACTCTGGTGCAGAGTCATAATAAGTTCATTGTTCAACTGTTAAACCCTCGCCTCCAGTATAACCTGTATGCCACTATTTCACAACAACATTTTGTGTGGAATCAAAGCGGAGCTAGAATGAAAAGGTCGATATTGGTCACGTTGTTGGTCTTTATTCTTTTCCCCCTGTATGAACGGCAGGTTTTCAAACTTGTCCCAGACTTCAGTATTTCATTGCTGCCCTTCATGTTTGCAGGAAATACATTATCTCCTGCAAGCAAACTGAAGTGCCCTTGTCTGTGCCCTGGGATCCAAGCAACAAGGTAACCAGTAATATCTGGAAAACAGGGACCCAGATGTTCAGTAAACCTGTTCAGACACAGCCACTGTTTAATATGTGAGTTCAGACAGGCATTTGTTTTTTCAGATATACCTGAGCTACAACAATGTATCAGCACTGAAGCTGATGGCTACCAGAAACAACTGGGTTTTGACGTCGGAGAAAAATAAGGTCAGTGTTTTGCTTGTACTTCTGTTCAGGATGCTGCTTATTGAATGGTTTCAGAGATTCCACCATGAATTCTGATCTGTGTTGATTTGGACCAGAGGCTGTGCTCAAAATAGTTTTCATTAAATTGTGGAATAAATCAGAAAAAGTCTGGAAACTTTGCCTGAAGCAGATAAAGACCTGAAAAACATAATTCTCAAAAGATGCAAATTTACCACATTCATTATCTCATCATAACACCAAGCTCAACCTGTGCACTTTTAAAAGGTGGAATATATCCTTCCTCTGACTGAGACACTGACTCCTTGTTGTGTATGTGCTTTATTCCTTAGGTCAGACTTTACACACTGGAGGAAAATCAAACGCTGTGTTTCAAGGTGGAGATGCACGTCAACGTTTCAGCAGAGCAGACGTTCCACCTCTTATCAGACCTGAGGAGGAGAAAAGAGTGGGATCGTGATCATTACGAGTCAGTAACGTGCACATATTTGACATTTTGCATCATCGGACACAGAGAAACTTTAAGTCAGTTCAGCAGCAGAATGAGCTTGAAAGAAGTCGGGTGTTATTCAACAAATCGTTTAAAATGGCCCAAAACCATCATGTGGCTCTCATCCCCAGGTCCATGGGTTTCTACTGAAAACTAACTTAGTTAAAAACTGCTCAGAAATATATAGTTCCTCAAATAGCTTGTGGCCATTGTAGTTTGTAGCAAACTCAACTGAAAGAGGAGGAAAAGGGAAGGAGATGTGTGCTGTTCATTTGTTGAGGACAGCATTCAGCAATGGATTAATATACATGTTGATGCTTTTAGTTAATGTTTTTATGACAGGATGAATTATCTGATGTTATTTAATTGTTGGTATTTGTTGACAACAGGAGAAAGTAAATTCCAAGGACCAGCTTTAGGTGTAGGCTCTGCCGTTAGTAAAATAGTTGTGATTTTGTTAATTGTGATAGAAATGGTGATGCTGGATTATGAAGAAACTGCTACTTGTTGCTACATCTGTCATTTTGCTTCTGTAACTTCCTAATTGTGAGTGAAATGGTGTGTGATTCTGATTCAGACTCTTTCCTGACCTTCCTGCTAAAAAACACTCATATTGATATCTTTTATCTTTGTGTGGGCCTGAATTCAAACTGAAAGTCAAATAATTAAAACGATTAGATTTAAACAAAATAGAGTATTTGGACAGCCGTTAGTGAAAGTCTCCTGTAGATAACACCTGCTCCTCTCTGCTAACATTCTAGATAGTAATGTTATAGATATGAAACCTCTGTGTTCATTCTGTGTCATATCCTGAATTTGATTAACACCATGATAATACATAAGAGGGATAAATGTGCATGGAAAGACTCGCTTACACAAGATGTCTATGCCAAGACACCGAACAGAAGCTCAATAACATTTGAAATAAATGTTATACAATAGCTTAAATCGTAGAGAGAACCAAAATGTCCAGAGACCGCCCTGCTTTATTAGGATAAAAAAGCAAAAAACAGTCTGAATGAATGCACTTACTGAATGATCATTAATTTAGTGGAGTTCCTGTGTCACTTACTTGTCTTTGTTGATGGTGAAGAGTGTGTGAGACGTGCAGCTCAGCGCTGATGCTGACATGCTGTGTGTCCTCTGCAGGGAGTGTGAGCTGATCAACCAGGCAGATGAGGAGGACACTCTGTATCGAGTCACTACTCCGTCTGTTGGCAAAGGAGCCAAAGGGACGGACTTCATCTTACTGGCATCCAGGAGGAAACCATGTGATGCCAGGTGTAGTAATCTATTACATAATGAACTCTCAGAAATGACTCCTCACTTTTTGTTTGCCACTTTACTGCTCCCCTCTGTCTTGATTTTCTCTACCATAACATCTTATGTTTTTATGCTTCCAGTGCTGTCAAATTATTACCCCTGCAGTTGTTCTTTAATAAAGTCACATGATGCCCCCCCCCCCCTCTCAGGGACCCATATTTGATCGCTCTGCGGTCTGTCACTCTGCCGACTCACCCACCCACTCATGACTACACCCGGGGAGAGGTGCTCTGCGCTGGCTTCTCAATCTGGGACGATTCCAGTTCTACCACCAAGGTTGGCCAGACGAGAGGGTCACTCAGTTCAGCTCGCATTGTTGCAATCCGCACACTGCAGCACTGTAACTCAAAGGAAAAGCAAAGGCTTACTGTCCCACGAATGTTCTTTGTTTCAGATCACCTACTACAACCAGGCCACACCGGGTGTCCTCCCGCACATTTCCACTGACATCGTTGGCCTCTCATCCAGCTTTTCCAGCACTTTTTCCTCCTGCAGCCGCTTCTTGGAGGCCAACAAGGACGGCCCGGCGGCCCCCTGACCCACAACAGCACAACGACATCAGTATGAGGGATCGGGATCATCTCTTCTCCTGTTTCACCTCTGCTGATGAGGTGCTATGCTCTTAAAGATGCCGTAGCTGAATGTATTTGTGCTTTTCCCTCTTCTCAGAAATGGATTTGTGGAGTCTGTATTTTTTTTAAACAGCTCACAATGTTTCGAGCCTCTCTCAGTTTTATTAGAGTGAATATATTATGGAAAACTATATGTGCGATATCATTTATAGGCCAGTGAATCACATTTTGGTACAAAGAGTTGTGTTATTTAACATGATCCCACTAATCTATCTATCCTGTTTTAATGACACGTTCGGGCTTCACACAATCTAACATGAGGATAAAACTTATATAAAAAATTTGAATGAGCTTCTTTTGCTGTAGATTATCTTCTACCTCACTGAATCTAGTTTCTAATCAATTTGATTAAACGTTAAGATATATGCTAAGATGTACATTTACTGATGCTGTTTTATTTTGAGATGACGATGTGTAGTTTTGAATAAATGTAATTGCACTGATTGTATAATATGCAGACATTAAATGGCCAAGTATGTCACATGACAAGCTGTCTTGATTTAACTGAAACAAACACATTACACCAGTGGATTATGCCCATTGAGCTCTTGTGTTGGTCTTCACCTCCCTCACCCCTGCATTCTTACCATTCCTCAACCATTTTTTTATGAATGAAAGAAAAACACAAATGCAGCTTGAACTCGTATCCCGCTGATTTTTTTTTTTTATGTTGCAATAGATGCAAAAGGTCTGGTGCAGGAGAACAACAGAGTCCTCAATGAACCAGTCAGAGACCAAGCCTCTAACTGGGGCTGATAAGAGTTGTCGCTCTGCTTTCTTCCCAATGTATTGTGCTGATTATGATGATCATAATCATCCTGTTATGCTGACACTCCTTCTTGGGAACATTAAAATGAGAGTGTAAGGTAATTGCAGTCATAAAATAGTATTCTGTCAAACTTCAGATAAATGATGAAATACAGTCATTTGGCAGTAATCAATGATGCTGCTCAATGAATCCAAAGGGTCTGATGTGTCACATTCTCACAGTCAGTAACCTGATGCCTGTCTTCAAGGCAAGGTTATATGTGGAGTGACAGAAGATTTGAGCAGCATGGCAATTTAAAGTGATTGACATAAGATATAAATCACATCAACAGCAACATTTGAAAATACAAAAAATAAGCATTTAAAGAAATTAAAACGAATTAAATACAAAAGAGATATAATAAATAAATAAATAAAATCATATGACATAAAAGTAGAGAAAAAAATACTTTCATGATTTATGAAAGGCTGTGGCAAACATCAAAGTCTTCAGCTCTTCTCTTCGAGTTTGTTCCACATATGTGGACTTAAAAATAGTTTTGGTGGAATGACCTTTCATGAAATACACTAAGGATCCATACACCCATAATGCTGTTGCTCTACACAGTTGTTTTCATGCATGTCCATGATTATATTGCTCGGAAGACACTGAATTGACTGACTCTGTGTGACTGACAGTTTTTAAACAATCACTGAGCAAGATTACATTTAGATACAAAATTCTAATACAGCATAAATGAAAGAAAAAATCTAAAAGGCTACAGTTGACATGTTTTTTCTCACATTGAACATAGGGGAAGAAATTATAATATAATAAAATAATGATAATAATTAACAATGAGCCTCTGTACTCTCACTTGCTCTCTGATCAAAGTCCTAGAAAGCAGAGCATGTCATGTCTGTGGTGACCCAATTAGAGCAAATGGAAACGCAGTGAATGTAGCTCAAGGATGTAATGATTTGTTTCATATATATTTTATATAACTGATGCTGATTGTGTTGATAGAAAGTATATTGTATACATTCAAAATGTGCCTATGACGATTTAGAAAAATGCTAGGGCAAAGGTAGACATAAGATTCAGGTGCTTACAATCCAATGATGTACTTTGTAGTTTTTTTAACATAACAAAAATATCTGATTATTTTATTCCTCTGTTGCATGTTAATTGTCAGATTTTAAGGTAACAATATAAACACTGTTAAGTTAATTGATGGTAATGAGAAAAGATGAGGGGCTAAGACGGCTGCCCTGGGGTACTCCTGTGCAGTAACTCAAAATTCAGCCGGTAGCATGAACTGTTCAGATTTCCTGTGTGTCCTGACCTGAGTAAAGATGGCATCTCTATGTTTGGGTCCAGGTATTTGTTACCACTTGAATTTGAGCATGTTAAAGCCCTCAAAAAGCCAATGCATTTTGCCGAATAATAATAATAATAATAATCCTTACAATTTCAATAGGGCCCCATTGTCTGTCAGTGTCTGTCAGTGCTTGGGCCTTAAGTACATGCAGGAAAAGACTAACTAGATGCAATTAAAAGAATAAAAAAATAATTTAGTGAAGTCCCTCAGGGAAAACATTTCTCTGTGTGTTTGAAGATGGCTGCTTGTCTGAGTCATCTTAAATACCATAGAATTGACTGACTTTTGTGATACTTGTACGTTCAGCTGTGACTGATTTCTTTTTTAAAGAATGGAGCCCTTTGTTTGAGAGGCAACTGATGGCAGCTTTGTTCTCAGTTTGTTTCAAATCCACGTAAATACTCATCTTTGGAACTGCACATTTTCCAGGTACTTTTCATAATTGAATATTATTTACACGTCCCTGTATTTTTGTATATGTTTTATTTTTGATTTATTTTATTGGGTATATTTAGCCTTATTTGTACATATCCCTTACCGTTTTGTCCACCATTATTTTTGATAAATTACTGTTGTAATAGGTGAATTTTTTGTTTAATTTTCTAGCCAAACTGAAGCTTATTTTATTTAGAACACCTCATATTTAGTTTCCAACTTATAAACACAAGGACAACTTAAATTATTTTCAATAAATGTGTTTATTTATTTTTAATTTGTAGGTCAACCTTGCTCGGGTTCGGCCCCGCCCACGTCGTGCAGCAAACGAATCATGTGACTAAACCCGGATGTATGAGACTGAGAGAGAGAGCGAGAGAGAGAGAGAGAGAGAGAGAGAGAGAGAGAGGTCTGACACAAGGTTATATAGTGATAGATGAAGTTATGTATTTAACATTATAGTGAACTTACAGAGACATCATGACGCAGTGTGACCGGAAGTTACAGATCTCAACCAGAGCGAAGCTAAACAGGTTCAACTCTCTGAGGGGTGAGTTGGATTTACGTATCTTAGATCCTGTTTATGTCCGTGTAGCCGCCCCTCCCACTCTTTAGCTTCAACACCTGTTTTACTTCTTCGGTGGTCCCGCCTGCAGGTCGAGAGGTACGGGGCGCCGGGTTCTGGGACGTGGTGGTTCTCACCGCGGTGGATGAGAGTCAAAGAGCCGCTTACGAGCTGCAGGTCCGGGGCAAGGTCCACAGAGGAGAGCTTCCTCTGGGGATCCAGTACCAGGTCTTCTCTGATCCCCCTGGATCCAAAGTAGGTGAGGGAATCACACGCCTCTCCAGTGATACCTTCACAGTCCTCAGTGCGCGGCTGCGTGGGAGCAACACGTCCTCACATCGTCATCATGAGAAGCATCTTTTAAAATAAGAAAATGAATCATTACATTTCCTAGCATGATAAGTTAGAAACAATTCACAGGTGTGATCACAGTAACCATCCTCATTAGTATTATGTATGACTCTTTGAATTGATCACTTTTTATTCTTATGATTTTGTGTTTTTCAGGGAATGGGGGCTCCACTCTCTACGCTCTGCAGCAGCTCGACGACCTCTATGGCAAAGCTCTGAGCACAATGAGAGTCATCCTGATTCATGCAGGTTGGACATTTAAAGACGCTTTTGGTCTTGGATATTTAGACAGAAGACATTTAGATATTCTACTTTTGGTTTCCTCAAAAAAATGTAATGGAAAAATCTCCAAATCTCACATAACTCAAAACCTTTGAAATAATGAGAGATTGGTTAATTATTATTGCATTATTGTATTTTATCAGTGTTCTTACAATCAAGGTACTTAAACATGTTAATGCAAAAGTGGCGTTTCTCATTAAAATGCCACATTTGCTCTGGATCAGCTTTCTGCTAAATGACATACAAATATAGAAGGAATTGTGTAATAGAAGCTGCAATGAAGAGATGCTTTGTCCTGCTGGCTCCATTCACTCCAAAAACAAACTAATGTTAGTTCTTAATCTAAGATGAAGTTTATAAAATACATTCCCTGTTGCAAAGTTATTCGAACGTTAAGGTTTCACTGTATGTGCTCAGTCATTTTAGATAAAACACCTACTGTACTGAATCTGATGTTTCCCACGTTTCTTGTCTTATTCCTCCAGGGGGGTTCAGTCAACGTTTGCCTAATGCCAGCGCCCTGGGTAAGATCTTCACGGCCGTGCCGCTGGGTGACCCTCTCTACCAGATGCTGGAGCTCAAACTGGCCATGTACGTGGATTTCCCATCTCACATGAAGCCTGGCGTTCTGGTGACCTGCGCCGATGACATAGAGCTGTACAGCATCGCAGAGGGTGAACATGTGAGGTTTGATAGACCTGGTTTCACGGCTTTGGCCCACCCCTCCCCGCTGTCCATTGGAACCACCCACGGCGTTTTTGTGTTGGATTCATGTGAACAGTCGACTCACTCGGAAATGGAGAACAGTTCCTGTCTGCGCTTCCTGCACAAACCAAGCATCAAGAAAATGCAGGAGTGTGGTGCTGTTTGCAAGAGGCAGAGCGGTTGTTCCGATGAACTTGTTTACACAGACAGCACCTATTATGTCGACTTTGAAACTACGAAGACTCTTCGTAACCTGCTGAAAGAGCTGGAGCCTTTGCAGTGTGAGATAGACGCATACGGGGACTTTCTTCAAGCTCTCGGGCCCAAAGCTACGATCGAGTACACCAGCAACACCGCAAATGTCACTAAAGAGGAGAGAGGACTCGTCGAAATCCGACAAAAGATCTTCCACCTCCTACACGGGACTCCCTTGAATGTCATCGTCCTCAATAACTCCAAGTTTTATCACATTGGAACCACGTCAGAATACCTGTTTCACCTCACTGAGGACGTGGCTCTGAGGAGGGAGCTGGGCCTCCTGTCGTCTGCCTTCAGCCTGCATGTGAGTGAAAGTTCTGGCTGCTGTGTTATGTACAGCGTCCTCGATCCTAGTTGCTCTGTGGGAGCAGGATCGGTGGTGGAGTACTCCAGGCTGGGAGCGGGAGCATCTGTAGGTAAGGGCTCCATCGTCAGCAGCTGCTGGGTCGGTCCGGGTCTCTCAGTGCCTGACGCGGTCTTCATGCATTCGCTGTGTGTGAGCCACCGGGAACGCACTGGGTTTGTAACTGTCGCCTTTGGGATTAACGACAACCTGAAGCACAGCGTGGAGGGCCCTGTTCACGTGGACAAGCTGCAGCTTCTTGGGTTAAACTTGGCCGGCTGTCTCCGCAGCTGGGGGATGGAGAGCGAGGTGCTGAGGTTCTCCGGTGACTCATCCAGCTGCAGTTTGTGGAACGCCTGTCTGTTTCCTGTTTGCTCAGATCCACAAAGCTCGTTCTCATCGTCTCTGGAAATGCTGCAGGCCGTGCTGAGTGGCTCCACGATCCCCCCGCCCAAAGGAGCAGAGCTGCTTTCCATGCAGGAGTGTTTACGGAGTAAGAACCTGGAGGAAATGTTGGAGTTCCGGACGGGCCTGTATAATGACATTACACAGAGCAATCTGAACAGTTAAACCTGTTACGTTTGACTGATTATGTCAAATATAGACTGTATATCAAGATGGACAACATGACAGCTACCAAAAACTGAAGCCAAATCATCTTGTTTGACCCCCTGGTGGCTGACTGCAGTACATGTCATAAACCCTGCATTATTCATGTAGGCGGATGGAACATGGGCCAAACTGAAAAATCTAAATTAATTTTAATTTTAAATTTTAATCGACACACAGAATAATATATTTTTATGATTAAAAATAAATACAATTTTAAAATGTGCTTAGCTTGTTTATTAAGCTAATATCTCGAGGTAAAACCATGTGTGTTTTGTTCATATGCCGGATATAAAGACTGTGGTACTTAAAATAAACATTGCTGTGTCTGTAAACAAATTATATAAATGATTTGCTTGACAGACCCCAAAGTTTATGTAGTTTTCGTATATTTTTGGGTTTATTCAATCTGTAAGAATGTCACATTTTAGTTTAACTGTTTATTAGGTATTTTTTTCAAGATGCGGGAAAAAAATTGAAATTAAAACTTAAACATGACAAAGATGACAAACTTGTGCTCTGTTTGTATTTATACTTACATCCCCCTCTGACTTCTGTATTCCAACTTCTATTTCATTTTCAGTTTTCTGCATCAATATCAAGTTTTGGGTCATTGATACCGAGCAGAAGGGAACCTCTTACAGTTGAACAGAACTCCTGTGAAAGACAAACGTGTTGAAAAGTAGATCATGTATTTTGATGTTTGAAATGTAGGCCTACTTCTTTTATTGCTGAAGCAGGCCTGCTTGGAGATTCGTCCATATCTAGCAACAATATGTATAGTTACATCTAATTCAAGAAACCAGACACATGCAAAACAATTGCCGGTTTGGGCTTAACTCATTGTTCCTGTAACATCCCTCCCCAAAGACCACCCATCCCTGCCTGTAGATGGAACTGAGTGAGGAGCGAGAACAGGAGAAGACCAAGGGAAGTGGCTTTGTCTGCAACAACTCTTCAAAGGGTCTGTAAAGAATAAGACAAATAAGAACACGATGAAGGACAAGGGGGCAAATCTGTGCAGCAGCTCTCCCGCAAAGAAGAGGAAGAAGACACAGACTGGGAAAACATTGGTTCAAAGTGAAGCAGAAAGGCAATTTCCTCTGCCTCCTCCGCAAAAATGCTTGAGGAAGACAAAAAATGAAACCGAATCCGATTGAGTCCTTTGTTATGACTGCCACTGCGACAGCACCAATGACCTTCCCAGCACCCACCTTTCTTAATTCGTCTGTCTTTGATCAAACCTTTCCACTGCCTCACTCTTTAAGAAATTCTTCCTTTTGTCTTTCATTTTATGAACCACTTGTAAAGCCCCCTGACTTTTTTTTAACAGTCTTTCATTGTTAACATTGGTGCAGTTTTCTTTTTTCACCCGAGGTAATGTGATGAGTCATTCAATGGTACATTCTTTAGCTTTGCAAGCAGAGGTGGAGAAACCAGTTTGAGACACCGAGTGTCTTCACTCTGCTCTACATGGACAGCCCTATTGACTTAGAACAGAATGAGGCTCAGGCCACAGTCATGTATTCTCTCATAACAGTTTATTTATTACTGCAGTCAAGCAAGTTAGTAAAAACTACTGATCAAATTTCCATGGAACTAGGGCGGGAACCAAGAGAGAACTTTAACTGTCCTCATTGTTTAAAACTACATTTTTGTTCATTACACACTTAGTTACTCACTGGAAAGCTCTGATCAGACCTCAGACTTTATTGTCCCCTTTGGATCGAAGGAAGTTGGACAATAAGCTTAAATGTTTCCATGTCCTCCTTCAGAATACTCAAATTTGGTTGTTTTCCGATCTTTAAACAATTTGCCTATTTTATTCAGTGATGATGTCACCGCATGCTGTTTTGAAACTCCTTTATTCCTTACTCTGTTTGAGTGTGTGCGTAGTCAAAGCATGTAACTTCTGTATTTCGATCTTTCTGTCCATACCTTGGTCTTTGTTTATTGTTGTTGTTTTGTTTATGTAACTATTGTGTTTCATAATATTGTCCCTTGTATCGTTCTGCTTCCCATCTGCGAGTGTTTGGGACATTTTACATGCTTACAGAGTGAATAAACCAAAAATAAATGAGAACTACACATACTTTGGGTTCAGCTAAGCAAATCATATACCTTGACATAGAACCTGATGAAAATATTGGACATACTCAGAGGACTGATATTAATGAGTGTGTGCAGCTTGATTCAATTTAAGTTGATACTTGACAGAAGTGTGTGCTCTGCTGAGTTAGATTAACTAATTAGTAATTAGAAATGACAAGTCAGCATGTCTGCTGTAGGAACTGCTTGTCAGGCACGATATAACAAGTTTGGAAACACCGATTCTACTCAGATTATTAGGGAACTATAACAGTAGAGAAATGTAAAGTGCCTGAAATCCATCTATCAGTCCCTTCTACATTATGCAAAAACTGTACATTGATCTTGCTTTATACACACTGTACATTTATACACACACACACACACACACACACACAGGGTCACACTGATGCTCACTTGCTTGCATTTGGAGGGAGATCAGTTTGGCATTCCACTCACAGGTGTTTATTTTTAGCCCACAGCCTCAATCCCCCCTTTATCTGGACCTGGGCAATTGTGTCCAACTGAGAGATTGTGTTACGGGTTTACTGTCATTCACCAAACTACCCAGTGCACGCTTTACAAGAGGAGAAGCTTTTCAATGGGAAATTACAAATCAAGACCGTCTCAGACGTGTACAGGTAATGGCTGGAGGTCCTTGTGATTGTGTGTGTGTGTGATATTTGCTCAGGTCTAAAAGTGTGTTTTTTACTTCTTTACTAACATAACACATTTAGTGTGTTGATATTCACTTTTTTTATTTCTATAACACACATGTAGAAGGTTAATTGTGGATATTTCTGCTTATAGGTGATAATAAGAAATGGAATTGTTTTTATGTTGTTACGATGTTTGATGTTGTGTAGACGAGTGGAAGAAGAAGGTGGGCGAGTCGTACTCTGTCATCGTTGAGAAGTTGGAAGACGACCTGAAGCTCAAAGACAGTGAGCTCACGGACCTCCAACTTGCTTTTGGGTGACAAAAACATTTTTTACATTTCAACATGGCAACTCAGTGCAACTCATTGTATGTAATTCAATCTTATTTAACATTAGTGCTTGTCACGGCTGTATTCTCCTTGGTTTGCTAACTGTCGTGCGTCAGTCGGGCCTCACTTGTGTCTCAAGCGGGTGATGTTGTTTTTCTGTGGCTCAGCTCCGATGAGGCCTTTCAGAAGGTGAACGTAAGCTACCGCACAGAGAAGGGGCTGTCGCTGCTGCATCTCTGCTGCGTGTGTGGAGGTATGCACGAACTGGAGTCTATTAATAACTCCCCGACAAACCCTGACTGTGGAGGGAAGGATTACTACAGACTGACTGGTGTTATTGTCTGGAGATGACCTTTCCAGTTTTAAACACATCCATATATAATGTACATAGAGGTTGAATATAGTAAGATCTAATTTATCTGTGGCTCCTTCACAATAAACTTGATCCTGAATGAAGCATATTTCACTGTTTGATACTTGTGACCAGGGAGCGAGGCCCATATCCACACCCTGATGCTCAAAGGCCTGCGTCCTTCCAGACTGTCCAGGAACGGGTTCACCGCGCTGCACCTGGCGGCTTACAAGGTGAAGATCTCCGATTCTTTCATTGTCTAACCTTTGTCTCTCTCGTCATTGTCTCATTTGTCATCCGATAAAGAGCTTTCTACATTTTACCACATGGTGGAGTGCAAGTACCGTCACAGCCAGAGTGGTTTACAGCTCCATATCTTCAGTTAGTGTAAAACCCTGTGGCCCCTGTTGTGTGTATCGATTTGATCCTATAACACAGGACAACGCTGAGCTGTTGACTGCTCTTCTCCACGGAGGGTCAGATGTGCAGCAGCTGGGGTACGGAGCCCTCACTGCCCTGCACGTCGCTACATTGGTTGGACACCATGAGGTGAGAGATGATCCTGGTGCACCAGAGGAAACCTATTGATTTTTCAAGGCTTCTGCACAATTGTAATTTGGTCATTTTCCCCAACCAGGCAGCAGATATTCTCCTACAGCACGGGGCCTATGTGAACGTCCAAGACGCGGTGTTTTTCACTCCACTGCACATTGCTTGCTACAATGGCCACGAGCAGGTAAAGTGCTCCTGTTTAACCACGGCTGAGAATAGAAATACACTTCACTGCCTCAAAGGGATTCAAATGGGACACTGAAAATATACGTTCCTGCGTCCTAGGTTGCAAAGCTGCTGCTGAAGTTTGGGGCAGATGTGGATGTGAGTGGTGAGGTGGGGGACCGGCCACTGCACCTGGCTGCAGCCAAGGGTTTCCTCAGCATCATCAAACTGCTGATGGGGGAAGGGAGCAAAGCCAACGGTGAAACTCCAGAAATGTCCTACATTTAGTTAAGAGTCACTTGAGTCAGTGGCCTGTAAATAAAACTTAGTAACATATCTCAATGCTGTAGCTATAATTTCCCACTATCTTATGGGTGTAAAACAGCTTTTACGCTGCATCCAAGTGCTAAACCTGCAGATTTATCTCAATTGCACAGGTACAGGGGCAGATCCAGGTGCTAGGCTACAGGGGCACTGGCCCCAGCTGACAGTCATACCAATGAATCTGACAATTTTCAAATAATTTCCTAAGCTTTGAAATACACAATGTGCTGTGAACAATTCTCAAAATATATTCAACGATGCTGGACTTCGCTTAAAGCTATAAAGCTAACGCTTGGAGGAATTACTTAAATGTTCACCTTACTGGATCAGGAATGGTGCATGGATGTTGGACATATAATTGGCCCCTCTGTGGGTATTGCTCCCCCTTTCCAAACCCCAATTTAGAAACAACCTAGATTTGCCACTGCTCAGGGAACCTGGCGAGATTCTGTGTTTAGAGATGACAGCTTTCTCCATCTCTCCTGCTTCCCCTTTTCCAGTTAACGCTCAGGACAACGAAGATCACACTCCTCTTCACTTCTGCGCTCGTTTTGGTCACCACGAGATTGTGCGCTTCCTTCTGCAGGGCAACTTCGATGTGCAGCCTCACTCTGTCAACATCTACGGGGACACGCCATTACACCTGTAAAGGGTTTCACTGTTTGTAGCCTCCTGTAGGTGTTTAGTCGATGATACGGACGTTCATCAACTAAAACGTACAGGTGTTCTGTATGTTGTGTGTCATCAGGGCGTGCTACAATGGCAAGTTTGCAGCGGTGAAGGAGATTATACAACATTCTGGAACAGAGAGTCTTTCAAAGGAGAACATATTCAGTGAGACAGTACTTCACAGGTATTTGTGCGGCTTTCTATCTATATTTATATTCTGCAAAAAGTATTCATTCATATACTGTACAGAGACACGAGTTATATGACACATGACAACATTTCACATTATGAGCATCAACTCAAAGGAGACAAATTACGCTTTTTCAGTCATCATTTCATTTTTGTGCTATATCGTTCCACAGTGTGTAAACATTTTCAACAAACAAACAATTAAGATTATGATCCGGACCATTTGCATAATATGTCTCCTTTAAAACACATTGTTCGCACTGAGGAGGTGATAATGAGTAAATCCTCTGTGACAGTGCATGCACCTACGGTAAAGACCTGGAAATGATCAAGTTCTTGCTGAGTCAGAACGCGATGAGCATCAACCATCAGGGCCGAGACGGACACACAGGTGACCTTTCTACCGTAACGTCTCTGTGTGCAGCCAAGTTATGAGCGAACCAGCGGTGAGTCTCATTGTTACTGTGTGTGTGTGTGTGTGTTGTGACACGTTCAGCCCTGCACAGCGCCTGTTTCCACGGCCATATCCGCCTGGTACAGTTCTTGTTGGACAGCGGCGCAGACATGAACCTAGTGGCCTGTGACCCGAGCAGGTCCAGCGGGGAGAAGGACGAGCAGACCTGCCTGATGTGGGCCTATGAAAAAGGTTTCTTTGGACGCTGATGAACTTAGCTGTTAAAAAAAAGACAAATTAAGTATTACCGCTGACTTTGTGCTTCCCAGGTCACGATGCCATCGTCACCTTACTGAAACACTACACACGACCTGATGACTCCCCCTGCAATGAGTACTCCCAACCAGGAGGGGGTACGTCACCCTTCTTAAAGTTATGTAATGGAATAAAATCACCTAAGTCTGCTCATTAACTAGCCTGAATGTGTCGACTCTCTTCCAGATGGGTCCTACGTTTCTGTTCCGTCTCCTCTGGGGAAGATCAAGAGCATGACTAAAGGTAGTGAGACGGAGCGAAGCACAACCGATTCTCCCCACACTTCACATCCCTGTCAGCTGACATGACAGCACACACTGTCTGCTGCCAAGGGAAAGGGTCTTCTTAGCTGCTGATGATATTCTTACAAGTAATCTGGGATGTGTGGACTGTAAATCTGTTTCCATATTTCTTATTTCCATGTGTAATATCAAATATGTTATTCTCCCTCAAATATGTAGAGCATCCTTGGGTCCCTCGAAAGGAGCTATATTATGAATATCTCATAATATAGTCAACTTATCTGACTTTAATGGGTCCCCAGTTTTAATCCTCTAAATACAAACATAACGGTCAAACACATTCTTGTCCTAAAAAGGAAAATAAATCGATAACTGAAACCGAAACATCTTTATAGTTTAAGAAATGAACTGCTATACCATACCATGTCATTCCATACCGAACTGTGCCAAATTGCACCATGCCATTATAAACCAAGTCATGCCATCTCCGCAAAGAAAAGCCAAAGTAAACCATGCCATGCCAAGCTATGCCAAACCACATTATCTGATCCAGACATTTACCATGCTTTTAAAATTATTCACCACATCAGAAATATTTTTCGATTATCATGGTGCAGATTTACCTGGAAAGGGTCTCTGAGTTAAAAACTGGTTGGATTTTCTGTGGGCTTCAATAAAGTATACAGTACACAGATACAGTGTATGGGCTAAATGTTTCATTAAACCCTGTTCTCTGTTTCCAGAGAAAGCCGAGGTTCTGCTGCTCAGAGCCAGTCTTCCATCTCACTTCCACCTGCAGCTGTCTGACCTGGAGTTTAATGAAATTATCGGATCAGGTAACTCTCTTCATAGCTTCTCTGTTTTCTATTCAGCAAACCTCACTCCAGACCTGGGAGTGATATTGATAATCACATCTGCTTATCTCTCAGGCTCCTTCGGGAGAGTCTACAGAGGCAAATGTCGAAACAAAGTTGTGGCCATAAAACGGTACTCGTGAATATCACACACACAGATAAAGGTGCCATTTTGGCTTTGCCGTTGGAACAGCCTGATTCTTCCCTCTCCTCTGTAGCTATCGAGCCAACACCTACTGCTCCAAGTCAGACGTGGACATGTTCTGCAGAGAGGTCTCCATCCTCTGTCGCCTCAACCACCCCTGTATCATCCATTTTGTGGGGGCGTGTCTGGACGACCCCAGCCAGTTCGCCATCGTCACTCAGTACATCTCTGGAGGCTCGCTGTTCTCCCTGCTGCACGAGCAGAAGAGGTGAGGAGGTGTGCATGGCCCACTGGAGCTCACAGTATAGTGTAGTATTGCAGTGTGCGTAGTATAGAATGTGTAAAACTTGGCATAATTAAACTAATGTCAGGTTAACATCAGATCGACACTGAATGATCGGGAAAATAGAAAGCCCCGTCTTGTAATTAATTCAAAGGAAATTGTGATGGACAGGTTTTGTCTTTTTTTCTAACGTTTCATTGATTAAATGATTAAGTGAAAATAATGGTTAGTTCCAGCCCTATAATAAACGTTTAATATGCTATATAATGAGTATTTATAATCATTCAATGTAGATTTGTTGCTCACACTTTAGCAGAATGAAGGTAATTAATTTCTGTGGTCCGTTTTTTACAATGTGGGTGCATTGAATTTTACTGCTTCACCATAATAACGCTTGTTCCTCCAAAAGTAATAGGAACACGTTTCAGCCTCAGGACCACAGAACTGACACAACAACTCAACTCACATTATCTGAATGTTCACATTTACAGGGTTGTTGTATTGTTTAGCTTTTTTATCTAAAATGTGTATTTATTAAACTTCTATCAAATTTAGTGAAGAAAGCTTCCAAAATGTGGTTCCTCACACACACAGGACAGGGACTAAATCCTGAGGCCGAGTTTGAAAAGACGTCAAACCACCCTGAGGAGTCACATTAAACAAGTTTACTCAACAGAACTAACTGACTGTTTCAGGTTTGATTATCCTCCTTAGATGCACCTCACCCCCCTCACCCCCTGTCCCTCCCCCTCAACCGGGGATGATCATTGATCCAGATGAAGTGTTCCGCTAACTGGGGGGACAGGTGCTCTCTTTATTGACTGTCCTATTGATCCGTGTAAAGTGCTGCGCGTGATTGGCGGGGCCTATCGATCCGGCACTAAGTGGCTGCTGCTTTAATGATGTGTCAATGCACAGGCTCATCGACCTGCAGTCCAAGCTCATCATTGCCATCGACGTGGCCAAGGGCATGGAGTACCTGCACAACCTCACCCAGCCCATCATTCACCGGGACCTCAACAGGTGGGGGCCACAGTAATAACATGTGCGGTGGGATGGTGTTGTTAGTCCTAAATAACGGGTTGTTGTTGCAAATAATACATGTGTTCCTTCCAGCCACAATATACTGCTTTACGAGGATGGACACGCGGTTGTGGCGGATTTCGGAGGTGAGGGGATGTGTGAGCAGCATCGAATGAATGGATTAACTGTTAAATACGTCTTTAACTTGTTTCTGTCCACTGGTGGGGAAACGTTGATAGGAGAAACAACATTCGTAAGAAATTGATCGCGGTGAATCGACTTAATTACATGAGCAAATCCACTGAAGCTCAGTTTCATTGTCTCAGGAGTTTTGCTGCTACTAAGTCACATGGTCTGCTTTGACCAGTAGCTCTCGGTGGCTAACATACAGTCTGTAAATAAAGATGGATGACGTGTCTCCACTTCCTCCCGAGTCTACACAGTAGTGATCAGGGGATGGAGCCGCTGTATGGAGGTCTGCAGCCAGCCACCAGGGGGCGATCAAGATGCTCTGGCTTCACTTTTGGGAGCAGTCATGTCGTCCATCTTTATATACAGTCTATGGTGGCTTATTTGAACGTTCCATAGATATTGTGCATAGTTGACATAACTGAGTCAGTTTACTGAATTCATGAGTTGTGCTGCTGTTACAATATATTTTCATATTCACCACAGGAGTCACTTGTGCCTACATCGGTCGCTAATAACACGTATTTGCTTTAATGCATTTTTAAGCCATTCACCCATAGAGTTTACCAAAAAGTTAGACTTATTAAGATGAACATTATTCTATATACTATTCTACATATATTTATATGTTTATTTACAGTGTAATCTTATAGGGTTTGGCTGAGAGTTAGCATTATTATATTAATAATACAAAATCACGAAGTAGCACCAATTATCCTCATTCTTTCCTTAATATGATATAATATGAAAAGGTGTCATAGTGATATCTACCATCCATCCCTACACTCAGGAGAAAAGCTTTTTACTTTGTAACACTGGCAGTCAGGAGTGTTCACTCTCTGGCTCCACTGACAAAAACACAACTTAACAACATGCTGCCAATCAATGTGTTGTCTTTAAATCACTGTCTGTCTCTCTCTTCATCTGCAGAATCCAGATTCCTTCAATCTGTAGAAGAGGATAATATGACCAAGCAGCCAGGGGTCAGCGCTGTCACCTTCTTTTGTTTTTCTATCAGTACCAATGTGACAGAATGTAAAACAAAACCGTTTTGAAATGAGCTTGGTTTCCTCTCTTTGGCCAAATACTCTCACACCATCTGCAGAATTCATGGGAGGATGAGGCACTTTTCTTTTTCTCTGTCTTTCTGTCGGAGCTCAAGCCAAATCTTCTGCTGGCACCTGTCATCAATTACCCACCTGCCAAAAAAAAAAACTGCCTTCATGCAGATTCTGTCTCAATGTGCTGACTCATCACTGCACAGACTGCTTGGCCTGCAGTTTGATGTTAAGTGTGTTGCATCTCCCGGGAGCTGCCTGTTGTGAGGAACTACTTGCCCTTGCTGGGATGCAGTGTTTATGTCAGTAATTGGGGCTCATTGTTTGTGTGTGTGTGTGTGTGTGTATGTGTGTGTGTGTGTGTGTGAAGGTCTGACTCAGTATCTTCAAAATTAGATCTCACAATGTTATTCTCTTTTAAACCTAGTCCAGAAATAAAATTGATTACCACGGCATGACAGATTTCACTTTAATTTATTTTCTAATTGCCCTTGTGTGTTGGTGCGTGTGTGTGTGTGTGTGTGCATGAGTGTTTGTGATGGTCTGACTTAATATCTTTACATTAAATCTTATTCTCTTTTAAACCCAGTCTTTAATCAATATTATTTCCATGACAAAAAAGAATTCACTTTTATTTTATGACTTATTGTCTTTATGTGTGTGTGTGTGTGTGTGTGTGTGTGTGTGTGTGTGTGTGTGTGTGTGTGTGTGTGTATGCAGAACCTACGATGGATGGCTCCAGAGGTGTTCACCCAGTGTACTCGCTACTCAGTGAAGGCGGACATGTTCAGCTACGCCCTCTGTCTGTGGGAGCTGCTCACTGGAGAAATTCCTTTTGCCCACTTGAAACCTGGTAATTTCTATGGCAAAAGGGACATGTGTGTGTGTGTGTGTGTGTGTGTGGGGGGGGGGGGGGGGGGTTACAAACCACCACCATCCCAGATCATAAACAAGCACATCAAACAAACACATTGAGACATTCTTGTTTTCAAACAAACCTTTTCAATTTAAGGTTTGTCAGAAAGCTGAAGGGTGCATGACAATTTGAACATGCTCACGCAAAAAGCAGGCATCATTATTAGTGTTCACTGTTTTTGTTTAGAATGTTAACTTCCCAGTGAACTAAACACAGATCTTAGCCGTGAGACTGATGGGAATAATAGCAAAACTAAAAGTTAGTTTAGCTATTTTTTTTTTACAATTAAAGTTCAGTAATCTATAACCCACCAGGGGAAAGTGTAGGTAAACTCTCAGATTTAAAGGCAATCCATGACCAGTTGAGGCATTTTGCTCAGAATAATGAATTTAAGAGGGAAGGTGAGAGTTACCGATCAGGAAAACATCTTATGTGGAGCAGGTTATATATCTGAACAATACATAAAGGCAATACATTTCTTATAGGTTAAGATATTTGATTGTCGACCAATAGGGCTGTCAATACGTCCCTGGAGCTAACACAAATATAAAATATCAACTCACACGGCAAAAAAGGCCATCAAACAAAAGTCAATCATTTTAAATGTTTTTATTTGAAGTGTTCTGCTGTCCTCAGCCGCCGCAGCAGCAGACATGGCCTACCATCACATCCGGCCTCCCGTTGGCTACTCCATCCCCAAACCCATCTCTGCTCTTCTGATGAGAGGCTGGAACGCAAGCCCACAGGTAAACAACCTCTCGAACATCACTCATAGCAACTTGGTTTTCATTACTGATATGTACACACAACAGCTTATACATTTGTACATAATATGGTTTCTATCCACAGTGTACTTCCCAGTGCAATTTATGCAGAACCAAATATGGCTTCTTAGTTTCAAGCTGTAAGATAACCCTGCAGTGATATAACCTTCCACGTCATTAACTATCTTGATGTACTGCAGCTCTGAGAAGCAAAGGTGCTGAGTCAGCTTGCCTGTGCAGCAGTGACATGGGACAGCTGTATCCCCACGTGATGCGTTCACGAACGCCTGTTCATATTGAAGCGCACGTGTGACCTTGATGGTCCTGCCTCGACGCTGTAATGTTCATAATTAGCCAGGCGTGTTTTCTTTTTTCTTGGCCTCATTAAGACTCGATATTACACGGCCGAGCACGTTGGCACATTTCTCCCTCTGAGGTCCGTCTCCGTCCTGTTTGCCACGTAACGCTGACAACCTGTCACCCGTTGGTGGACGCGTCTCCCCAAGGGGCGATCGCTGGCTCTCTGTCACAGAGCGTGATTGCGATTTAAGGCCATCACAAGGTTGCACGTGCAGACGGCTCCCATGGGGCTTCACCTGTACAGTCCCCGGGGGGGTACAAACAGGACAGGCTGCACCATCAGGGATTTGTATAGAAAAATGTGTTTGTTAAAGCCTGAGAAACAGAATGCTGAGGTACAAGCATGTTTAACTCTGCTGCTCTCAGGTGAACACTTGTTTCTGTCACAAATCCATTTAAGTTGAAATTGCAATAAACATGATCATGTGAACTTTCAAAAGTAAAACAGAGTTTTTTATGGGGGGAGCATAATATCATCACAAGAGAACTTCAAAAGCTTGTTGCATTAAGTTGGGTTTCATATTTCATGTTTTTCTCATATTTTCCTGGACGTTTCTTTTCATTGTTGCTTTTTCCAGGATGACAAGCCGCTGTGTGGGGATGTGATGTTTAATTGAAGAGCTCTGGGCTGGAGACAGCGTTTGTTCTTTTACAGTGAGGCAGGAGATCTGAGGACTGCTTTTGAAGCAGAGTTCACCTTTGCTTCATGTGTGGGTGGACTAAAATGAGCAGAATACACAGGGAAGTGAGAATACACCTGTTTGTGTGTCTGATTTGGGTCATACCACTTTCATCTGATTTTACAAACACATGAACAGGTTTGCCTTCAGGAACTCACTGACAGTTTTCTCCTGAGCCTCTGTTGAATGGCTGAATTATTTGAGGGATAATGCCTTTATAGAAAAATCACTGGCTTCAATTCATAACCTGCAGAGGCTTTGGTTTATAATCTTCTATTTTATTTTGTATCATCCCTTATCTCATCTGTAATCAGGGATATTTATTTTTATTTCTCCACCAGTGCTCTGTTACTGTGTGCTATTCAAATTGCTTTTGTTTCCTTGTTGTTTGACTTAAAACAATGTAAAACATTGTTTTAACTTGTGAAGCACCTTGTCACTGTGTTTATGACATTATATATGAATGAGTTCAATAATATGAGATCATCTACACACAATGTTTGCCCATCTTTTTCTTGAAAATGCACTTCTGTTACAGTATTTGTCTATTTCTTTGGGCATGTGTGTGTTTTGTCTAGTTTCAATTTTACAAGACAATGGTGATAAAGACATGCTGTTTAATTATTGTTGTTGGAGCATGTATGAGAATCATTACTGATGGTTCTCATATACCACTGTTTCATGTGATACAAATCAAACACTTGTTCTGCTTCAGGACAGGCCTGAGTTCCCTGAGGTGGTCTCCAGTCTGGAGGAATGCTTGTGCAACGTTGAGGTAAGTAGTATCACACTAATTCCTAAATGTCAGCTCCGCACACACAACCCACATGCTGCACAATGACATTCTCCGTGTCTGTGCGTGTGTTTCGTGTCACAGCTGATGTCTCCAGCCTCCAGTAACAGCAGCGGCTCCCTGTCGCCCTCCTCCTCCTCTGACTGTCTGTTGGCGCGAGGAGGACCAGGCCGAGGCCACGTGGCCGCCCTTCGCTCTCGCTTTGAGCTCGAGTACGCCCTCAACACCCGCGCCTATGCCTGCTGGTCTCAGAGGTAAGAGAAATGAAGAGCCTCCTCAGGCAGGTGGAGGTGGAGAAGACGAGGATCATACTGCACCACGTCCACATGCACCCAGTAATCACCTACTGATCAAAGTGACCTCTCGGTGAGGTTATAGCCAAGCTGGGATCCCCTTCTGCTGAGTCGCTGTTGTAATAACTTGACAAAATGTTGTATGATGTTGGGAAAAAAATTCTAATGTTCTCTTGATTGAAACTTAAATAACAGCACATTATAGCACAACATATAAGTTAAATAACAGCTTTAACTAATAATGACACATTAGTAAATGCAATGTAGTGAACGTCATACAGCATTTACATGCCCCTGTATCTTAAAGGATATCTCTATATAGTACTTCCACTATGCCGATGGAGTGGGGCCTGAAGTGTTGGACTTTCAGGGGGAAACAGTGTTGCAGCCAAATCCAATACAATTGAAGTAACTTGGGCCTGATTCTTCAAACATTTAAAAACAACAGAAAAAAAACACAACATTCCTCCATACTGCTCCTGTGGTGTCATCTAAGTGCCTGTAAGCCCCGACATTCAAATTGGACTCGTAAAGACTAAATTTACACCATGTTTTTAGCCTTAATGTCCTCTGACATCTTCCTCCTAGATTCTGCTGCTGTTACTGCAGCTATCAAATACTTTGTCCTCTGTCATTCTATCATTGTGACTGTGAGACTAAATATATAGATTTTTTTTTTAGATATAGTTATGGTATAGAGGCAATAAATGAGCCTATAAATCTGATGTTTATTGTTTACCCGGCGAAATTGAATGAATTGTGTTTTGATTCAAACTTTTCTGACATGAATTCCACAAACATTGTATCTGGTCTTGTACGAACAACATCCTGTAGACCAGTTACTGTCCCAGTGAGGAGGAGCTGCTCAGATTCCAAACAGGAAACAAAGGAAAGACACTGCAATAAAACATGCATGGCATTCTGAACGAGGAGGAAGGCTTATATTGGACGCCTGACTTTGAGCTTTGTGTGTTTGTGTGTGTGTGTGTGTGTGTGTGTGTGTGTGTGTGTGTGTGTGTGTGTGTGTGTGTGTGTGTGTGTGTGTGTGTGTGTGTGGACCCGGAGCCTAGTTACAGTCACTCTGAGTCCTGTAACAGGAGGTGGGCTTATTGTGTGGTGGCTGTGTCAGTAATTTCCTGCCGTTTCATTAAAGGTTAAATTGTCAGGCCTCTCCTGGTTCTTGCACTCGACTCTTGGCACAACTGCTAATTTAACCACATAAAAAAATCCAACACCCACAATCTACACGCTGTCGAAGCTGCTATAAATGTTGTACACAGCTCTCCCACAGGGAAAGTGAGAGCAGCCTGGTATTGGTGTAGGTAGGTCGGACGTTACATATTGAATTTCACCTGCTTTTATCCAGCTCCATCTCACGTGTCTTCCTCCATGTAAACAAAGCGGTATGTATATAGAGTGTCGGAGCTGGGGTTGATTTCTATTTATTTTATTTTCAGTGAGCAGCGGCGAGCGTCGGGAGGCCTCTCACTGGAGGAGCTGCGGCGGAATATGCAGTTTCCTCCCATTGATCGAAATGGTGTGTGGACAGTTATAGTTTTTATAACCCTTAATCAATTCCGATTCAAATTAGGATATCAACTAAATTTAGACTTCAGATTTGCTTTTAAAACCATCCTTAAATATGTTTCTCCTTTAATTCGAACTAGTTTTATGCTAATTTGATATACCAACCCTGTATTAAATATAAATGTTTTTTGAAAGTAATTGTCTTGTTAAATTCGGCTTTTGCAATAAGTAGTAATTTATAGGACGAGGCCGATGCTATTCTGTTTTATTCCTATTGTAAACAAATCCTAGTCTGTCAACACGTTTTTCCGAGTGCCACTTTGTGTGGCACTCGGCCCAGAGCTCACACATTTCTAATAAAATACATACTATATTCATTTATATCTACTCCTAAATGGACTCAGCAATTTCCCAAAGCAGCTGGACACAGTGCTTTTAGAAAATGCTTCTTAAACAGAAGAACATAGTGTATTTGTTAGGGACTATTTTCAGCAGTGGATTAATACAGATATGGTCCACATTGAGTTGTTATGGCAAACACACTGTGCATGTATCAACCCAAAATAAACCAGTGTCTACATTCATAGAAATTATTAAATATTTCACCTGATAAAACAGTTTGGCTCACTGATACATTTTCAACAGTTTGGACGATAATAATAATACACAGCTTTATCTCTAAAATGTAAATAGTTCTGTTTAAGTGTGTTATTCACAAATGAAACTGTACATTAACAGTGACTCACTGTGTCACTGCTGCTGTTTTTCAGGGTACGTGTCCGACCCCATGAGCACCATGAGATTCTGCTCGTCCTACAGCAGCAGCGGCAGCTTGGAGGACAGTAACTGACACCCAGTGCTCTGTGACGGCCTTATTGATTTAGACCATCAATATGTTAGAGAATTTACTTTTAGTCAAATTGTATAAGTAGATTGCAGGAGTGGTCGATGCTGCAGACCTGATTGTATTTGATAGAAGGATAGTGTGTTGGTGAATTCACAGTACACATTTCCAAGTTTCAAAGTACACTTATTAGTTTTACTTGATGTCTTTTTTAAATTTTATTTAGGCTTCTAGATCCTGTATAAGAATATAAATAATGTTGTTTTTGTGTCATGGTTTGCATAAATCTGAGATACAGCCTTTAAAACCACTGAATGGATCTAATGATCTCAACTTTTAATGTGCACACAATTTAATGTTTTAAGACAAAAAATAAACAGCTCACTCTACGTCCAATTTCTCATTTTTATTTTTTGAACGTCCAAATCACACAAGCAGTCAGTCAGTGACATATCAAAAGAAAAGATGAAACATCACAATCACACTACATCATGTGATCAGGCAGTATAAATAAATTTGGAACTCCTGATATCCTCCGCAGTTTCTCCGGAGGACGTGTGTTTGAACGCAAATGTCCGATGAAGTCGGGGTGAACACACAGCAAAGGATCCCCGGCTGGTTGATGATGCTTCTCACTAGTGAAAGACCCAAGAAAGAAAAAGCAGTGCCACTCATGTAGAAGATACAAACAAATAGGTCAAGCATTGATGCGCCACCCCTCACCTGAAATGTTGGTGCAAATAGAAATAGAAATGTCTGAGACTCCTATTGGTCCTGTATTCATATCTTTCGTACGTGACATAGGTCTCAATTCTGTTCATAATGGTGTTAAAGAATCTTCAGTTATACTTGTTGAAACCTCGTCTAGACATTGTCACCCAAACAAATAATTATGTCAAAGCTCTGACTAAATTTGTCGTTGACAGACACAGGGCACAGAAACATCTCTGATCACAGCTGAAGCACTTTAAAGTTGTGCATGTGCGCGGTCAGTGGAAACACAAAGTGTGTATCAAGGACCAACTCAACTGTGGGAGTCCCAACAGCCATGAATAATTCAATCATTTGTGAGTGTGAGTGTGAGTGGAGGAGGATCTGTTTACAGGTAATAGGTGATCGCTGCTGCACTTGATAGCTCACAAAAAACCTACGCCTCTTTGTTACCGACAAAAGGAAGTGATGGTCTGTTGTGGAGATTTTAATACGGCAGTCATGACTCATTATGCAGCTACTTCTTCTGGTGAGTGACGGATGAAGACTGAGAAGTTGTTGTAACGTGAACAGAGAAGCTACAAGACACTTGAAGGCTAAGGTCAATCTGGAATCCACTTTAGCTCGTTGTTTCATCATCAGACACGATCCGGACATATTCCTGATATTTACTGGAGGTGTAAATTAAAACGCAAACGTCTGAGTCAGTTGCTCTCGAGATTGGAATGATGTGTTGATGATGTTTCTATGTCCCACAGCAGAATGTATACATCCTGTCCTGCCTCCTGTATTCTCTACCCAGAGACCAGCCCTCACCTGAATGTTTCAGACATTTGTTCTGTTGTTGTGAACTTGTCTTACAAACTCCATCTCCTGTTCTTCATATGTGAAATGCAAACTCCAGAAAATATCAAATTTTCAAGAGTTCATATCTGAAAATGACTATAAAACCTAAATATTCAGTGCCATCTAATTAATGCATCAAAGTTTTCTCTTATATCTCTGGAAGTTTAGAAAAAACTATTTTGGAACTTTTATAATTGAATAGCTTTCCGATTTAGCTGCTTTTGAAGAGTCACTGTTCCTTAGTGCCAGCCACTCTAGCGTCAACTCTCCGTCCTCGCTGCGCTCAGCAAAGGATTCAAGCTGCTCCCAAACAGCGTCTCATCCACGGAGAAAGAACTCAGTCTGTCTTTGCTCAGGGTGCGTTTGATGTCTTTGATCAGATGCACATCCCTTCTCTCTCCGTTCAGGCTGCCGCCGGACGGTTTGGGCCGGATCCCTCCGTCCTGGGACTCCTCTTGGCTTCCATCGTCCGACTTGGACGTTGTAAAATCAGTTATTTCCGTCACTTCTCGACTCTGCTCCTGTGTTCTCCCCGATGATTCCTCTGAATCTTTGGCTCCACCTGGACTCGCTGGGCGCTCATTGTCCTCGTCTGTTTTGGACGCAGGTCGGAGATATTTTATCTCTTCAGTTTCTGTTGCTTTTTCTGGATCATGAGCAGAAGTTTTCTCTTCACTTTGCCTCTCGGTGACACTCTCAGCTTTGAGACTGGCAGCAGAATGGTGAGTACCGGCTATGCTTTCCACTTCAGTCTTTGAAACATCACTTTGCGTCTTTGTTGGTCCTTTTTGATCCTCGTCTTCCTCTAGAGATTCCTTGCTTCGTTTTCTCTGTCCATCTGAAGACTCTTCGTCATTTTCTTCAGTCTGGATCATCTGGTTTAATTCCTCCACCTCAGTCTCCTCTTTCTCCTCGGTCGTATCTTTGATCGCGTCGCTCTGAGGTTCATCTTCACAGGGTTTGCTCTCAATCTCCGACTCTACAGCTTCCAGTTTTTCTTCACTTTCAACTTTGTGTATTTGTTCGTTTTCCTCCTCTTCACTCTTCTTCATCACCTCAGGTGGAGTCTCTAACCTCAGCAGCTCTGTAGATATCGTCTCTTCTCTACTGTTCACTTGGACATGTGACGCCTCTTCCTTCAAATCCTCTAAGGGTTCGACAAATGTCTCGAAGTCCTTTGACATTTGATGCGTGTTTACCCAGTTTGTGACCAGATCTCTGCTGTCTTCTGCCACCAGGGCCTCTGGAGCGTCTTCATCCACTGCGACGCTCTCTTCTGCATTAGGAGCCTCCTCGTTTTGTGCCTGAGGTTTGAGCAGCACACTTGCTCCCTCCTCCGAGGCCTTGCTCGCCTCCTCCGCGTCCTCTCCGTTTTCTCCATTGGCGACAGCAGCGAGTTGATCAGAGCATGTTGTTTTGTCAGATGTTGCGGTGGACTCGTCTAATTTACGACTTGTACCACCTAAACCGTCATCTGTGGGTGCTGAAGATTGTGCCTCATCCTCGTTGGTCTTACTGTCGATACTTTCGATCAAGTCTGAATCTCTGTTCTCACTGAGTTCAGGTTTGTTGCCATTTTCGTCTTGTTGTTTCATTTGCTGTCTGTCAGTATCCATGGGACCTGGTTTAGATTCCTCTGTTATCTCCCTTTCTTCGCTCTCTTGCTCAGGATCTTTTTGAGCGGTTTCCTCTTGTTTATCACTGTCGTCTCTTTCCTGAGCTTCACCTTCTGACGCATCGGTTCCATGATCCTGCTCTACCTCGTCCTCATCGTGATGTTTTCCAGCACAATCTCCAGAGTCTGCTTCTTTAACCTCCGCACTTCCCCCCTCAGTCGGTTCCTCTGTTATTCTTCCGTCTCCAACACGCTCGGCGGCTTTCTCATCATTACTCTCCTCCTTTGAGGCTTCCATCTCTTCATCATTATGACTATTTCTTTCCCCTCCGGTTGAAATCTCTCCATTTTCACCATCAATTTCTCCTCTCTCACTGTTGGAACTCGCTCCTTCAGTTTCTTTCTTAGCATCTTCAGACTCCACCGTGTGTTCAGTCGTTTTATTTCCATCTGCTGTTTCGCTGACGTCTTCTGACTCAGCTGTATTTTTGCCAGATGTCTTCTCGTCATCAGTAATTTTCTCAGGTTCTACGCTAATCGCAGACTTTTCTTCTCCCTCTTCAGCTTTCTCATTGTCATCTTTACTCTTTTCAGATTCCATTTGTTCTTCCTCATTTCTCTCTTCTTTTTCTGCTTCCTCAACCTTTTCTTCATCCCTCTCTGCCTTCATCTCCTTTACTTCTTCACATTCACTGGTTTGATCAATCACGGGTTCCTTTGCTTCAGATTCCTCCTCGTCATTTTTAATCTCAACACTTTCACTACCCTTGTCTTTTTCTGATTCTTCTGCTTTCTCTTCATGTGCAACTTCATCTTCTTCATCAGCAGGTTCTTCATTTGTCTGCCTTTCAGGGCTTGAGTCAGTTCTAGTATCTTCTACAACATTTGCCTCATCTTCTATAATTTCTTCTTTCTTACTTTCATCTTTGCCCTCTTCCTCTTTTTTATCTTTTTCATTCTCTTCCCTTTCTCCACGATGTTCACCTTCTGCTTCCTTACTTTCCCCCTCAGATTTCTCCTTCTCGACCTCATCATATGTTTCCACAGACTTTTCTCTCTGCTCTCCTCCCAACCCTTCATCTTGCCGATTCCCATCCTTACTCACTAGCTCTGCTTCTTCCTTTTTGACCTCATCTTTACTGCCCTCGTCCTTTACACTGTCTTCACTAATATCTGCTGTGTTTTCCACTGTGGTGTCTGCGCTCCCCTCCAGCGAGCTGCTCGAATCCTCCGTCGTGACTTCTGCTCGTGATGCTGCCGTGCTGTCTCCCTGCTGCCTCTCCTCTGTGTCACTCGCAGGTGCCTCTTCACAGCTGAGGGCCTCTCGCTCCTCTGAGGGCTCCACTTTCATCTCCACTGCCTCGCTCACTGTCATCGTCTCTTCCTCTGCATCCTCCGACACCGCTGTCTCGTCGGTCTTTCTATCCAGCTCCGATACCGATGATTCATCCGCCTCCTCTGCTTCTCCAGTTTTCTCCTCACCCTCTACATCTTTCTGTGCAGCTTCCGAATCGTTGCATTTAGCTTCTGTACCCTCCTCAGGTTCTGAGGCTGGGTTTTCTGGTGTCATGTTCCCTTCAAACTTCTCTTCTTCTTCTTCTGACGCAGGCTTTTCATCATCTTCCTCCAGTTGTTTGTCCAGCTCATTTTTGGTGCTATCCCTGTTCTCATGAAGCTCTTTTTCTGTTCCATCCTCCTCCTGTTCTTTTGGCTCAGATGTCTCCTCCTGATCTTCAACAACTTCAGCTTCAACAACACTTTCTGCACATTTCAGCTCCTCTGCGAGATTTGGTTGCTGCTCTGGAACAACATCTGTAAAATACAATGAGATGTATTGAGAAAATTATGTATTTTCCTATTACATAAAAATTTTAATGAATTTAAAAACTATGTACCATTGCTCTTCTGTCCGTGGCCTTTATCGGTGGCCTCCTCCTCCTCCTCTGTGCTGGTGTCGCTCAGTTCGGGCTCAGAGCTGCACTGCGACTCCTTCAGGATGGCCTCCACCAGTTTCTCCTGCACAGATTTAGCTTGAGAAAGAAAAGAGATAAGAGCACATGCAATGATCTGAACGCACCTTTGAACCTTTGTAATTGACTCATGGTAGCGAGGGATGTTCAAATGTTAAAAAGAATAAGACAATGCAAATGCAATGAGAGAACTGAGCCAATGAAGACACATACAACCATGAACAAAAACAAATTCTTTAATCTTTCAAGGGGCAAACAAGGGAGCAACACAACATGCAAAATGATAATTAAAACAACACACAATTCAGTACACACAAAAAAATGGGAACACAAAGCACACGTTAACTTAGTTTTAAATGTAGAAATAAGAAACAAAGAAAAAATATCTTAACTTTGGAGCAAAAGAGTTCCACTATAATACATTTTCTAACCATGTAAGTTGAGTGTTTACATGAAATTGAAGAATAAAATGAAGGTAGGAAGCTGCTTGTATTTGTTTGTGTGCAGAGTCGATACATGAATATTAAGCAGCTCTTCAAAGCTGCATTTTTTGTGTTTTTAGAAACACTGCCATTTTAAGTGTGTGCACTTTAGAAATACATGTATTTTTACATCAGCGGCAGCTTCCTCCTTCATAGCTGATTGCACTTTCACCCCCTGAGGGCTTCCCCTTTGTTTTTTGCTGTTTAGATTTATTTCATGGCACTTATCATTTTAATCCAAACTAGTGAAGCAGTAAAAAAGCAAACAGCATAAATATTTTGTGAAATGCAATCAATATGTGAGGATTTCTTGTTAATATCAAAACAACTGAAAACTCTGAATGAAACTGATGTTGACATTGAAAAGTGGACAAGCCAAGAAAGATAATTACACACAAAATAAACGAAGAGTAAGGAAAGAAAAAACACCCAATTTTTCCACTATAAAAATGTAATAACATCCATACCATAATTTAAATATCACAGTGCTGTACTACTGTGAATTGTTAATTTGCTGTAATATTGTATTACTTACATTACATATAAACCATTACACAGCCCTGGTTGTGATTATAGTGGAAAAACCTCCATACGAGATGGACGGAACCATTCCTCACTCAGGTGAAATCTACCTGTTGGTTTTTTACTCACCCCTCTCCGGCCCCTGCTCCTCCTGTTTGCCCTCATCCTCTGTTTTCACCTCCTCCTTTTCTCCCGAGGTGTCATCACTAGGTTTGAGCTCCTGCCCCAAGGGGACACTGGTGTCAGAGATGTCAATCTCTGTGCTGTCCCCCGCACTGTGCTGTAAGTCCGGGTCTATAGCCGCACCACACGCAGCCTGAGTCGCAGCTGCTTCTTCCGGATACAGTTCATCTTTCTCATCTGGTGGAGCAACAGTTTCGTCTTCATCAACCACCGAAGTCTGCTCCGCTTTCTCTCTGTGGTCTTGTGTGGCTTCATCATCACTCGCCTCCTGGTCGCTACTTGTACAGCTGGAGCCTGAACGAGACTTGATGTCGTCTGTGCAAGAAAAAGAGCATTTTGTATTCTTTCACAAGATAATCATTCTCCACACTTCCAGTATGAATGGATTTTAATTAATAACATGTGTGTTTATGGTGTAATGCCACATTCCTCTCATGCGTCATTTGGAAAATGTTTTCAAACGAGGAGAATCACCCACCGTCCTTCTCATCGTCTTCAGTCTCCGATGCATCTATCTCTTTAACCTGTGTCTCAGTGTCACTGGAGGGAGATGGGGATTTCTCTTCTTTCGCCTCTTCCACAGGGCCCTCATCGTCTGCTTCAAAATCTTCTTCATAATCTGAGTCAAGACAAGGATAATTTATTGACATATGGTAAAGAAAAGTCTGTTTTTATATTTCTCCTGGTGATACAGTTGTTTTATACCATCTCTGACTCTGCTCTGCACAGTGACATGTGTCTCTTTGACTCGACACTCCACTTCCTGTGGAGGACCTCTTTCACAGTCGGACTGGGAGGCAGCATCCTCTCCGATCATTTCTGTTTCCATCTCAGGAGCATCTTTCGGGCTGATGACCGACTCCTCTCTTCTTCCCTCCTCTTTCACCCTCTTTGGTGGTGGTGTGGGTTTTTTGTCCAATCCCATCGCTATGATGCACCTGAAAAATTTCCATAAACATAAGCTCAGTTAAAAGAATAATTATTAATTCCTGCTGAGAAGATAAACACCACTTCTATATCTGTCATTAAACTTCCAACAATGGTCAATAATCTGACAATAGAATACTGATAAGATGATATGTTCAGGAACTTAAAGTAGTGAGAAAACGAAGCAGAGAAAGAGCACCATTGATTTTAAACTGGACCTCTTGTTTGTGACCATCAGATCAACAATAATCACTCTCTTTTTAACTCAGTTTGGGCCAATTCATTTCCTTTGTTAGAGACACAGGGAGCCTTTAAAAGAAGAACTTACTTATAGCAGGGCGATGCCCCCTCTACGCTGACGAAGCCAAAGTGTCCGTGTCTGCCACCAAGTCTGGAGCCTTTCCTGTGTCTGAACTCGCAGCAGGAGCTCAGCCGCTCCACCTGCAGCCCGTTCAGGAAGAAGGTCAAACTGAAGGGGAAGCCTCTGTGTCGCTTCGAAAGGAACTGGAAGGACTCTGAGGGAAAAGATGAAGCAGGTGGAGGATGTAATGCATGTCTGAGGATCCCACATTTAAACCAACACTAACTCAGATGGTCAGACTGACCTCCCTCGCGGAGCTTTCCTTTATACACAGACAGGTTCTCTCCTCCGCAGTGCTGCTGGAACACTTTCACATCGTCCCTCATGTCGGTCAGGTCGTGGGAGAGATGCACCGTTTTGCCAAAGTACACCATGTTCACACACACCCTGCTGTGGTGCACAGAGCTCCTCAGCATGGGGGGGTCCTGGAGAGTTTAATGTCAATTTAGAAAATTATATGACAGGTTGGATGAAATAGACCGATTCTTTGCAGTGATAAACGTAATGTAAAATAGTCGTTATTTTTCCTATTCCATTTTGTCTTACCACTGACATATTGTACTGATTAATTGCAGTATAGTAAAAACGCTCATTTGACAAAGTGTAATTAATAAGTTCATGAATTAATAACTTAGGCCAGTAAAATGTAATGCATAGTGTTAGTAAACTGATACTTCATTTGATTTAAGTTAACCAGAGATTACCAGATAAAAATTGATCAGACTTACAAAAAGACACAGTATAACTTCCTACTTCTAAGTATAAATCAATGGGTCTTTTAATGGCCTTTCCAAATTAATCCAGGGACGCTGCCGCCTGTAAGTGTGCTGTGGAGAGTTTTGTTGCTGGGGAAAACAAAAAGAGAGATAAAGACCTCGGTGACGTTAGCACCACTGGTGGCAGTGGGGGGGCGCAGTCTGCGGCCTCTGAGCGTGCCGCCACTGGGAGTGACCTTGAGCCCTCTCTCTTTCCTCTTTATGGCTGGAGGCACTGGGGTAACAACAAAGTTGTTGATGACAGGGAGGCGGTAGGGGGAGATGTCATTGGAGGTCTCCATTGTAGTCAAACGTCTCCGCGACTCCTTGTTCATCTGGGAGGGAAGTTAATAAGGTCAGTTTAGTCGAAAGACTGTGACTGTGCATTTGTTGGGGAGATATTTGTCTACTTAGAGCTGATGGGTCGTTAGACGAACTGTAGATGTGTGATGTGGAAACATGGAAGGGTTAACTTTATACAGTTAGAATTAAACACATTTCTGTCAAGAGTTTAATTAAAGTTCTCTAAAGTGTAGCATCCAGACAATATACAAGTGTCCTCCACACCCTCTATACAAGCAGGTAGATGAATCCATGAATGTTGTATTTGTCTCACCGTGCAGTTGAACAGCTGATCGTTCTCATTGGAGGACTCTTGGAGCCTGTAAGGGGAGCTGCGTCTCAGTGAAGCCGTGGTGCCGTTACTGTGGATCGGCTTCAGACGCACTGGCCTCTGCATCTTCCCTGGAGCTGTGTTGGGTCGAGACGATCCCAGCTACAATACAAAAACAATCAATGTCAGAATTCTGCTAATTAAAAACACTGTGTATCACCATGGAGACCTTGGTGTCAGCATTTCCCTTTGTGGCTCTATGGTAAACTTCCGCTTCACTGTTTGCACATCAGTGTATGAACGCAACAATTAATTAATGTTAAACTCTGAATTTTGTGATGTTTAATTTAACTGAATCTGTTCTTTCCTTCAGTTACATCATTATATAGTATTTATTTTACAATGTCAATGTTGACAATGTTGACAATCTTGACTGGTGGCCTTAATAAACTGATAGGTGATGCAACAGATTTGCTTTGCACAATAGTAATTAGTAAAGCTCCCTCACTCTGTTGTTGATTTATTTGAACAAGGCCCAATGGGCTTAAATGTGAAATGATTGAAGACTTTAGTAATTTACAGATATAAAAAATTGGAACAATGTAATATTCTGTATAATTTGTAAATAAATGTTAAGGAAAATGTCCTAAAAACCTTAAAGGAGCTTGAAGAGAGTCATTTTTAAGGCAACAAAATGAAAAGAGATAATTTTTTGGATTGTAACTCAACACACTGCATCCCATAAACATAACACATGAGGGTTAAGACAAACTCCAACTTGTGTGACATGGATTTTATATTTCACAAGTCAAGAAAGATAAAGAAGAATATACACACAAATATTGATAAGAAAAAAGCCATATTCCTAGCAGGAAAATATTGGATTGATCCAGCTTGTAAAGGCTACCTGAAGTTGTGATTGGTGGATTTCTAACACAGGAGAGAGTCAAGGTCAGAGGGACCTTGATGATGCAGTTTCCAAATTAAGCAGATTTTAAGCAACGCAGTTGGAGTAAGCCAAGGTAAAGTGGACGCACCAAATATTAGAAATTGCTCAAACCAACTACAACTTTTGTTTCTCTTGCCACTTTAGTGGTCATAAAATATCATGCTGCATGTTAGAACAAAAACTTTCACTTATAGTCAAAACGAGCTGGAGTGTCATTAGCTCGAGCTCATTCATCTGCTGAGCAGGGAACTTGAGGAGAAGAGAGAGATCTCACAGAGTAAACACAGAGATGGAGGATTACTGGCTCTATTTATCCTGGCATCGAGCTCAGTGATTTTCTATGTTTCAATGAAAACATGAATCTAATCCCTCTACTTCAGTTCAAACACTCACAGAGCAAACAGCCGCTGAGACATCTCTTCAGTCTCAAGTGTCTGTGTTAACATGACAACTGTCAGCGTTTGGCTACAGATCTAATTCTCTCGGTTTACGTCACTGTCACACAAACATGATGATCCCAGCCTCAAATCTGTACTGGAGCAAGCAGACAGTTAGCTAAGTAAGTCGTAGCCTGGGAACCACTGTAAACCTGAGACGTCAAGAAGTAGAAAAAGTTCAGCACAATTTTTACTGATCCAAACGTGTCCTCTTCACTTCTAGTTTTTATACTGATCAAATAAATGACATGTTGATAAGTGATAGTGATTTAGAGGTGCTGCTCGTTGGATTTTGTTTCCTTTGGACAAAGCTAATAACTTTCCCCTTTTATTCCCTGTCTCTATGCTAAGCTAAGCTAGCTAGCTGCGGGCTATAGCTTAATATTTACTGGTCAGACATTCTCTTCAGATAAATAAACGCATTTCCCTATATGTTGCAATTGTTATAATACCTCACCCATCAACTGTCTCAGATTTTAACTTAAGTTTGAGGGATGATGCATTTTAACAGTGATTTTCAGGAACATTGAAATTTAAAAAAACCACATCATTGTCCCCTCAATCTACGACTGCACCAAGGCTTATGTTTGGACTCACGGACTCGGAGGACTCGGAGTGCTCCCCCTCGGGTCCAGAGTGCTGCTTCCGGAAACCCCTGACACCCATGGGTGGGTGTGGAGACAGGATGGGGATGATGTCGTCTTCATACCTTCTGGAGCGCTCCACCTTTCAAAAAAATACCATTTATTGAGACACTATATTGCTACATGTGAAAAACTTTGTTCTAAAACCAGATATACTGCAGTTCAAATGACTCATGTCACTCAAATAGATAATTTTACTTTCAAAACAGATGACTCATACAGACCGGGTCATCTGTATCCTTAGAGACACTGAAATGGGATTGTTATTAATAGATCAACAATGTGCAAACAAAGGCTGACGTTATGAACAGGCATCATGTCACATCATTTAAGGGTCATTAAACTCGGACCAAGCAGTGTTCACATGTAAATGATCTACCTTGATCTTGTGCACTCGGTCCCTACTCGCAAACTCCTCCAGTTTCCTTTTGATCTCGATTTGATGGAGACGCTGCATGGGAGGGGCACAGAACAAACTGGCATTGATTATCATGCAGGGAGAAGCACTGATAGCGTACAGAGGAGTTTGTTTACCCACTGGTTTGTTTCGGGTACGCTGTGTTCACCTCACCTCCATCTCCAGCACCTTGAAGAAAATGGCCTGGGCGAGACATTCCCGAACATGTCTCTGGTGGGCTCTCTGGCTCAGCTTGTGTCTGTACTCTTTGTCTGGAACGATTCGGCCACTCCTGGTGATCTAAGAACAACGAAAGTGTCAGTACTGCTCAATCAATGCAAGTTTATGTTGAGTGATAACATTGTTTCTAAACTGAGGTCACCTACGGTTAATATTTTGCACACCACTGCAAGACAGCACCTGAACAAGTAAATGTCCACGTCCTTGGAGAAGGAACTTTCATGACAGTGAGTTGTACAGACAATATTAAATAAAGATCATTAGCAGGTTGTTATATAAAAATAAGAATTGTTCTCTTAATCATTCTGAATGTACTATAAGTCAAAATGTCATAAAGTGCTTTGTCAATAGTTTATCTGTACGTATATGGTCAGTCAAATACATTCTGTTTGACTGTTTTAATTTTCCTAATGCAAGATGGAGGGGGGGGGGGGGGGTTCAAATATCTGTCACAACATGATCTACATCTACATCATCATCACTGTGTTTCCGTACCAGTCCTGCTCTCTGCAAGTGTCTTCTGATGCGAGTGTTGCTGAAGTATCCAGCGAGGTGTTTGTCGGTCAGACTGTTGTAGGCTGAAATCAGTCTGCAGAAACACGACCCATAAAAACACAGAGGCAATTAACTAATGGAAACTCAACAGCTTTCGTTACCAGACAAGACCTCACTTCACAAAGGACTTCCAGACTTTTTAACTTCCTCTTCCCTCCACCACAGCTCTTGATTACACCGAACAGAAAACCAGAATGTTAATCAAATGTTTCACTGGGAACCAACACCACATTTGTTTATTGTTAGTTGTTTGTTGTCCTCATTAATGAGACATCAGCCCCCCCCCCCCGCAGACCAGCCCGTCTGACAGCAGCTTTTTTTTTTTCAACGCAGATTTGATTTCCTCCAACATTTATGTGCGAGACAAGGGGATCCTCTAACTGCAGGGTCTGTTACCAGGGTCGGATTACACACAGGAGCAAGAGGGGAAGGCACACTTAACCCTGTCTGTCTCCTCTTTGTTTGGCTGTCTAAGTTGTCCGTGGTGCTCCTCATCTTCGGCTCCATGTACGGTGGAGTATTGTTTCACTGTCAGTCATCATATAATGCATGGCTTTCTCTGATCCAGAGGGAGGTGGCACAGAAAAATAACCTGCTGATCACAACTGTTTTGGTGTCATTTGTGTTACAGTTTCTATTCTAAATATGCCGTTTGTGAATTTTTACATTGGTTTTTAGTTGGCCCGTTAGCTAAATGACAGCTCGATGCCGATAACAATATTACAGAGTAAAAAACATTCTGTTACAAATGTAAAAGAAAAAATGGCCTTAGGATATCGTTTTCAAACCCTTATGACAAAACAATTTAATAGAGGCTTGATAATTTACAGTTCAACCATAAACTTTGTCATAAATGACAATACATAAAAAGAAAACACATATATAGAATATAAAAGATAATATAGAACGTAACACACTAGCTTAAATGTGTCACTCGATAAATTAAAAACAACAGTTCACAAAGTAACATTGAATGGAAAAACTCGAACACCTTAAAAACCGAACGCAGGACATGAGTTAATGTACGTGGCTGCATTCCTTCACATGGAAACACACTGAATTCACATTTCTGTTTAGACATGATTAACATGATGTGAAGGGTTTGATTGGCATTCACTTAAAAAACATTGATTATAAAACCATAAATACATGAATTCTTACAGTACAGCCAGTGGAGCCTGAGGACCTCTTCACTGTACCTGCACCCTGATAACAACACTGCGTCACTCCCGAGCAACACTGTGTGAACTTTTGACTCCACTTTAAGGGAACTGGCTAGCTTAACTTTAGCATTAGCACAGGGTAAAGAGTCATTTTAAGTAGTAGAATAAGACTGTTGGCACTTCCCTAAGTTAACCTGGTGGTTTTTATATGAGTCGAGATGAAGTAAAAACACAAATTCACAGCGTTACTAATGAGATAAGTGTAAAGACACAGCTGCTGCACGGACTGTCAAAACCCAAAGTTTGATCGGAATCCTTCAAAGTCACATAGAATAACACGGACACGTAAAGAGTACGTACCCGGGGCTCAGGTGGCTCAGGTAGCTCATGGTCTCCAGCTGCCTGCCAAACGCGTGTCAGGTGGAATCGCGTGTCAGGTGTGAAGGTGTGAGGATGTGAAGGTGTGAAGTTTAGCAGAGGTGAAGAAGTGTGGAGGAAAGTGAAGTTAGAGAAGCAGCCGCACGTGAAGCTGAAGCTGGAGCTGAGCACAGGAACTGATGACACCCGGCGGTTGCTATGGGAGGCCACGTGACCATGCTGCCGATGAGGCTGGTTTCCACTTACACACACATACACACACACGAGCACACAAACACAAGTCCCAGAGTGTGTGTGTGTGTGTGTGTGTGTGTGTGTGTCTCTCTCTCTCTCTCTCTCTCTCTCTCTCTCTCTCTTTAACAACACCTAAACCAGAGAGACTCTCACAGCTTGTTTTGACACAAGTATTCATCAATATTTATGTCACTGTATATACCAAGCTTCAATTGTGTTTTATTTCCAACCTGCAGTGGTAGAAATGATTGATGTACTACTTATATATGATCTATATACTACTAAAATAGAACAAGCCCTGTATTTAAAATCTTCCTTGAAGAAATGTACTTCATGAGTAGTTGAGTAACTATTCTCAGTAACTCTGATGCCTGGCAAGCACTATTCGTAGTAAGTAGCCAGTTTAGATTGAATCCAGTGGCGCTCCAACCATCCATTTAGTATTTTAATTTCTTATCACTGTTTACAAGTAAATGGGGAAGATGCAGTTGCACTTTTTATTACTTGCTTTAAAGGTTCAGTGTGTAAGATTTAGGTGAAAGGGATATATTGGCAGAAATTGAATTAAAAATGATCGTAATGATGTTTTTCACATGTGAGTTTTATCTAAATTGTACAAATTGCTGTTTTCTTTACCCTAGAATGGGCCCTTTATATTTATATCGGGAGAGAGTCTTCGTTACGAAGGCCGCCATGTTTTTTACAGTAGCCCAATCTGGACAAACTATCACCTTGACAGTTTTGAGACAACTGATCGCTACCACAGGTTCTCCTTCATGTTTGGAAGGGGAGGTTGAGGTGAAGGGTGTTCAGCTGCAACATGCAACTTCACCACTGATGTCACTCTGCTCTGCTCTGATCTGTCAAATTAAATTAGGCCGTAGCATTTTAAATGACACTTCTCCATTAAAAAATATATGAATATTCATTGCTAATATAAAAAGTTTAGAATAATGGACACAAGATTTCTGATACTTCAACTGACTGTACTTGTATATGTTTCATATTGGACCACGATTGGCTTGCAAACAACTTCGGATGTCTGAAATACAATATGGATCTTAGAATAACACATTTGCTAGAAACATTTTATAAACATTATTTGTTTACAATCACATCACTGATCTCTCAACTGATTTTATACATATATAAAAGACAGGAGTCTTTGTTCATCCAGTATAATCAAAGTATCTATGATGAGGAGGTTTTACTCTCAGCTTCCTCCCTGTACAGTCTGTTATTCCTCCTCCTCCTCCTCCTCACGACACACATTTACAGTTTGAGGCTGCAGGTCCTCTGTTGCCCTCTTGTGGGCAACAAGTTAACCACATTGTTTTTGCCTGGACATTTTCTTTTTATGTCTAGGACACTACACAAGGCCATCTCTTATGTCAGACTACCTGGAGCCATGTTAACAACATAATGTGATTGTATTCTATATTTATTAAACATATAATGTGAGGTGGTAATGCAGACAGTTGATTCCCTTTCAGTGTCTCATTGCTTAGTCGTGGGTTGAGGTTTCACACAATGTGTCAGTCATGATGACCTTTGAATTTTAATCCATTATTTTGGCTCATTCTCAGAACCACTTTGAGGTTTTTTTCCCTGTATCAGTGTTGACCAGTGGGGAGCGATGTTTCCCTCTCAACATGAGACAGCATTATTTTTGGCAAGGGTAAAAACATGAAGAGTAAAGATTTGTTCTGTGTTTTTTTTTATGTAAACCAACAGACAGACAGACAAACCGCAGGGAAACTAATATATTTCAAATGTTACATATTGTGTTCTACTAAGTGTTCGTCTTAGATAGGCATCATATATTCATACAAGTTCCTGGTGGGCCGTAAGTGTCTTTTTAAAGACATAAACCCACATTATTGAACCCAGGGTTTAAATGTAACCTTTAACATTGACCCTTTAATGTATTGGGGGCCAATCTGGGACTTACAGTTAAGTTCTACAAAATGTAGAGACCACGCCCACAATTAAATACACTAACTTTTCTTGTTCACAAATCCAATGACCTTAAATTGATCATTTACATAAATACAAGAGAGATTTATTACCGATCTCAAAAGTGGTGAATATCTGTACAACATAAATGATGTGTGCACAATAAAGATTACATCAAAAATAAAAAGCATAAAATATGAATAATAATAAGTGCAACAATCAAATAAATTGCAGTGTTTGTGTGCAACATTTTGATAGATTTATGAATTTGTTTAAAAAAGTTTTAGCCCTGACGCTTTGGTCCTCCCACTTGGGAAAGTATCTTCAACACGTTGTCATGTTGTAGGAATTTATCTTTTAAGTGATGACAAGCAGTACCTGAAGCCTCTGAAATCCACTCAAAACACAAGAGATGACGGAGTAGTTGCAGTTCATTCTGAACTAATGAAGTGAGATTCAACCTGAATAAATAGTTGTTAAATCCTGAGTGTCCCCAAGGAGAAAAAGTCAAATTACTTTTTAACATGACAATTAACGCAGATTTTTCATGAAACTATGATCTACCAGCAGAGCTGAGCGAACAGTAACACAGCAAAGCATAGATTACAACCAAGTTCAGTTTTTACAGCGCAAATCTGAAAATAGAAACAAATATAAAGAGAGTTTATAAGATAAGGTAAAAGACCTTTATTGAGTGTTTCATGTCTTTGTTCTCTTTGTGTTTTAGATGATGGACTCACCCACTCTGTCCGTCTGTCTCCCACCAGGACCCAACATAGACCTGTGGATGTTTGAGGGCAACAAGGCTGAACAACTTTGAAGAAAGGTTAAGAAAAGGGGGAAAGTGAAGGAGGGATGATCAGACATATTTAAATTTCCAATATCCATATCTATTTATTATGTTTCTATGTTCTAGTAGTAATGCTGAGAAAGCCAGAAACCCCCTGTTCATTCATTGTCTTCCTGGAGGTGAGTTCAATAACTGTCTGGGTCAATCTTACTGTTGTACACATAAAGTAACAAAGGTCCATTATAAAATAAAAAACTTTATCCAGGAACAAACTAAATGATAATTATCCTTAATATTGCTGTGTAATAAATGATCTAAGTATTAATGGGGAAAAGCAGCGTCACAGCAGGTTGATTATAGTAATGTTACTGTCAAATCAAGATGACACTTTTTTTTAATCCTATGGAAAAGTGTCCTTTAGGCCTCTTGTTAGGAAGAGACTGATTATCATTGCATGTCATTAATAATCAGAGCTGCAGAGTTTCATTAAAACCTTGAAATGTGGACCTGTGCACTGCATTTTTGGCACCATATTATTGATCTCATTCAAAAAGATAAGCATTCTTGAATAGTCCATCATTATGGTTATTATTATTATGGCATTACTATTAATATCATTGTTGATGTTATGATCTGTTGTTGGATATGGCAACAGTTTCTTTTATTTGTTTGATTATGAGAAGCTCTGTAGCTTTGCATATTTCAAGATTCAAAGCATAAATCTTGAATACCGTTCTTATTTCCTGCCGTGTTGATATTCTAATAAATGGAACCTGAAACCTGCAGCAGGTGAAATCTGTCCGACGTGAACTCCAACGAACAGGCAGGTGGATGAAACCCAGAGATACCTGTTCCAACAATCCATCTCCTGTCAAAGCCGCTGAGCCGAGGCAGATATGTCTTCGGTAAACACAGTAATCAAGGCAGACTAAACGCTTAACACACAATGAAAGTCTTAAAATAACAATTAGCATAGAAATAGATGACGGCTGATTATAAATTCCATTCAGGAAAGGGTCTTGGCTGTAAGCTGGGAGGTGGTGGGGAGATCTCTGGTGGAGTCATGCGGTTCTGAGTTGGGGAAGGGGAGGCGGTGGTGGGGCGACAGCTTTTGCAATCAGCGTTAAATAGAGCAGTTTTGTGCCTGTGTGATTGTCAAGTGGGCCATTACTAGCTGATAAGAGCACTCTTTCCCTTATGCGGCTCTGATTGGGCTGAGCATGCTGCTCCCTCTCGCACGCCGTCCCAATGCAATCAGGCCCCTCTTTCACCGCACTGCCATTTCCACTGCTGTGATTTCCAACCGAACCCCCCACCCCCCATCGGCCCCCAGCCAACGCAACCCACCTTCACTCCCTCCCAGCCTCTCACCCCACCGTCCCTCCTCCGTGCACCCCACCTCTCCCCTTCAGTTTCAACGAGTACCCATTTGCAGCAAGGAGAAAAGGTCACGCCAAACTCGTTGAGTCAATTGTAAACCACCCGGACTCGGGCTGATTTCAATGAAAGAAATGAGCAGTTGCAGCCCCAAAGAAAAGCAAAGGTCCGAGTGGAAGAAGCAAATTAGGAGGTTTTTCTCTCAGAGGTTAACAGAGGCCAAACGTTCGTCGCTGCCCAGAAGTCTCCCATATTCTTTCTTTTAAATGTATTTTTTATGTGTATTTGTTCTGTGTGTATTCTTAAAGAAACTTGTGCAGGATGTAAAACATGATGGAGGATTATGGCATCATTTGACAGTCTAAGAACTAAGAGTTTCAAATTTGGTTTAGAAGTATCTAGACATTGTTATATAGGCTTTATGGGATAGTAAGGGTTTGTATGTATGATACTGAATAAAGACTTTTTTAATATGATTGTGTAGTTATATTCATCTCTGTCATAATCTGTGTGTGTGTACATGAACACAATAACAGATGTTTTCCCTTAATATATATTTTTTTCTTCATTGTTAAAAGTGATATAAATACAATAAAATAGGAAAAGACATTTTTAGAATTGTGCAGTTACTTATCCTTCACAATGCCTCTACTCGTGTTTGGGATGAATTGGATTTACAGGAGTCAAACTCCATGTTTGACCTTTGATTAACCAGCTAACATGCATATCATGAATCTCTGTAGAGCCAGAGTTCTGCATTAGAAATTCAGTTTCAATCACAGATACAGAGTACATTAAAACAACCAATTTGTTTTACTGCTGTATGCTAAAAAAGTAATGAGACATTTCCTGTCACAGATTTATGTTCAAATTCATATCAATAAATTTGCAATTCAACATAAAAATAGGAAAAGTCATTACAAGTATCAAACTGTTCAAACGATGGCAAGTTTTTTAACCTGCCTGGATTGAATTTCAGATTTTAGTCGTATAGCCGAAAGTCTCAAATCACAATTTGCCTCACAGGGCTTAACAAGGAGCAACATCCTCTGCCCCTCAACCCTCAAGAAGAGTGAGGGAAATAATAAACTCTTCAACAAAACAACAATAACAACAAAAATCCCTTATCCAGGAGAGACATTAATGCAGAAGTGCATTGGATGTCACGAGTAACGCAGCATGTCAACAAATAACTATATTTTCTAAATTCATGAGAAAAAACAGGGTCTAACATAAATGGACTTATAGGGCAACATTTGTTTTATATTTTAAGGGGGTTTTCCATAAGCAAAATAAAAGGTGCATAAATGTCAATAAGGAAATATTACTGATACATTATACACTTAATGACACTCAAGCCTGACATTTTAGATACTTTAAGTGTCTTAAATTCTTTATGAACTCCGAACATGCATCAGTGCAGCTCTTAAAAAAGAGAGATACCGTTTTCATAATGCTCTGGAGCTGTGTGGCCTATTTCTAATAACCGACTTTGTCTTTGAAGATGTCATTATTACAGACCTACTTTCTCCCTCTGGCATGTAACGAGGAAGTACTCCTACACTGTAAACACCACAGCAGCGGCAGAGCAGCAGAACAGGTCTGTGAGTGTGATGACAGATGAGACTCTGTTTTGGTCTGGTCCACATCAGCAGAAAAACATTTTGGAACTCAGCCGTGGAGCTCAAACTGCTACACACTCAGATACACATCTCTCCCAACATGTGAGCTCACATCACAGACTCCACAGATGGAAGAAACCGTTTGTCTTTTGATGATAAAATTCTCGACACGTTCCCTCTCGTGACTTCGGATCGGGATTGGTTTGTTTTTACATTATGTCACAAACGTCTTTCTGCCTGGTGTCACGGTTCTCCTCTCACCTCTGACCTCCTCCATGTGAAATCATCACTGCGAGCACAGTCAAGCCATTTTTCAGGACACCCCCCCCAACCCACCAGTGTTCAGAGACCTCACCAGTCTTTAAACACTGGTGGTCATATCCAGACAGAATCCCACGCTGCAGCAGTGAAACGTCTGTGCTGCAGTGGGCTATGTCAGAGATGTGTTATCTGATAAAGGGCATTCATCTCCACCAGGTGGAACAGGACACATCTCGATGGAGGCACGCTAACTCCTTTATCCCTCTGCGATGGTGCGATACGGACACAGACTCATGCCGGTGCAGGTCGGACTGTTATCTCTCAGCTGAGGACAGAAAATAGTCTTTCTGCAGTGTGTGTGTGTGTGTGTGTGAGAGAGTGTGTGTGTGTGTGTGTGTGTGTGGGGGGGGGGGGGTTATGGTGATGGGTGGGATTGCCAGATCGCCTGGGTTGAGCGAGTCGGTGAAAGAATAAAATAACAAAAGACAACACAGATTTTCTTCTTTAAGTGGACCGAGCAGTTTGTTTATGGAACTCCTGTCATCTGGTCCTTGTAATCCCTCTGAATCACCACTTCTGCCTGTCACTGCCTGGATGCAGAGTGGGAGCTGACAGGATTCACATCCAGCAAGCAGGTGGTCTGCTGAGTGAGACAGGGAGACGCAGCTCAAGGTGCAAAAACCCATGGAAGAAATAAATTCACTCAAGGGCTGTACTGACGTCTCACTTTATGCCACTGCACAATTCTATTCCATTTCACAGGGAGGCACTGATGTACCTGAGTGACGGGTACATTCATTTGTCAGCTTCAGGTGGAACAGAGTGAGAAATTATTTTGTCCTGCACTGTCATCAAACTATTAAGGAGATGTCATCGGACAATTAGTGTTTGATGATGTGATCTTGTTTTTACCACAGATGATGTATGTACTCCGGGTTCTATGTTTCACAAGCACTCTATAATCAGGTTTGTGTGGTAAACTGTTCTAATGAGGGCAGGCTCAGGGAGTAGAGCAGGTTTTCCTGTAACTAGAATGTCGGCGGTTCGATCCCAGTCCTCCGCATATACCGCAGTGTAATTAGCCAAGATACTAAACACAAAATTGCCCCTGGCTCTCATAGAAAAAGCTGCTGCCCACAGATGCACTGTATGAAAGTGTGGGTGAAACTGTATTGTGAAAAGCTTTGAGAAGTCATCAAGACTAGAATATATATATATATATATATATATTCAGTATATATTAATATAAATACAGACCATTTCATTGGCTGCAAGTCAATAAAGCTCAAGTTTACCACTTCATGTTTGTTTACATAACATAAAAAAACATTGTGTAAGAGTGAAGCTGTATGTAAATCAGCAGATATTACAAAACAAAAGTTATGACAATATTATGACGACAATAAAAGAAAAATTATTAGATGTTAGGGTTGCTGATAGAAAAATTTGTAACTAAAGTCATTATGTGGAAAATCTGTCCAAAACAAAATATATATGTATAGATACCAAGATGACATTGTTAATTTTATTCCCTGCAACTTTATAGGGTGTTATTCAAGTGATGCATAATCCTAAACAGTGTTTGAATTGTCACGTAGTCTGGTTTATGTCTATTAATTTAAAAAGTCAATACACATTGGTTATCTTGTGTTCACTTCAATAGACATACTGCAAATGCAGGCTATAGTTCAATTTACAGGTTGAATTTAATGGGAACGTGGAGGCAACAAGGTGCAGAGATAATGCACAGAAAAAGATTATCAGTCTTCTTCAGTCAAGTAAATGTATTGCCCTATAGACCCCACTAAGAGTCAAACAATAAATTAAAAATTACTTGAAGTGCATGCTATTTATTTAATTTATATTTACGTATATATTTTTTTCAAGTTTTATTTTTGATTTGGAAGTCTTCATGCCGCTAAAATGTCACCAGTTCAGACTACACGAGGAAATAAAATCCCGTGAACCAGTCACAGCCACTGGACACGTCTGCCCTGAAGGTTTAACATTTACCCAAATCACACACTGCTGTTATTGCTATACATAAAATCCTTAAATGCAACTAAATATCCCGCTGGCTGAGGTTATTTTGAAAGCTTCTGTTATATATTTCAATCTGCTCGTTAGATATGTGTATGCTCTTAATGTGAAAAACTTCACCTATATAAGAATAATGTAGGGGAGTGAAAAGTGCAGTATTGCCCTCAGAAATTAGTACTGGGTTAAGTGAATAACTTTACAGTACTGCCTATTTAGGTTTGTCATCGCCCATTAAAATGCATGATGTTGTTTGTGCCTCACATTATTTTAAGCAGTTGCATGATGTGTAAGAATATCTTTTGTTTTCCCCTGTCAGATCTCACACGAAATACCACACAGCGGTGTTATGGGAGGCGCGGCCACAGAGGAGAGCAAAATATGAATTATGATCCGCCCTCTAACACAGCTCACACACACACACGCGCGTGACAGACACACACACACACACTGAGGCAGACTTTTACTGTGAAACCCTGCAGCTCCAGCTCGCTCTCCTCTCTCGCTGCTCCGGGACTCAGTCATGCGCTGGAAAAGTGAGGTGCAGGTGGAGTGTTGCGTGGTGGGACAAAGCGATGAGGTGAGTGATGGACGACATGAAGACGCACACACACGTAAAGTTGCTTCTTCGAGGGAGCGCACGAGTCGGTAGACGGGGAGATCAGATATTGGTCGAACTTGCTTTGCCAATTAAAGGAGAGTGTGGCGGCTGACAGCTCACTATTTTCACATTCTGCCGAGATGTGGGGGGAGATTATCCCTCCCTGAAAGTCTGCAATTAAAACTCAAGTAGTTAATGAGACCTCTTCACCTTTTGGTTACCCTGGGCAGACGTTTGTGGTGAACTTAGCCTTTTTTAATTACTGTTATTAAATAAATCAGTCCCCCCTTTTCCCCTCGGAGACCTGCTTCCTTTTTGATTGACGTGCGTAATTGGTGCGTGCGGGGTGGTCTCTGCGTGGCACGTGCGCACGCATCACCTTTGGCAAAATCTCAAGCACATAATGCACATGAGGATTAGTGCTGTGGGTATTAGTTCAAGTGTTGTCTGTTTTTCTAAGTGATGACTATCCCTCTCCCTTAAAAAATGTCACTTCGGTTAATCGGCGGCGTTGTCATGGCGAGGAGCGCGACAGGCGTGATGATATTTATGGGGACGGGGCCTCGGGGGGCATTTAATGCAGCTGCGGAGTGAGGGAGCGACCACCACTGTCTGTGCGTCATGTGTGAGGACTGCAAGGGAGACGAGGAGCTGCTGGGCAGATGCTCTGAGGACAGGAGGGACATCATGGTAGGAAGCGAGCGCCGAGGATGAAACTTTCTTTATCTCCAGGAACTGGCTGGGAATGAAACAGAGGACCATTCCCGGGATGAAGCTTTCAATAATTGCTATTGAGGACACAAAATTGGTTAAAAATCGGGCGTAAATATCACGAATGTCTCGTACATTTAACTTTTAAAAAGACATGCAGCCTGGAGACAACTTTTAATCCTTAACTTTTGCTGAAAGGTTTTGTGTAATTTGCAAGAAAAATATCTCATGTTTAAAATATATATATATATATATATATATATATATATATATATTATTCTGTTACAACGGCTGCAAATTGTATGATGTGAACGGATTTTAGTGTCATGTTTTGAGATATTGTCGGACTAAAAACCTCAGCGCAAGAGAAGTTGAGCCAGAAAAGCGCAACCTAAGAGCCAGAGAGTTCAGTATCTATTATGAATTTATTTTTTACCCGTCATCTTTATGGCTGATGGTGTTGACAGGTGCCAGCTCAGGTATTTCACAGTCCTTAAATCCCTGTTCGGTATGTTATATAGGTGCGGGATGGATGTGTTCCCGTGCGTAATTTTCTAACCGCAGGTCTGATCCCTCCAGGGCGCGCCGCTGGAAGTTTTGGATGAAGACGCGTCGTCGCTGCAGGCGATGGCCTCAACGCCTCTGCTGGGCAGAACCGTGTGTGCGAGCTGCAACGAGGAAATCGTGGATAAATATTTATTAAAGGTAAAAAAAGGAATGAAAACACCGCCGAGTCTTTTCACTTCTTCCTCCTGTCTTCCATTCAGCTTTGGATTGGGCGGTGTTTTTGTTTTTCTCCTTCGCGTGCTGCATTTCTGTGGTTTCGAAGGCTGAACGCATCCGTCAGGCCTCTTGTCTCCCAACCTGAGTGACTTTACATAATTCATCCTCTGTCTCTGCTTCAGGTGAACGACCTGTGCTGGCATGTGCGCTGTCTGTCGTGCAGCGTGTGCCAGACTTCACTTGGCAGCCACAGCAGCTGTTACATCAAAGAGAAGGAGGTTTTCTGTAAAGTGGATTACTTTCGGTATGTGCAGCGATTCTGTTTTATTAGTGTTGATGCAAAATGCTAACGAAAATCCAAAGCTACTGAAACGAAAGTTAGAAACACAAAACAAATCTGTAAATTGAGGAATAATAATGATTAATAAAAGTAATAATTCTAGAAATAATAGCTAATATGGCGACAGGATTTGACACCTGTCACTGCTTTTGCTTTTAGTCATCTATGTATTTAAATCTGAATTATTTACTGGCCAATAAATTATTTTATAATCTATCCAAACAAAAGCGGTTTTGCCCTAAACACAAAATATTGGCCGCATTTTTCAGGTCTCCATCATCACAATTAAAACACAGATCGATGGATAGATGGATCAGAAAACCTGGGAGTCGTAGATTAGTTTCTGATTTATTTAATATAAAATGACCATTTGCAATAAATAAAGTCAGCTACATGTCGGAGGGTTTTTCTGTTTAGGTAAAAGCTAAATTGTTTCATTTTGGTTTCTAAAAAAATCAGTCAAAAAGAAAGAGGAGGTCCTTTAAATCGCAGAGAAGCCTTCACAGTGATGCGTTAGAAGCGCGAGGGTATGGATGTGCTGGATGTGGATGCGTGATGTGCTCACCCTGACCTCCACCATGCAGGAGGTACGGGAGCTGGTGTGCGTGCTGCGGGAGGAACATCCACTCCACAGACTGGGTCCGCCGGGCCAAGGGGAACGTGTACCACCTGGCCTGCTTCGCCTGCTTCTCCTGCAAGAGGCAGCTCTCCACCGGGGAGGAGTTCGCCCTGGTGGAGGAGAAGGTGCTCTGCAGGGTGCACTACGACTGCATGCTGGACAACCTCAAACGGGCCGTGGAGAAAGGTGCGTGAGCTATTGACCACTACTGTCAGAAATATCATCACACCGTTTTATTCTATTCTATAAACAGGTTACTAAATGAACGAATGCTTATAATGTTTCCTTAAGCTTTGTTACATTTTTACATAGAAATCACAATATTTGCTTTTTTATCAAATTGATGTGGAAATAGTTTTTTCTTCACTTCAATCTACTGAAAGAAAGGAAAAATTCCTACAAAATAAAACATCCATGAAATGTCCTGAGAATAACAATTTAAATTTCAAGCCAAATATTCACATGTTCCCTTTAAATTATGTTTATTCAATTGTGTTTAAATTACCTAAAAGTACAAAATATATAAATATGTACTTCAGCAGGTGTGGTTTATGTTTATTTATTTCAAAGGGTTAGGGTACATTTATAATCATCCGTATCTCACTTCACGATACAACATGTAAATGCAGGTTATAGTTGAATTGAATGGGAACTCTGAGGCAACAGGGAACAGACCCCACTAAGAGTCAAACAATAAATAAAACTTATTATTTAAAAGAGCATGCATGTTACTTGTGATAATATCCTTTTGCTGTTTTAGTTTTTTTAATTTCAATGCTTAAAATGTGCAGTGTATTTTAAAATGATATATAACATCTGTTGTGTTCCTGGTACAATGTGATATTACACCAGGGGGTTTACATATGAGGACTTGCTCTTTGTTGCAGGAAGCAGTGTTAACATGGAGGGGGCCGTGCCCACCGAGCAGGAGATCAACCAGCCCAAACCCTCCAAGAGAGCTCGGACCAGCTTCACTGCCGACCAGCTGCAGGTTAATCCCCATCATCGCAAATTACACAGACCAATGCATCATAAATGGGATAAATACAGGGTGAACATATATGGTGGGTAGAAAGGCAAATAGTAAAACTGACAATTTACTTTAATCATAAATATATAATAAAAACAAAGGGCCATTGTTAAATAAACAACTGTATATCAGATAATTCCCTCAATGGTCTGGCTTGATCTGCAAGGAACCAAACTCTTCTTGGAAAATATTTATCTTGTGGCAGAGGGAAATTGAAATGTAAAGATATTGGACCAGTCGCCTCTGCCTTTAAAATTGTACTAGAACAGAAACCTATGGAATAAAAAATTAGGGCAGGTTGAGTGAAAAAAGCTCAGATGGATTTACCTTTGATTTTCAATGTAAGACGTGTCAGAGCACAATGCACAGCTCAGAAAGCAAAACAGCAAAATGATAGAAAAGTCAGAAAAAAAGAATAAACGCTTAAGAGCTGCAGCAAAGACAACAATTTTTTTTTCTTCTACCGGGAGCTTAACCTTCACCTAAAGAAAAGTTAAATCAATTGTTGATTTTTAGTTAGTTAGTTTGTTTAGTGTCACGTTTATTTGAATGAAACAGATGTTATGCAGGTAACAGAGATGCTGGTTTCCTAATAATATGATTTTACTCCTCCCTCTGTCATTTCTGTGGATCATGAGCGTGGACTATGATTGACGGCATGTTAAACAATACGTCTACTCACATATTCTACCATTACGGCAATAATGCTTCATTTTCTATTTTCATTACTGCTCCCTTAATTTCTAACAGACATTTACTCATGCATAAACACTCTAAACATTAACCCACCTTCCATTAGGATAAAATCTGTTTTTTCGAATCAATGTTGTAAATACTGTTATTTTGTTGATGTGTTCAGTTACACTATTGCACTTCTCTTCGTCCTTTCTCTGGTAGTTTTTCCTCACCCTTCTCGAGGGTTAAGAGCAGAGGATGTCCCACACTGTTAAGCCCTATGAGACAAATTGTGATTTGTGAATATGGGCTAAACAATTCAAATTGGATTGATTGACGATTCACAATCACTTTTTCCCTAAACATATTGATTCATATTTTTTAATACCTACATTATCCAAAAAGACGTTTTGTTGACAACAGAAATTGACACAGTAAAAAGCTGGTCAGGTCACCTCACAGCAGGGTTCTGCAGATAATCTTTGAAATCCTCATAGGACGACAAAGGAAATCTTCTGATACTGACCAGATTTTCTTTCACCTGTGTACATGCAGGTGATGCAGGGCCAGTTTGCTCAGGACAACAACCCAGACGCACAGACGCTCCAGAAGCTGGCGGAGCAGACGGGCCTCAGTCGAAGAGTCATACAGGTCAGTGAGGGACCAGTGCATGAGAGAAACACACATAACTCCATACTCTTACTGAGAGAGAAGCAAGAGAGAACTCACAACCCACTAACAAGGTATATTTGCCCAGTTATATATATATATATATATATATATATATAAGATTAATTTTATGAGCATGTATTTATAAGCATGTATTGTATCATATTAGCTGATAATTTTGACTGGATCTCAAATATCAGTATGTAATAACTAAATGGATTGGAGTACAAAGTAAAGTATTTTTCTCTATATAGATACAATGTACCATAAAATACTCTAAATACTAATTATAGTATCTCAAAATAATCCTTAAGTACAGTACGCTGGCAAAGCGCCCTGTAAGGATAAGATCCGGGACGACTACAGAGAGAAACACTTTTACACTGACACCAACAAATTATATCTTCTATTAAAGCCAGTCTTAAATAAGTTGTGTTTAATTCAACAACAAGGAGGAGAAGTGTGTTGAAAGCAATAAACAATAATTTGTTGTTTATTGCTTTAGATAATTTCCAGAGCGGGGGTTTTAGTCACAGATTGAATGGTCGTGCGATTAAAACAAAACTTTTCCAGTGCTAACGTCAAGCACACTGAGTTGAAAGAATAATACAAATTACAGGGCTGTAAAAACATAGTAATGGTTACACCCACCAGGAAATATGACTCTGTACCTCCATTCAAATTGAAAATTCGAGTTTGTGTTTTTGCAATCACTATTGATATTTCTTGCACAGTGTTCCTTCATTGCATGTTCCTTTCAAAGGCTGTTTGTCCCGTTAACTCAGGTCTGGTTCCAGAACTGCCGAGCTCGCCACAAGAAGCACGTGAGCCCCAACCACAGCTCCAGCACCCCCATGACCTCGCTGCAGCCCAGCCGCCTGTCGCAGCCCACCCCGACGCCCGAGGAGCTGCAGTACACAGTCTACGGAGGCCCCGAGGGGTCAATGCTCTCTGCACTACACTCCTTCATAGACAGTGAGAACCAGACTTTTTATGATTTTTTACACGAGGGATTTTCATAGATTTCTTTCTGTGTTCAGCGAAATGTTAGGAACCTTGTGTCAGAAGACAATTGATCATGCATACAGAGATAACAACAATAATTAGAGGAATGACTATTTTCACATTTTGAATATACCGTTTCTTTTTTACATGTAAATAATGGAAAACCTGTGCGCATTTTATCACAGAAGAAATGTTGTTATGTGTGTTATACGAAGGAAAATGAACAAATGAAGCGCAGGTTAAATGGATGTCTTACATTGTGCTCACTTACATTTGACATATTAAATATCTTTAAGAGAAACATTTTTGGGTGACATATGTTCCAATGATTAATTGCTGTCAAGAAATAAGACTCAACACTGACTCAAAATGTCTTAATAAATCTGTTTAAGATCATAGCTGTTGGAATAATCTGAAACAATATTCACTATGATAAATATCACTGGTTTATTTAAATAGAATGATATCTCAAGGATTCAAATTAACTCATTTATTAGGAGCTCATTTCTCCTAATTAATGGCTCAGAAAAAGTGACAAAAATATAAGATGGTTTACATGCAGATGTTTCATCAAGTCATCTGCATATAAACTAACTTATATTGCATAAAAAAAGATACAGAGCGCCTCATAGAGGGGTTTTCTGAAATATGTTCTAAACAAATAATAATAATCTTAATTGGGAGAAAACTGTATTACAATTTATATGGTTATCAAACATAGTTTTGATAGCAGATAGAAGTTTTTCAACGATACATTTCTTCTTTAGTTCTCTTATTAACTTCTAATGATGCATGTTTCATTAAAAGTCGTTTGGAGAAAAATAATCTGGATTTTCACAATGTTGAGGATGATCTATATTAACATTTACCAAAGACTAAAGGAGGTCAAAATATAAGAAAGTTTTCCAAATTAAAGTGTGAGTTGATTCATGAGGTAATGTGTGAATTACTGTAATGACTCTGGTGCTCTGTGTGTGCCCGCAGTACACCCCCCTCCATCCATGTTTCAGCCGCTGCTGCCAGCCCATGCCATGACCTCCCTGCCTGTGTCGCACGCCTGAGCAGCTGACAAACAAACACACACACACACAGACACACAGACACACAAACACACAGACAAACAGACACTCCACCAGCGATCATTCGTCATTAGCAGCCGCAGTATTCAAACCTCCATGGTAAATATCATTTCATTTTCAGGGTCATGAAGCCCTCTTTTATGGAACTACCAGCAGCTCATCTCATTTTTATATTAAATGAAAACACTTCAGTCACTGCGGTGCATCATCATGGACGAGTGTACTCCACTGTTCTAATGTATAATATGGAGATGGGAAGGTTTCAGTGTACCTCATGGGACTATGGCACATGACATTATGGATTCATATCTGTTTGTGTAGTGGATGACATAGTTTAACTGTGCTACTCATAAGTGAACGCCACCGGATCACAAATGTCAACTCATTACCAAGATGAACTTGAAATTGTTTGTTAAGCAGTGTTTTAAATATTTAAATATTATTATTTAATGTATGTGAAGTCTGTTTTGAGAATAAATGTCTAATTTCACAAACCTGTGAGATGTGTGAGTGACTGGAAACACATTTGACATACAAACAGCTCAGTGAGCGAGTGAAGAATTTAGAAGGAGTAGTAGAAAAACAGTTTATTGATAAAAACACAAGTAACAAAGCAGATATATATCGTGATGAATATGTCAACATGCAATATATTCTTTAAAAAAAAAAGAATCGCACATTTCACTGTATAAATAAATACACAACAGAGGTCATAATAAATAAAACAGTTTGTCGTGAGGCTCATCTTTCAGTCCATCAACGGGTTAGAGAGTTTGCATCTTTTAAGAGTTCGCAGTAAGTGAACTGACGCCCATTCTAACAAAGAGAGACGATTTACTTGTGTGTACTTGTTGACTGTGGTTGACCGAAGAATCTAATTTTCCAGACATGGGAGGGAGGGGGAAGCATATAAAAACTGTTTTTACTTCACTTATCAGATCTTAGGTATTCACCTTCGTGGGAGGGAAACAACACCTGAGCTGTACGTACACACACGCACACGCACACACACACACACACACACACACACACACACACACACACACACACACACACACACACACACACACACACACACACACAGTTAGTAAATTCACCTGGTAGGAAAGTCGTTATCCAGTATGTATGAAAGGCATAACGACGTGTTATGTGTCAGATGCCAAACTGAGCTTTACGTGCATCGTTTCTCTGCTTTCAGTTACACGAGTTGTTTTGCTTTCACTGAATGGTTAACGTCGTACGTGTTTCAGCGTGTTCGGCACAAACGGGGGAGGAAGGAGTGCACGTATGGCGGTGCTGTCACTCGGAGGCACCATGAGGGCCTGACAGGATAAAGACTCACAAACAGGGGTCACATCTCAAAGATCTAGAGCTCAGTGGCATACAGAAGGATGCTGGAATCCCAAAAATTGTTAAATATTATAATAATAATAATAATAAAAGCTTATTCCGATCTTCACCAGCAGCTGTGTCACAAAAGCATATATGCATATTAACTGAATCCAGACATGAGCATATATTTCAAGGGGCAACCAATGCAATGTTTATAGTAAGTTTTTTTTAAACCTATTTAATGAATTTGATTATTTATGCTGTTTGACTAAAATGCTAATGGAGAATACAAGGCAGGATCATTTCCACTTTTGGCTTTAAGGTTCAGTGTGTAAGATTTAGGGGAAATGGATCTATTGGCAAAAATCAAATATAAAATAATCCTAGTGATGTTTTCACTCATGTATTTACATATGGAGCAGGTCCTCTCTATGGAAGACACCATGACTTTTAAAGTAGCCCAGACTGGACATACAAAAATCTTGAGTTTTTATGACACCTGAAGGTTACCACAGGTTCTCCTTCATGTTTGGAAGTGGAGGTTGAGGGGAGGGGTGTTCAGCTGCAACACGCCACTAGATTCTACACATTGATGCTTTAATAAGAGGAGACAGAGAAACATTTCAACCAAAAGGAAGCAACTCTAAAACTAATGAGATATATTTATGGAGAGCTACTAAATCCATGTATGACCCTCTGAGTCGCTCACGGATTCGCCCATAGGTTGAAAAGATGAGAAACTGCTTGGACACACACTAGAGGCGTCTGAGAACAAGCCTATGATTTTCACTGCCGCGTTATGTGATAGCAGACTGGTGATATTGTAATCAGTGGTGTCTGTCTGCCCGTTCATGTCTGCAGGGATAACTGCAGTTTATGTCGAATTTGGTAAATTGCCTGGTGGTTGGGTCAGGACCTGCAGTTTATATTTAAAATCTGTCAAAAGGTTAGGTCTTTGTCTCATGCTAACACTAAAATGAATAGAACCTTTTGGATTTGGACCAAACTGGGTAAACAGCCTTTGGCGCCTGAGATGCACGTTTCTGTTAGAAATGAGCAGGAGCGGTCACAAAACATGGCGGCTGTCATCTCTGCAAAGAGAAGGGCTCAGCCAATCTTGGCTCCAAAAGCATTTTAAACCCAACCATTAGGGGGCACCAGATATGACGAATATATGTACCTCAAAACCAGACAACAAAATCCAACTAAATTAGCTGTGCATGGTCTGGAGGCCAGAAATAAAAGAAATCTGAAGGGCCATTTTGATGGGTGCATGTGGGCATAGCCTATAACATTGCTCTTTCTGGATTTGATTTATGCGGACTGAGCTGCTTCTCTAAGCAACTATTTGCCATTTTTTGTGCACAGGGTTTTAATCAAGCTGCCAGCACAGGCATTTTAAAGTTGGATCTTATAGTTAACTTCCTCCTCTCTGTTTCCAGGCGAGGGTGGGATGGTCTCGGTTGGCTCCTGCTGATGGAAGGAGCTGTGTGAGCAGTTGCCTTTTAACTTTCAGAGGGAATGTTTTTGTTGAGATCGATGGGGTAAGAATCGGCTGTATTGCTGGTCGTGATAATAATTAACACTGCAGTATTGATATTGATTGTTGCACCTAGTACTCTGAGGGCATTTCTATTTGGTTATGTGATGTTCCACAAAACTGGATAAGAGAATTCCACTTGACTTTACATTTTTACTACAATTATGTGGAAAAGACAAAAACCTCCAGAGTTGGTGACTGGCTGTCCCTTTAAAATAATTATTTGAGAAAAACATATGCGAGAATAAAAAACATGTATCTGCAAGATGCAATTAGACAATAAATGCACATAGGAATTAAGAACTTCTATTCCATCCTTGACAGTTGAATATGAAAACAGTGGACGTTTTTTCTCAATGTGAGACAATTTAGGTCAGAAACTGTGATAACAACCCACAGATATGTTTAGCTAACAATAGACAATCATGGACTAAAAAGTGAGGTCTGGTGATAACTGGCACCACCAAGTGGTGTAAACTGGTAATTACAAGAGCTCAAGAACAAAGCGCTGAGGTTCATCCACAACCTCAACAAACAAAGACATTACTTGTTCCAATAGGAACTTACTATGCACTGTGACTGTGGCTGTGTATAGACTTAAGTGACTGTGAGAATTATACCACAAACCAAATATTAGTTATAACATTTTAAAAACTTTGTACACCATCATTCAAAGATTCCTGGAGTGAGCTTTAAGTACAGACGACCTATCCAATCCATAAATTATGATTGTGCAAGTGACTGACATTTAAAAGTAGCATAACTACACTTAGTCCATTATAATGAACAAGTGAAATTTATGCAAACTTAAAATACATTTGGTAAAAAAGCTTATTGCCACACAGGCTTGTCCCATGCTCCGGTAAATGACCTCCAGTCCTTCTCCTTCCCTCACCTCTCTTCTTCCTTCTATTTCCTGACGTTCTTCTTGTTCAGGATGCTCTTCAAGGATTTGTTCATGTAGAAGGGCCGAGCTGCAGAGCCGTCATTCACCTCCAGGTCCCACACTATGAGGCAGCAGCGAAATATGTTAAAACACACAGTTTGGAAAATCACTTTGTGAATCAGAGTTAAACCCTGATCCTTCAAATCGTCTCCCACTGTTAAAATATAACTAATATCAAGGTTCCGGAAAATGCACTGGACGAAACTTCAACCATTTATGTTTATTCCAAAAAATGATTCACATTTTCATTGGATTTCATTGATAAAAAAAATTGTCCTGTACAAAAAGAACACTGAATAACCTCCAGACAGATGCATGTATTATACTTAGTATTAAAACAGCACAATATCGGAAACCATCCAATAAAAAATTTACCAAAAATGGCTTTGACATCCTTTTATAAACAGTATCACAAAAAGTTCCTGGTGTAAGGTCTAAAACCACAGAGTAAGAGGAACATTTCTTTTTTTTTCTTCACAACTAGGCACATAAACTAGTGGCTGCATTCAGTAGTTTTCCTGAAATCTGTCAGGTTCAGTTCCAATTTTAAGCCGAGACCATAAAATGTCGTTTGAAGTCTTGACCTCCCACAAAGTCTCTGTCTGGTTTACAGTACATCTATGAGCATGATGGAAACTTTGAAATGGTTGTAAGACAGGAAGAGAAAAAAAAAGAGAAACCTGTTTTTTCCAAGTGCAGTATACACACCATTTTTTGGATTTGTGTGTGTTGTGTTAGTATAAATAGAGGGAGTCAGAGAAACCTATAAAACCAATGGTAAACATCAACAGCCAGCAAAAGAATCATGCTCGGCAGAAGAAACATATCACATTGTTCTTTTCCCATATGTGAAAGTGCATACAAAACATGATGTTACACTAGAAGACCAAAGTGCGACAAGAGGGTGCCCCATAAGTCCACCACTTCTTTTTCTTTAAATGATGATTCTGTTTGCCGTAGTCCGTCAGTGGCATCTGTACATTTCAAGGTCCTCATGTTTGTTTGGGTAAAAATGCTTTTATTTCAGTCTGTGCATCCGTCCTGCGAGTTGACAATTACCCTCTTAGTAAGGCAGAGGTCAGCAGAAAATACAGAAAGGAAAAAGTAAAAGCGTGAAAGAAAAAAAGGCAAGTGTCTGAGTTGGCTCAAGAGAGGAAGTGAACAGAGGTCTCGCTCGGGTCCCCCGTGCCTTTTTTCCTGGGAGGGACTGAAGTAAAATCATGTCTTTTCATGTCCAGGTCATCCAGGACCAGGCATCAAGGATGCATCCGGTTAATGTTTAGCCCTACAAATACTTGCTCGCAGACATCCAGACGCATAAAGTAGATATGGAGAAGTGAGCGAGACAGTCAGTGGATTAGTGACGTGGCTGCACGTCGCTCAGGAGGCAGTGCGGGATTTGGCACCCTCCTCTCCTTTGCGCAGGATCTTGTGCAGCCCAGGAGACATGTAGTAGGGCCTGGAGGAAGAACCATCGTTCCTCTCCAGGTCTTCACCTGAGACCAGGTCCCAGCACAGGAGAGGAGGAGCAGGAAAAGCAGGCAGAATGACAGGAGGAGAGAGAAGGCAAAGGCTTAGCAAAGATAGATAAACACAGGCATGCAGGAATTACAGAGAGGTGAATCTGTGAGACAGTAGGAATCAGTTAAGATATACAGCCAGATCTAAAGAGGGAAATGATTATATTCAGATTATAGACTGGATATTTCATCTTTTACCACCTGAACAGTACAAGCGGACTGTATCCTCACACTGTGTCATGTCAAGTATTGATTAATGGGTATACTTACAAAAGCACAGGAACAATGTGTCCACGCACATGGCGTAGACATTAAAAAAGCCATGTGCAATCATGTAGGATCCAAATGTCACCGTCTGAAAGGTAATTCAGACGGAAAAACGAATTAGTGTATTCAACACTGGTAAAACTGATTTAACAACTTTCCACAAGCGAAATATGATATGCTGGTATGAACTTGACAAATCCAGAAAACAGCTGACAACTTGACTGATGGCGTCTGGATAAAAGACTTTGTATGCCAGTGAACAGTCAAAGTCAGAGGACTTTTTCTAAATACACAACACAATTAATCAATGTTATAAAGTGGGTGAGAACTGTTTGTCTCCCTTTTCAGAAACCATAAATTAAAACAAACCTTATAATTTTTCTTTCAATCATATCATCTTTAAGTTGAGCATGTAACCACAAACTTTCCTGGGCTTGTTTGTATAATGCATAATGTTCGGTTACAATTCACATACCATCATAACTTTATAAAAACGGACAAGAATAGTTAAATTTCGTTGCTGTGTATTGGTTCAGTTTCCATTAGTGCATCTGAATTTCTCTGATACCCTTTCCCATCATGTGCTGCAGGAACAAAAGAACGGGATGTCTCGACACTTCCTGTATTTATACCTTTGGTAACAGGGTTAAGCCAAGTGTGAGGGGAGGTGTAAAAGTTTTGTAATCATTATTTGCTACCTTTTATGAATAGGGTTTTAATCAAGCTGCCAAATGTAATTGCCAGCAAAATCATTTTTTAAGTTGGAAACAAATACCTATTAAATACTACATATTTTCCTTTCTTACCAGAACAGGAACCCAGTAGTAATTTAGGGATGGCACCTCTTCTTGAATAGCTGGTATCTTATGTGTGAAGAAGAAAAATGCGAGAACACCTGGAAAAGATGATAAAAGCCCTAAATAACAAGCATATATATACAAATATAAATATGTATACTGTAAATACATACAGGGATTTTTAAAGAAATCAAGTATAAGGGGTTCATTTGACACAACACAAATAATTATCCTAATTATTTTAATTTGTTGAAACTCATAATTACCTTTAATTCAATAAACCATATATGAGGAAAACCCGAGGACAAGGCACGACATGATACTGTACAGGGTTCATGTATTGTATTGAATAAAAACAATAGTTCTACAGGGCTTTGTTATGGCAACTACTCAAATAAATTTGGAATAATATGTAAATAAAATCTTGTTGCCTGAAATTAAAACCTTCTAAAACTTAATGCAAGTCAGGCAACAAATGCAACAATAAACTTCAACTTCAGTGACACAAACTGAGTGGAAATGTTGTAAAAACAACTGGGAGTGAAATTATTTATCATCCCCTTTTTATTCAGAGATATCACATCCTGTCTCTTCTGCAGTTTTTCCATCCGTGTTTATATCAATTCAACTGCAGGTGACAAGAAACTCACCAACACCTCCTGTAATGAGCAGCTTTCCCAAGAAGAGCAAGAAGTCTGTCACCTTATCCAGGACAGCCACCCTGCAGAGGAGAGAGAGAAGAACCGGAGAGGAGGAGAGACACAGTCAATGTCAGGGGAAGTGCAAACTATATTTAAAACATGATGGGGAAAATTAGCAACTGCTTTAAACAAACGTTACCTAATGGTGTCACCAACACTAAATTCTGAACCATTTTAAATGGCTCACCAATATTTGTTATTTGGGCATCTTCACTAAAATGTCCTGAAAATTAGGTCTGAGATTGGGTTTGTATTGAGGAACATATCAGGAAGATAATATCAGGAAAATGTTCTCAACATTTTGGTGGCTATCACCAAAAGCTTTTGAATCGTGCTATTTTCTAGGTTGAATTCCTCAGCATCTTTTACATGTGTTGATTCTTATTTTCATCCCGAGTTATTGGTTTTCTTTTCGTGTTTTTTTTTTGTGTCCGCCAAGTCTTCGAAACAATCCCTCGGTCGCTATGAATAGTTTTTTCCAGCTGTATTCTCATGTGGATTCACTCTCATATTTTCCTAATATTCTACATGGGGGATGGCAGGAAATGTTGTGGAAAATTTCATTTACGTCCTCACAACCAGCCCCCCTGTGGAAAACTTAAATCATCTGCACTCAGAACCATTTGTGGAGCTGACAGAAATATAACAAAAGCTCTAACCGAATAACATTCCTCATCAAAAGGAAGAAAGCGTCCTTGGACGAGGTGCAGAAGTTCTTTCCATATATTGCCATCTGTTGGGGAAAAAAACACAGGGAGACAGGGCTTAGTCGAGGGTAATTAGGCACTGAGGTACGAGCCAAGCAAATTAAAAACTGAACTGCTAAATGATACATGCACCACATCAGTGCAAACTACTGGCCAAGCAGATGCTCCACAACTCACCATAATGTAAGCGTTTCTGTTTATAAACTTTATGAAATGTTCCAGGCACCAGAAGCAGCATTTGAGGCAGCAGAGCAGGTAACGAGCGCAGGCGTTTTGAGAACCTGGGAAAATCATCATGAATCACAAACATTGCTCTAAAAATATCCATTACATTGTGTCCCAGTGGGAATATCAGGGCCTTCAAGAGTCACAACATACCTTTCAGTTTGTTATCCAGATACTCGAGGACCACTCGGATCATCTGCACCACGGCAACGATCAGGGAACCAAAAGCGAGGGAACCTGTGTGATAACTGTGACACCAGATGGAATAATGTAGATGGGAACATTTGGAGGAGGGTGTATTTAACTCGACTTAATTTTTTTTTAATAGTACAAGCAATAGTTATAATAATCATAATTCAAAAAAATGCATAAATGTAAATCTGGCACATTGTAAAGTACAACATCTGTCTCTGCTGCTCCGTACCGTATGGCTCTGCTAAATGAGGAGTAGAGGGGGCAGGCAGGGATGTCATTAGGCTTCTTCAGGGCCCAGTAATATGAAGCGAAGGCCCCCGCCAGGGTGCACTGTCCCAGGGCGATGGTAAAGTTGACGAGCCAGAGGAAAACAAACAGGTTGCACAGATGGAGGACTAGGATGTAGCGGTGATACACACTCTCCCCACCATAGAAGGCGAACATGCACTGTGACCCGGGGCACACTTTGGTGATGTTGGTCTGATCGAAGGTCTGAAAGAAAAGCAAGAGCATTAATCTCGATGTGTTGTAGGATGATGATGCAGAGCACAGTGACACATATACCTCACCGTTCATTTCTATAAACAGATTCTGTACGTGAATATTTAGAGTCTGTAGACGATGAATACGATTTTGGAACCAGAAAACCTCTGGTTTCCATTTCTAGTTTGTGATCACGTGATCACAAACTATGGGTTATGGGATCACAGATAAACAGCAAAAGAGTTTGAACACAACAGTGGTACCGATATGCATCATTAATCAGCTTTCTAATTCATCTGCATTCACATACAGATAGGTGTTAATAGAGACGATCCAAAATGTTTTAATATATATTGTAGGAGAGTGTGGGGCTAACCTTTGGACTGCACGTGAGGTTGGCATACATGCATTTATCGTCAGCGGGTGCAACCTTATAGACGGCATGACCAGATGACGACAAGAAGCTGAGGGCAGATGAGTTAAGGGAAACGCAGAGGGAAACTTCCTACACACGACTTCAGTTTATAATTCACTGAGCTATTACAGACAAAGCATCATAAGCAACATTAAAGTAGCAGAACTCCTTTACAGCTTCAGATAAAACAGTTTGTCCGTGTCTCAGTCAGAAGGATACACAGCTGTAACGGCCCAGTACGCGATGCAGATGGCCAGAAGGAAAAAAGTGATGATAGGGTAGAAGAGAGTGGACATGATGTAGCCAATCGCCCTGGGAACAGTAAAGATCAATTACTGTGTGTACGAAAAACTAGTTTAAGTCAGTACACTCATTATAAGGAGTGAGCTAAACTTACTTGCTGCCCTCCTTTAGCAGTGCAACAGCGATCCGCAGCCTCGTCCTCAGAAATATCAGCATAATCACAACGATCGCCTCAATCACTGCCAGAGCGATCACTACAAAGCAAAGGTTCAATATTATATTATAACTTAAGCAATTATGACATAGTAAATATAATTAGGAATGGGAACAAGACATATATGGTATGTTCTTAAATTCAGAATTTAGAAAGTTAATAAGTTTATAGAATTTATAGTTTAATAATACAATTTGCTCAATAGCACACAGTTGAAGTCTACATATCTTTTTTTATAACTGGGTTACTGCAAAGTGGGACAGTCATTTGGGTTTGGAGATTAATTGCTGTTAGAAGAATCAATGCTTTACATTCGTGGAGTGGAAGCAACCAACTGACAAGTATTTTGTCACTTGAATCTCACATAATATCACAGAATCATGAAGTAAAGGTGTGGTTGCAGACAACGTACTGAAGACGAGCCACGTCTGGCTGAGGTGAAGGTAAACGCTGAAGTCTGTGTGAAAGCCGATGTCAGAGATGGTGACGTTAGCTCCCGGCTTCCCACTCAGAAAACTGTACTCCCAGTAGCAGTGCCAGATACCTGATCGACAGAGAGAAAGACAATTCCACATCAGCTACAGTTTGTCATGACAACAGCACTACTCACATCAAGAGAAGTCAAGTGTAAAAAGAAATGGGGCAATATCTCCAACATGTGTTCTAAGTATAGAATAGCCACTGGCAATGTGGGTGACCATCTATGGTGCATACTCACCATAGCCGACAGCAGTGATGACACCTAACACAATGAGCCACAGGAGCACACAAGCAGTGTAGCGCAGCAGCAGGATAAAGAGCAGACTGACTGCCATGGTTATCACCAGACCACTGCAACAACACAAACACATTCAAACACATGCAAAAAGTGTTCTTCAAATAACTGTACGATTCAGAAAATACAAAATGGCTGGGGTTTGCCATAAGGGGATTCAGGCAGACTTTAATAATCTGTTAAGTTAGATGTTCTGTGAATGGCTATTTATTTAGTGATATATGAATTTCCCACTTGAGCCATAATTTGTATATAAAGATGGACGATGCATCTCCACTTCCTCCCACTATCCAGAAATTAAGCCAAAATATGCAGCTATGGTATCGAGGTCCCATCGATACAGACACATAATTCACTAGTCGTGAGTCAGTCTCAGCTGTCAATCATGACGTCTCAACTTGTTTTATATTATTAAAGTATTAAATTCAAACTAATAACTATCAAATTAAAACCAAAATTGGTCGTAATAATGGAAACTTGGACGTAAATCAATGTGTTTCTAAAACTAATCTTAAATGACAGGAAATTTCTTTGCGAAGAATGTATAGTTTAACTTTTTAATTTGGTTTCACAACTCATCTGCTAACAAGAGGTGGGATTTCAGAACTATACTGCAGCCAGCCACCAGGGGGGGGGCGATTGAGATGCTGTGGCTTCACTTTTGAGGAGCAGTCATGTCGTCCATCTTTGTATACAATCTTTGATTTGAGCAGGTTGCACAATAGGAAATAATTGCATTTAAAAGTCACTAAACTGGTTCATCATTGCTCTTATGGATGGGTCAGGGTCAGAGATATTTCTATACCCAGAAAGGAACACATAACCCATACAGAGAAAAGAAAACATGAGAATCAGCAGAAGACCCAGCTTTTCTTACATGAGGATCCAGTACCAGGAATTTGCATAATCCTCAACGATCTTCATGCCAACTTCTTTGGCACTGAGCAGATTGGCGATACCTCTGTGACACAGTCACAAGGTGAGATGGAGGAAAAGAGAGAAAGAAAAGGGATTTATTAAAACAGAGAGAGGGATGGTGACAGGTTTGTGTTACTGCCCCTCAGAGTCTGGTTTACGATAGGTTTCTCAAAAACATTTTGACGTTTGATTTATCTTTAAAGCTCTCGCTGCAAAAAATAAAGATGAATACGGTTTCAAAATGCTTTTGATAATCTGAGATCTATAAGCCCATTATTAGGTTCTTATCATATCAAAGAGGCACATAACGGAGTTAGTGTTGTTGGAGTACTTTTGAGCAGTAGTTCCTATAGTATGGTGGAAAATGGTTGAGCAGCGTGTTACAATACAGCTGCTTTCAGACATGCACTGAACTACGGACATTTTCCAGAACCTTTCCTAGCAGGCCCTTGGAAAATGTCCAGAAAAGCTTAGCAGGAAAACGTCTGAAAAGTTGATGAACACATTTCTACCACATTAGGGATGAAAAAGTAAACTAATGATAAAAATATCTCGGGATGAAAATAACGTGCCATACATGTAGAAGACACCGATGAACAACCTGGAAAGACAAGAAGATTCAAAAGCTTTTGGCTTTAAGGTCCAATGCCAGCATCTTTATGCTTTAAATAAAAACATTTGATTACTGTCGTCAAATTTATGTCATCTCCTTCTTCCAGCACGCTCTACCTAGAGGCCATCTCTGGAGAAAATCCAGACCTAGTTTTTCTGGCAATTTCTAGAGTTCATGTCTGAAAACAGCTTTTTTAATACAGGGTAGTGCCAAGTAGAGAAGCACAGTAGTGGTTTTAATATTAGATCATTAATTCCTGTTCACAGTACAGGTAAGCCTACAAAAGATATCAGGATCACTTCCCGTGAGCAAAGACTACATTTCAACCAAAGACAAATGATTCTGCATAAACCAAAGAGTATCTCCTGCCATATTCTATCAGACTTAAGAGTTGTAGCAACATAAATTGTAAATAGCCTCTGATGCAGAGATCTTTTCAGAAATCTCAAACTATAAACTTGTGTGGAATAAACTGGGAGTCAATGAGGTCCCAAGTCAAGCTTCTCACCTCAGCATAAAAAGCTTCATTTTCTCACACCAATAGAAGGGAAACTTCACAACAGGTAACAGATTCAGGACGTGAGCACAGCGAGGTTTGACTGCAGACACACTGCTGTATGACTCAGAGGAGGGTTAGAGGACACGCTCACATTTCTATGGGCCTGACACAGCACTGACAGGAGCACTGAACACTGAAGCCTTATGATGAAGAGCTCTAATTCAGCTAAAGCTAAAGGTCACGGATGCCCTGTCCATATGCAAGAGTCTGGTTCATATCCAGCACTCTTATGCAAACTTGCTAGAGCAACGGCCACCAGGAGGCACTGCACTCTTCTGTTTTATTCAACAAAGGCTGTGCAGGCATTCAGTAAGTGACTTTTTGTTGTTACCAGGTAGATTTATGTCACAAACAGTTTGATTAATCTGTCCTGATTCCTCTGTGCTGCTGCAGGAGGAGGGACGCAGGAGCAGATTCGTCAGGATGAACAGAACAAGTGGTGGTGTTAGTCTACTTGCTGATACTGGCTGCAGCCTAGGCAAAGCTAAGAAGCTACAGTAATGATTTTTGAGACCTTTCCTGTCCTTGCTGCATGGCGGCTACTTGGCTACAAAAGGAAAAGCATTAAAGCACATTATATATCCAGGTCATGGAGAGCAAAAACAGAATCATGTATATTTATGATCCCAGTTCACTTGTTCAGATACATGATTTCTCTGCTTAACCTTTGTCATCTCAGCCCATTTACATGTTAACACAGCTGCGATAAGAAGCGCGTAGGTACTGCTGAGGCTCTACTGGTGAACGTGTAGTTACGCTGTAGTTTCATGCAATAAACATGCAAATTGAATGTGGCTGGACACATTCCTGGGCATCAGCGACATGCCCACTCATCATACCCTGTTATATTTGCCCCGAACTCTTTTGGTGCAGAGTCGGCAGCCCTATTGACAGTGTAACAGTTTTAAAACACTTCATTTTACAGCGTTAATTATTATGCAAATGTAGAACATACAGTGCCTGTCTTTTCTACTTGTTTTAAGTTAAAGCAACATTATGTAACTCTTAGGTTGCAACAGCGCCCCCTGCAGACACCAATTTGTATTAATTATGTTGAGCTCCATGCTTGAACCATTAAGGAGTTGTCATTTAATAAAAATAACAAACAATGTAATAAAGTTGGAACTGAAGCAAACCATAATTGAACATTGGCTATTCTTCATGATCCCAGCAGATCATTGGCAGTGACATATACACTCAACTCTGTTTAGAAGTTTGATATATAAGAGTTTCCTCACCAAACATGTTGGAGAAAAATGCTGGTTTTTAATGTCTAAGGTCTGTTTAACTGATCTACGATTCGGCTTTACTCTTCAACTTGCTGTGCCCGATTCCAACAGTGTATGCTGCAACTTCTCGCAGGAGATTGTACCTGCTCAGAAAAGTTACATATAGCAAGAACAGGCGCTGAGTGTGAGGAGCGGGAATGAAAGCAGAACCATGTTGCTATTTCAAGGTAAAAAATGTTGCATCGTGTTGCTTTAAATGTTACAAGTACAAGCACAGAAATCCATGATTCAGGGAAGAGGAACTTACTTGGCAGCATTTTGGAGGTCGCTGACACTTCTCTTGTTATTGTCGCCGTCTTTGAAGATGGTCTGGTTGGCTACAGTTAAAATTCCATTTCTTGTAATGAAATCTGGGAAGCACCGCTGAAGGACTGAAATAAAAGATGAAGAAGGTTTTATCTTCTTAAGAAGGACCTATTGTGTGTTACTGTGTTTACAGGGTATCAGATTCACTTACAAGGTCTGCTTGGCACAATCATAGATGGACAGTCTTCATCTCGTATGACCTGTATAGTGGACTGAAAGGGAAATAGAGGTAAAAATGACTCAAACAAATAAAAATAAATTATTAATCACTAACTATTTTTATCATAGTCAGATTGGAGAGTCTTGTCCGATCAGCTAACTCATTTTGACATTCACCAGCATGTTTTAGAACAATAGTGAAAGCTACGATTATTATGATAATAGTCCTTCTTCAGCAACATAATTTTTTTTTTTGTGATTATAGTTTTGTTATAACTAAAAACAATGCTTCCTGAACAAGACTCAGAAATAAGATGTGACCGAGCTGGACTTCATCCTGTCTGATGTAACACTGCCATACATGAGTTGGTGTGGGAAGGGAAGTTGATGATTCAGTTCTAACAGTATGACTGAGCTGTTTGGTGCTCCCACGCACCACCTCAATTTCTGATCATTACAGACCGTCATGTTAACGTCACCGTCACTGAAGACACAACAGGGCTCTGATGTGCATCGGTGGCTGCTCACTCTCTTATCTGCCAGTCTCTCAAAGCACATTCGAATGAGCTCTTCATTATTAAAAGTGTGCAGATAAAAGAGATCTGAGGATTGGATAATTCTGGGGACAATTATGAACAAAATGTAAAGTCCCTTGATATAATGCAAGTTGTGATTTGGTGCTAAACAATTCAAAGTGAGCGAAAATGGAAAAATAAGTACCTGTAATGCAGTTTGTGAGTGCTCAAAGGAAGAGACACACTGGAACACATGAAAAAAATGGACCACTAGCCACTGTCTCTCACCTTACTGCCAATCTTGAAGCCCGGTTTGCAGAATTGCTTGTAATATTCCCAGTTTTTGGTATTCCACGCATCCAGGAGAGTGGCAAATCTGTCAGGGCACTTGGAGACACAGAGCTGGAGGAGACAACACATCATCTTAATGAGAAAGCCCATCAATCTTGCATAATCGAGCGTGGAGGGAAAAGGCAGAAGAACGGCATTATTCAGAGAGCTGCTCGAAGGAGCTTGATTCAATGTCTTACCTGGGTTGTAGGGCACTGGAGGTTAATTAAAACTGCAGGATTGGCACATCTTAACATGTTGAAGTAGAATAATATGGCTTTGTTTCTGTGGAGAAGAGGCAGAATAGAGAAATGAGAAATATCTATTCATTTAAACACACAGATACACACACACACTGAGGATATTGACATAATGCATTTTCCAGCCCCAGCCATCACAACGTAATGTCTAACGCTGTTACTTAAGCTTTATTCTAACCACCGGTGCAGTGCCTGTTAGAATCGGCTGTTGAAGCTTGACTAATTACATGCCTGTCGTCATAAACACACCCGTTATTATGAATGCCCTGTTGCTGTGATCAACAATGTCACTCACTGTTACAAAGCTGTTAATGCAAAGTACTAATATTGAACATATTTGGAGTCCAAATACCACCAAAATTGCCACTGCACTTGTGAAAGTGATAAGATGAATGGTTCTCGAGATATGCAAGATACATACAGAATGAGACAATGAGGACCTGCCAAAATGTGCAAACACACAAGCACACACACTCGCACACTGTGCAATAAAGCCATAATTAATCACAAATAATCTCCCTGTATTGTTGTCGCCAAAGCCTTTTTCCAGAGTAGAGATAAGGATGGAAAGCATGGCAATTTAAAGAACATAATTACTCGTCCGTCCAATCATTCAGGAAGCAGACGTTTTTCCACTTACGCATTGGGTGTGTTCTTCTGGCCACAGAACTGACCGTGGCTGTCAGTTGGATAGACGACCTTCCTGGGGTCACCATGGATCCAGGCTGAAAATAAAAAACAGGCTTCTTTTAATTGCATGGACGATAACATTTGATGCCATACGAGACACATATGTCCTAACTAGTGAAATATATGAGGCCACTGGTCAACTGATTATCCTCCTTTCTCAGACTCTAAATTACCCATGCTATGAGTCTTGAAGTATGTTAATCAGACAGGTTGTCTAGTTTTTTTCATGTTATATATAGAAAATGACCTGCCACCTAAGGAAAGGAAGTGCAATAGTATTAAAGAAGATCTGGGTCAAAGAGGACCCTATTTAAGTCAATCACTTTCCGAGACGCAATTTACACAACAACAAGGGGAAATTATTTGGACGATTGCATGAATGGATGTTAATTGACAAGAGAAATTTGCACAGAACCAAACAAGCAAAAAACGAAAAAAAAAACGATCCTGTTTAATTTGTTCTGAGCCGTTCCTCTAGAATAGCAGCAGTAACCCTGAAATTCTATTTACTGAGCACAACACAGTGATGAGGATTCTCACCTCTCTATCAGTGGAGTAATGTTCTCAAAATGAGACAGTACAACCAAGACATTGTACAAGTCACTCATACGACTAAGATGATAAAACTGAAAAATGACACAGAAAAAACCCCCACCAAGTTCTTCAGCTGATTGCAGACATGTCAACGTTTATTCGAAGCCACATCCATTGTCATAGCTCCAGCTCTTTTTAAATTATTGCAAAACAGTAAGTCTTTCGCTTGCCTGGATTGAGACGTGACTCCAATGACAACAAGCTGGCAAGGGACAGCACTTCGGTGACAGTGCTGCGACCTTATTTCACCCTTATTTGGATGTTTGCAATACATACATATATTTATGTATATATATGTATGTATATGTATATGTATATATATATATATATATATATATGGGGGAGATTGAAAAAATAGATGTGTGGTCAGGCATGCTGGCTATAAATTAGGATTTGTGTTTTATGAGGAAGAGGTCAAGAAAAGAGCAAAATGAAAAACCAAGAGAAGAATGAAGAAAAAAAATAAAAAAACAAGAAAGAAAGGAAAGAAGAGCTAAGGGGGGAGAACGTAACAACTGCATGGCCTCAGTCAGCTGCAGACAAAGAGGAGTCTCTGTGACAGTTTAACAAACTAAATGGCTTTAGGATATGTTGAATGAAACGAGAGTTGGAAGGAATCACTATCCATCAAGTCAAAAGCTCGACTGGGACGTAAAACAGCTCGGACAACACAATCACCTCGAGTCAAGGAGAGTAGTGTGAGTCGCACCAGCTGAGGTGCTGAGACTCCTCGCCTGTGTTCTGGAGGGTGCTTTTAACAATCATCCATTTTGTTGAATGACCCACAATGAATTAATGTTAACATTTTAATATTGTTGAATAAACATGCAGAGAAATTCAGAGTACAAACTTTCCATTCATTCCACGCACTAGAGTGTTTTTTTGGAATCGCACACCAGGGCCGAACAGGCTATGTGAGCGATTCACACTTCCACACCATGAACATGTCATCACAGTTGTGCATGTCCACGTTTGTGTGTGTGCGTGTGTGGTCGTGTGTGACATTATGAAACTTAGCATGAGCAACGTGCCAAAACTCACCCACGGTACCCAGAGCGATGTAGCCGATGATGACAATGACGAAGATAACACAGCAAACCACATCAGTGCAGCTCCTGTGAAAAAAAAAGCAATGATGAGAAGTGTGGTGGAAAGCAAGATTACAAGAGACGACCAGAATTACCTCCCTGCGGTTGTATGCTTCTGCCAATCAGTTCAATTTCAGTCTCCATACATTTTATTCCAGATTCATCTCAGGTCAGCATGACCTTTGACCACTGAAGTCTCATCATTTCATCTTTGAGACCAAGTGACCACTCGAAGATTGGGAGATATAATGTTCAAGAGGCCTAAACATGTTTGTGAGGCCACTGTGACCAAATTTGAAAGGATATTCTCGAGGTGTACTTAAGAAAACACATTCAAGAGGGGAAAAAAGGGTTATTTGAGGTACAGTGACCTTGAACTTTGATCTCCCAAGTTCTGATCAGTTCATTCTTGAATCCAAGTAAATGTTTGTATGAAATTTGAAGATATAACCGCTCCTTTAGATAACATGGGACAGACGGACAACCAGAAAAGACAATTCCTCTGGCCACTAAAATATGGTTATTAAACACAGTTTGCTTTTGGATTCTTTTGTCTAAATCTGAATCATGAGGAAGTTCATTTAGCAAAGCATCCACAGAGAGAATTGGGAATTTGCTTCAGATGAATTAGGAAAAATATATAGTGTGATTCTTTCTGGGTTCAACTGTTTCATTGTTGGAAATTATGACATAGCAGCTGTATGATAAGTAAGTCTAAGATCTATATCTGGGTGCAGTGCTTGCCACCAGCGATGACATGTTGTCATCTGGATACAGTTTTTTTCAGAGACTGTTGAAGAGCTCTGCTGACTTTCTAATGAGACTCTGAATCCCCCCCAAGAATCCACTGTCCCACAGGCACAGAGACAGCTTTTTGAAAATTGCCTCCCTCTCAACAGTAGCCCCAGTCTGCTAGTTTAAAGCACTCTCTCAGATTCTCTCTCTCTCTGGGCACTTCTTCACTTTCTCTCCCATAACAAGCTTTCTTCCCCTCCTCTCCACACTGACAGAGGCTGTCAGTGCAGCCCCTATCTTAGCCCTCTTTCCAAACTATTCAGACTTTGAGTACAGAGCCCAGCCTTGAATAAAGCAAAGTTCAATCCATTGCACAATGTGTATGAGGGACGTAGCCTCCTCCTAACACAATATGCTACACAAATGCACTTGACACCCTTGGTTCCTTCCGCTTTCAACTTTTCTTCTCTTTCATCCACAGGCGCAAAGCCAAGGTCAAGAGGAGGCCTGAGCTCAGAGATGTGACAGGGTTTCCTTTGTGTCGTTCTTTGAGGAGACTATTGTACTTGTTTTTTATGCAGCATGGTTGTCACAAGGGCCCTTCATATGTGAGCAGCTCCTCTGCCTCAGAACACATTCTCATGATAGACCACTAGACAATCATTAGAGCACTGATGTACACATACAGAGGATATCAGCTGGAGGATCAAGCAGTACTAAGGGATAAAACCGTAATGAAACAGGTACTAATGCATTAATATTAAAATGCAAACACAAGTTCAACCTAAAGATTCATTTTTGCACGATGGCCTACAATTAAAATGAATACATTTATAGTGTTTTTGATTAATTAAATAATTATTATTAAATGAAATTTTAGTTATTGTTTCTATAAATCTGAATAGTACTTGTTTTCTCAAAATTACTGTATTTATATGAGCATTTATATAATTTTATATAAATACAGTACATATTCACTTCTTATGAGTTATTAGCTATGTATTTCTTCTATTTTACTTAACCTGCATTGATTGATCATTTTTCCTCTAGTACGATTTGTTCCTAGATTTAACTGTAATTTAATTTAAACATTATGCTTGCTTACATCCATCTATCAATGTATGGGGAGGGGGCTACATAACTCACATTTATTATATAATGCTATTATTAAATGTACTTTTATTGAGAACATGACTTTATTTTAACTGCACCTTTAGTGTAGCTAGCCTCTAAGATCAGAGTCAGCTGTTTAAATTAGGCTTGCACTGTTAAAGATCTTATATTGTCTGCATGTGCAGCTCCAGTTAAGAGGTGACCCTGCATTAATAACTGCAGTAAAACCTGCAATCTATGTTAATGGTTGGATGGGGAGTCTTTCCTGTCCCAGCAGGACGGGTTACACCCTTCGTTTCTCCTTTCAGAGTAAGATTATTCCAATATCATTACTCTTATCTGAATTTCATTAGGACCTTACCTACGTGCAAATGCAACATTTTATATCTCCGCTCAATAGCTGGGCCACATGTTTGGAGCTGATAATAACTGACCCACAGGTCGTCTGTATCTTCAGGCAAAGATTCCAGCATCAGGTAAAACCTCAAATCTGATGAGAATAAAAGAGTGGTTGGTTGTGAAAAGACTTAGGGTCTTTATTTTAAGTTTTTTACTCTATTTTGTAGGCAATCACAGGCAGTTAAAAGTGTCCCACATCTCTGCCTGGTGATCACAGTAAGGGAAATGGACTGTATAAAGTTACATCTACCCTTTAACCTTATCGCACTGTCAGCACAGTGTGGGGTTTAGTGTTTTGCCCAAGAATAAATACTGGGGGATCAAACCACCGAGCCCTCTGGTAAGTTTATTTCCCTCTCTACCTCCTGAGCCGCAGCCGCCAAATATGAAAAGTGTACAGACAACCTGCCACACCACCAGCCAAGCTGTAGCTGATATTGTGCATGTTATTATTAACAAAAGGGAGACAAGGGAGTACCATCTCATTTCATTCAAAAAGAGCAGGGGGAAGAGCTGTCTAGGTTGCCATGGTGACAAGTGCATTCTTTGTCTTTCGTTTTCCTCTCTATCCTGGATGGAGGATAAGTTAGCCATCATTCAGCCTCACATACATGGTGATTAGAGGAGAAGATGTGAGGGGTGGCATTCTAAAGCACGTCTGGTCACTCCTTCACTGTTAGTAAAGAACTGTCTCATTACCCAGATCCTTCATATAGACATGACATCATTATTTGGATAAAGTGCAAACACAACACCACAGGGCTAATATAACATATCATTTGAAGAATGTAGAGGAAAAGAGAGATGAGGGGAGTTACAATTATTATTTTTCATTCTCTTATCTTGGGAGTTCAGGCCCCATGGACAACAAGTCAACCTGCAAATCTATTCTGACTCCCACCTGGCCTCAGAACTCTTCAGCAGTCACTTGCACATACAAGGACCAAAGCACCACCCTGCTTGTGTACCACGCTGGCAGGCAGTGATGCTTAGAAAGAAAGAGATTGCACTGGTAGCTCCGTCTGTGCATGGAAACCTTTGTGTCAGTGTTATATTTGCAAGGTTGACACTCCGCAGGAGCCAAGGTGACACAGATGGCAGCGATGGAGCTGGATAGCGTGGTCGCCATTGAATCGGAGATTCTGCCAGACTGCCCCTGCTTTGTAACAGACATTATCAGGAAGAGATATTTGTAGGCCCAGATTTGCACACAAAAGAGCTATTTCACACGCTCACAAGAGCTCATGTGAGAAGCTTTTCTGACAAACACAAGCCTCTTTAAGGTAAGCTGCCACATATGCTGTGAAAGGACAGAGAACCTGATTTATACTAACATTTACAGTTACTGGTTGCACCTTTTTTTCGGAAACTGTAAAACCTGCAGTAATTGAGCCGTGACAAGTATTGAATGGCTTCGGCACTTAGTCCACAGAACCCCGACGCTGCGCCACCGCTGCTGCACAAAGAACAGCTTCTCTATTTATTAGAAGGCAGGTGAAGCCTGTTTATTCAAACTATATTAATATGGAACGAATCACATGTCCAAATCGCACTAATCTAGACAATACACATTACAGACAAGTTTGAAACCAATAAGATGAAAGATTCCACATACAGACAGAGATTTCGCGAATTATAACATAGATGAACTGCTGTAAATTTGACACCGATTGCAACTAAATTCTTCTTTTTATAGCTGGAACCAACTTTAATTAACACTCTGTCTGCACTTGTGTCTGGTCCACTTCTGTACGCAGTGCTCAGCAGCAGATACAGTAACTTCATTTAGCCGTTGAGCTCAGATGAAAACAAGACGACCACGGAGTCAGTTCACTCCCAGTTCTCATTAGGAAAAAAAGCCTTAGAGCCACAGCAACATCAAAGTATCCTCGGTGCCTTCATCCAGCCAGAGCAGTGGAATGGGCTGGAGAGGTTGGGATAAAGAGACACGGGAGGACTGAAACATGCCTTCCCAGCAGCCTGCCGACACTAACACTGCACATAAAAGAGATCAGAGCCTACATTGCCCCAGAAAATGACTAAATCATAAAATAGCCCTGTGGTGACGCCCTTGAAGGTTTTGCTTTATCGCAACAATCTGCTATTCATTGTAATATATCATGGCAGTTTAAAAATTTAGACTTGAGTTCAAAAACAAGATATATATTATACAGTTTTTTTAAGGGAAAATCTCCACCCTGAAGTTTGTGTTTCTGTGCTTCTATAAGTCGAGGATAACACCTGTTATGCACCATTATCTTTTCATATTTGTATTAATGTTAGTTTAATAATAAAACAGATTTTTCAGATTAAAATCCACAAATTTAAGTCCCAACCTTTACCATCAATGTTAACAATGTAATGTTTATTAAAATATATAATCTGTTAAATGATGATACAGTTTCTAAACAACTACATAAACAAATGTTAGAGCACTACATTTATGACATGTGCTGCTAATTGATAAATGGGGGGTATTTCATTTTCTCCCTCTAATAACCCCCCCGATGTGCTGACAACATCTGCTTTGGGTTTATCCGGCTGGTAATGTGTGTTATTGTGCCAACTCCAGCCATCGGCTTGACTTACGGCCATTGATCTGTGTGGTGGAGTGGAGAGAGCTGCCAGCAACTCAAACTTTATTAATGCAACATGACAAACGATCAATCCGTCAGTTGCGTCACGGCCATGTGTGCCAGATAGATAATACAATGGGTAAAAATCAATGCACATATAAGAATCAGACGTTGGAAGATAATGACTGGTATACAAGGGTCAGTTCTTTCATATTACAAAAAAAACATGAAAGTGGATCAAATTCTATCCTGACTGGGTGATGACATAAATGTGTTTTATAAATGTATTTGTCAACATATCTGTAATGCAAGAGGTGAATTGTTTAGTTTCTGTCATACCTGTTATGAACCGGCCCTCTGAAGTTTGGGTCAAACTTGCGTGGCTCACCTAAAAGACAAGAAAGATATTTACAGATTAGTTGACAAAAAAAACAAAGAGCTGTTACAAGAAAAGGAATGGAGGTTCACTGATAGAGCATATAGATGAAAAAACACAAAAAACTGTTCAATTATCTTTATTTCACCAAATAAGGTAAAAGATCCTTTTCATTTATTTGTTGCTTTGACTGTAATGTAGTGCAAGAGGAAACGGATCTGACACAGAGAACAACATATCTAATCATATATAACAGTCATTTTATTACACTGACACCACACACAAGTTTGAGACCAAAGTTAACCTGCTGTTCGACTGGCCAGGACAAACTAGGTCATTTCCCAGTGCAGGTTGCCTCACAGGACTGAGAGGAAGAGGGATGATCAGACTAAGCCCGAGCAGTAACGACCAAAACAATGTACCCAACATGGAAATATAATAAATCATTTTAGCGACTCTTATGCCAAACAGCTTATCTGGGTCACAGTGAGGACTTCCCAATTTGACCCAGCAGAGTATACACTGAACCACAGTTGTGAGCGCCATCAGTCACCTGAGGGACTAACTCTGACTGCGTGCGCTTGTAGGTGTGACGGAGCGCACGCATTTGCATTCATCATCAGCTACTTCTTGGTTGCCTTGAGTAGTCTCTACCCCAGTGGAAACTAAGCACGACATGTTCCTCAGGACCTATTAATCATCAAACATGGAGCCCAATATCTCCAAGCCGCTGGGGGAGACATAGGGGTAGCATAAGTGGGCCTATCTTCCATCTCCCCATATCCCAAACTGATCCAACCGAGAGACGTACACGCCAAGCTTGGTTCTGAATGTGTTAGGAGTTGACTACGGGTCTACGCACAAGCAAATATGGTAGTCCTGTTAAAATGAACTATAACATGTTTTAACTTCTGAATTTGTTGACAAAAATGTGAATGGGTGGAGCTAGTATCTTCCATACTGACGATATCAGAGATTTGGTGGTGTGTGACGTCATGCCGGGGATCAAACCAGCTCAACAAAGATGCTGGTGCTGGTCACAAAATCATTTTAAAATCACAGCATTTAGCATTAGCATTTAATCTGTCCTAAATAACAAGCAACACTGTATCATCCAGTACTTATTGTATAGTATTATACTGATAATGACGTCATGAATGGATAAAATAGCCGGATAAATATTGAAAATCGCAACAGAGTAAAATAACAAGAAAATGTTGTCCCTTAAGTCTTTTGTTGACCAGAAATCTGTCAATTGAGAAGATAGACTATAACAAGAACAAATATATTATTAGCTTGACAATGTTATATACTGCCTGGACACAGTAACAGCAGTTAAGACATTTAAATCGGTAGCAGCTGCAAAATCGGAAACACTTTAGTAAAACAAATGCGTGCAAAAAATGTCCCTCTATTTATGTCAATATAACAGATTCAGCACGGTAAAGCCAACAGATGCTTCCTACACATAGCCAGCTATGCATCCGAGTGAGATCGAGTGAGCGAGTTAATCACAGCGACCGGCAATTGTCTGGCTGGTGTGAAATTCCTACATGCTGTGGCAAAAAAAGGTTTCCAGAGCCACAAATTCTGCGTGAAGAAAACATGTTAAAAAGCCAGAATGTTAACATGTAAACACATTCCACTTGTAAATGTATATAAAGAGGTTGTATTTCTGAATAAGGATATTCAGAGTTCTTTAACAAGGTCCACACGCCCTGGGAGCTGTACGGTACAAAAAAAATGTAAAAACAAAACCTGCAAAGTCGGTTTTATATTTCCACTCTTGCTCTTCATGTGCTTTCCCAATTTCCTCCTTCATCTTCAGTGTGCTCTGAACCATTTCCCTGCTGTTGTTTCTCTACCGCAGCAGCATCCGTGTGAAGGATAGAGATGCCAACAGCAAAATAATGTCTGGGAAAGTAGCAAGCCCAGGAGGTGTCCTTAAGCTGCACAGTCAGCAGCAAAAACTGCCAGGACCACAAACTGTGCTTGTATTTAACTGAGTCACATTGCTGCTTTGGTCCATTGTTACATGCTGCCTATTGCAGATGGTCGACAGCTTTGTCAGATGAAGGGCTGCAGGTATCAGACGTTACCTCTTTGAACCACTGGCTGGTCTCATGACTATACATGGGACATCTGCTGAATAATGAGGACATTCCTGACATGGAAGTGAAATGACAGTACCACCACTTCCTTTTCTTTTACACCGAAGCAGAGTGAGCATTTAACTTTATTTAAAAAAAAAAAGTATTGAGAGGTCCACTTCCTTTTTTCTACTGTCATATGACCTTCGATATCTGTTGGTTGTCACTGAAAATCATTCATTTGCATTTGTGTTTCAGGTCTAAAAATGGGGGATGTTCAGAGTAAATTACTGAACCAAGGACAAAGTGTCACCAGACCAGGTGCTCACTGCAGCATTTGCAGGGCACTGACATTGAATATATGAGGATAAGAGGACCTTGTATTATACCTGTCTGGAATAATGCAAACCTTAATGCAAACGCACAAGATAATACACACACAATCCAGTTCAATGATACAACTTGAGAAAATTAAAGTTACTTAACTATTTGTTCCCGATACACAAAGGTGAAATGAACGATGCTGCTAAATGAACAACTTTGACAAGAATGCTGAAATGAGTCAACTGCCAAGGCTACATCGATATTAATACATTTTCGTTTTTTAATACGGTGTTGGAAAACAAAAAGGATCTCTGTCCAGTAGTGTTTCAGCTCTGCATCAATAATTATTCCTGTCCATACTGTCCACCCACCTGAACAAGTATATATTACACATGGCATGCACATGCTGCTGTAGCTGCTAAATGTAGCAGCAGTGATGAGCTTTAAAACTAAAAGAAACAGGGTTTGCCATTTAAATGGTTTAGTTAAAAACATTTGACTTGATGACAGCTCCATATCACTTTCAAAGGCAGCAACATTGCACAATACAAGGTTTTTCCTTAAAAGTTACAAGTTACCTTCCATTACTTGATATATCTCAGTGGTTGTTGCTTCAGCATTAAAGAAGGAAGGGCAAGATCACATCAGAGCTAACTAGATGTACCACTCCTGGGGTTGAGCAAGATACTTAGATAGCTACTAGATTGTATCCAATGCAAGCTATATATATATAGTAAAAATGGATATTCAACACAGGCAGGTCTCTATAGGGCGGGTACCAAGCGGTAAAAACAGGCTGCTCCATATGGCGAGTGCAAGCTGAATCCCACTGATATCATGGAGGGTCAGTGGTGAGAGGACAGATTGTGGTGCGGATCAGGTGGGGAGTATCAGGGAGTGAGCCTTCTCAGGAACAGATCAGTGGTTTCTTGAACAACCTACTGTTTGGAGCTGTGGCCCTGTGACAGGAAGCCAGGAGAATCCCATGTGAAGATTTGGTGCTGTTGTGAACAAATCTGTGCATAAAACCTCACGCTCTGTTGTGTGAAAGTCAAACTGCGGGGGGAAGTTGTACCCATTCTCCGGACTTTACCCGTAGGTCATGAAGTTTGTACCCATTCTCCGGACTTTACCCGTAGGTCATGCCTGAAAATGCCTTATGAGATGTAGTTGCACTGACAAAGTAAGTGTTTATACTGGAAAAGAATACACACACACACACACACACACACACACACACACACACACACACACACACACACACACACACACACACACACACACACACACACACACACACACACACACACACACACACACACACACACACACACACACACACACACACACACACACACACACACACACACACATTGAAGAGGATTACAATCCTCTTCAGTCTCACACAATAACTTTCAGGTGGCAGAGCATTTGCTTATTCGGCGAAGCTAAATTTAGCTTTAGCTGATGTTACTCCTCTCTACATCAGCCTGACTATTTCCAAGGCTGTAAGAGTTTCTTCTGGCCCACAGAGCAGATTTGAGTGGAGGGATAAGACAGAGTGGTGAAGATCTTTTAGCGATGCCAGGCCACCAGCAGCCTCTGCATTAGATGGCGGCTGTTTGGGCAGCACTGCGGTCTGGCAGTGTGAGGGATGAGGCTGGTGGTCTGGATGTGTACTGCTGGCTGAAGTCAGGTTGAATGAGGGTCTGTTGTCAACAACAGTTGGAAAAAGCCTGGCAGGCATTCTACACAGGGACAGCTAGGGTCGCTCTTAACACCACTAACTGCTTCTCTACTCTATTGACATAGTGTTGGATAATGCAACCGTGTCCCGACTGTGAAACAAAACAATCGTGGTGGCTATCAAAAGCTTAAAGGAAATGAGGCTAGATGGGATGAGGAATTACACATCAGGATTATACAAACGCTTTGGCAATAATCTTCACTCCCTAGTATCATTTGCATTTGTATCTAGTATACAAGATCAATAAGATCTATGGATACATTCACAGTTAACTAACTGTGACACACATTAAAATTGTTTTTTAAAATCCCTTCTTCTAATGACTCTAGCCCCCTGTGGCCTTAAATGATTAGTGGTATAGATAATGGATATAATTCCTTCTACTATCATGATGTTAAAAAAAGCACTCATCGAAAGATTGAAAAGTATTATGATGATGCATCAATTTGAAGTCCATATAGATTCAATATTTAAGTATAGAGGTTATTGGCTATTAAGAATCATCTTAAGCGTGCCTGTGCTAGAAGAGAGCCAGTTTTAATAACCTGGTGATAAAAACTCAAGGAAAAGTCACAGTAGCAGTTATTCATCTTATTTCACAATTTTGAAAGTGACTTAATTGTGCACTTATCTCCTGTGGTACACTCTATCACAAGGTTAGACTGCTCTGGGATTATGAGCATATTATTTTAAAGCTTGCAAAGAGTGTCTCCAGCAGCAGAAGGTCATATCAGGTCTATAGGAATACCTCTGCGTATGGATTAGATGTCCATGAATCCTATTGGGACACATCACCAAAAGCGGATGAGAACAACAGAGCTACGGCCCTGTGATATTTGAAGTTCCACACTGAATAGCAGCTGTTTGCTAACCAACCACACATATATCGGAGCAGAGGAGAGGAGTTTTGATAGATGTGGCAATCCCAACTGAGAGCAACATCAGAGAGAAGAAGTATGATCAAGAAGTACTAGGGGCTGAAGGAACATCTGGAACAGATGTGGAGGGTGACGTCTAAAGTAGTCCCAGTGGAAATTTTTAGGAGTAGGAGCTGTCACACCATCAATGGGAGAGTGTCTCTACCAAATTCAGGTACAACAACTGAGGTCTCTGTTTGGAGGAGTGCAGTTTGCTAATGAAATTACATCACTCAACAGAAAATATGGATGTACAAGAAATCAAGTAATAATCATACAGTACAGTGCACCATCCATTGTAAAACTTATCCCTACACCCTACCCAAATTTCGTACCTCGTCTCTGTACATCCACTTCACTGACAAATCAACATTGGCAGACACAGGCACCAGTGTCCCTGGACTAGACTGTCCAACACAGGCCTCTTTCATATTGTGGTCAGGCAAACAGCTCGAACACTGCAGGTGCTTCACATGGGTTCGGTCAGAGGGGCCATTTAGAAAATACTTTTTTGTTGTTTTTACTCTGATTCATAAATGTTTCCAAGACCTGGAGGGAAAGTGCCGTTAGACTGCACTTTTGAAAAAGCTAAAGTTGGGGTCAGAGACTTTGAATATTCAGCTAAGAATAAGCAAAAAAGGAGAAAGCAAATGTTAAATATTCAGAATAATAATGTTGCTCAGCAGGGTAGGCACAGTCTCAATGCTGTGTACAGTATATTCATTCATATTTGATGAAAGTGCAGGCTTCTGTCAATCCAAGGAGGGAAACAACATCAGTAACATGGCTGTGGGCCTTTGAGTGTTCCTCGACTCTGTATTTAAAAACTTGCCGTTTTCCGGCTTCTCCTGCAATGCTGGTAACAGGGCGCTAGTAAGAAAGCAAACGATAAAGATAAAGGGGCCAGTGAGTCTGTGATAAGATAAAAGAGAAGAGGAGGTCATGGGTAGTCTATGGAGCGGAAATTCTTTATCAAGGTTTCTCAGCTAAACCACAAACACATTCACAAACTCAGCGGACTTGAGAGCGTCATGGTGGGCAGTGATTTACTGGCAAGACTTCACTTAAGTCAGGAAGCACTCTCACACCCACTAACCCCTGTCACATCATGCCCACACAGACACAAACACACATATTCACACACACATGAATTGCGAACCGCATCGTGATCACACAAGTCTCTCACACTCCCTGGATGAGGAAAAAAGAGAGAGACTTGGAGTCCCTATCTGAAAGAATCAGAGCAATTTAAAAACCTTTAGAAGGCGCACTTTCTTCGTAATTTGACATTTTTGAAGAGAAAATTCACACAATCACACTCTGTGTTACACCAACACGCTCCCGTTCTCTCGCCCTCCTGAATCCTGAAACATCTTTTCGGTCTTGCTCTTATTTTCCCTCCCTGGAGAGAAGCAAAACGTTTAAAGTACTCGACTCCTTATTGAACCAAGACAACAACATCCACATCTCTGGTTTAGGTTCACTCAGCACAGTCCCTTTGGGAACCTCATAACTAATAACAGATGTTAGAGGACTGTATATGTATTTGGCATAACTGGCTTCGTAGCCCACTGTGTTATCTTCCATCAGTGCACGAACGGTGCCTAATAATTATATTTTCAGAGGGAAGGAGTGCTATCTGACATCCCCTAAAATGCTGAGAACAGTGAGATCTACGCCGGGATTTGAGCCCCAAAGGGGGAGTTAGCATCTGAGAGTGTCAGACGCTGACAGCTGGCCTGCTGCTCCAAGTGGAGAGGCAGTATTGTGGCTGGTGCTTTGTGACCTTGGTTACTTCTGTGGGAGCCTCCAGGCATGTCAGTGGCAGCCCTGTGTAAGACTCACAACTTTGGATCAGTGACAGGCTCAACCAGCTTTGGCCTGGATTTATAATGACTTAGAAATAAGCGGGGCCACTTTTTCATATCCAAATATGCAATACACACAACGATGTGTAGAAAGACACATAGTTATACTTATTCTATACCAACCAATTTAGCAAGTATACGCTGGGGATTTTTTAAATGTGTGTACTGTCTGTCTGTGTCTATTGCTGGATCAATCGACCTGAGCGTGAATATTGATTGTATCAATTCCCACAAATTCCAGATGCTAGTGCGTATTAGTATTTTTTTTGGCCAATTAAAAAGAGGCCATTGTTTACACACCTGTACCGGTACAAGTGTAATTTCCTTCAAGGCTTGATTAATTTCACGTTTCCACCAATACAGCTGCCTCCTGTTCAGGTTTGTTTTTAGTAATTAGCGTTGGTATTTTGAACAACCCAGACAAAATGTCGCAGATGACTCAATTACTTTCACAACAGTATGCACAGAAAATGTATCTGCAGTGGAAATAGGTTACAGTAAATAATCTCACCCTGCAGGCAGACCTTTCACATGTCTCAGGAAAATGAGGTTTCAGATCCTGTAAAAGATTAAATGACTAATTAAGATGGGGATTTCTTTCCTGTCTATGTTGACAAAAATATCCTGACCTTGGCCCCTTTATGAAAGTTCGTTATAACCGTATGTGACCGTACACACATGATTAAGTGCTCTAACCAGCCACCGTCAGCCGGACAACGCCGCTGGCTTAACACACTTGTCACATTAATCATAGAGTCGTAGTTGTGATTTTGGTTTATTGTGATGTAGGGAATGGAACAGGACTGACGGTCACCAGGCTGCGTTCCCGTCTGACCCCGGAGGATGTTAACATGCTCATCTTTCTCAACACAAACCCGTAGACTGGTGCTGAGGCTGTATGTGAGTTACTTGTTATTTTTATGAAGCGTTCTCGACTCGGTGCCTTGTTTGATAGTATTGAGTTACATCTGGCAAAACCTGTCAGAACTAAGTATTATATAGATGTAGTTAAGTTGTTGTTTAACATTATGTTTTTTATATTATTATTATTTTATTCTGGAGAAAAAAAAGCGAGGGTCAGTTGTGTTTAGCAGCACCGGCTTCTAGCTGTCGGCTCCGCTGCTTAAGATTACGGCAGCGCATAATTTGTTCATCTTGTAATAAAGATCTCAATGAGGAAACACGCTTTGTTTTTTCACTTCATTTTAATATAGCCTATAAATACTGAATTTTTTAACTTGAAAATATGAATGTTTAATCGAAAATTCTTCATTAATTCTCCCGACGATCGATGAAGACTATTTAATCGAACGCCCATCCCTACTCACGACCACAACTCTTGTCTTAGAATCAACTGTATATTTTTCTGATATTTGCTGTTGAAGAAGCTAGTAAATACTTGAAGGTCATGTGGATGTTACACCCCACACAAACTAAAGTACAATGTGTATGTGTCCCATTTGCCACATTGCATTAGAGAATAGTTATTCTCTTCCTGCTATAAATAGCAAAAAAATGTCAGTGTGCTCAGATTTTAATGCCTCTAGTGTACAACTTGTGAGACACTAGGTAAAGGTTAAGTATGTAGCATTTGAAAACCCTTGTTATTAATGAAAATGGTGGCCGTCAAGTGAATTGCAGTCGGTATCCTTTGGTTTGTACATGTGTGTGAATGCCATAATAAACAGGCAAGCATACCTGAGCATTAACCGGAAAGTGAACTGATACTCAGACACGAGCATAAACGTCACGTCCTTTGGATTTCCCCGTAAAAATCTGTTCTTTTTCACACAATTTCAACAGAAATCAGTACGTTGAATAAATCTGCATACATGAAATTTTGATCAGCTAAACTCCTTAAATATCTCAGCAAACTGGGAAGGTGCACCTGAGCAACAAAGCTTGAACAACATCAGAGCACTTAGTCTCATTTGTTCTGATTTGTTTAGATAAAAATAGCTACATCATTTAGCACATTAGACCTAAAGAATAGTCACCTCAAGTCTCACTGAGCACCTGAGACTCAAAACCTATATGTCTTGCGTGAATGTAGCTGCATCTCTCGTCCATTATCCTCTCTATCTTGTGTTTCATCAGTCACTGTCAACGTCACTTAGTCTTTTAGTCAAAAACAAACTGACTGTATTTGTGCTGCAAATTGGAAATTTTAAGTCTCCTTGCTGTCACCTAGAGAGCCTCTCCACAGCAACATTTGTACCCATTTTTGCAGACTCTAACAAATAACTGTCTGTCGCTTACCTTCTGTGCAAAAGTATATTTCTGAAATGATTTATAGACTCACCCTATCATTAGAGTGAATAACATACATCAAACTTCCAGGCTAAAACACAGCTACCTCTTGAGAAAAGACATGTGAAATTAGTAGCAAAAGAAAATAACCTTGTTAAAAATAATGAGCAGATACACAGCAATAGTCTGCCATACATACAAATAAAATGTGTAGCAAAGAGTGAGCATTGGTCTTCATTTAAAACGAATATTTGAGGAGAGGACTATGACACTTAAAAATCCCTGAATAGCCCTTAGTCTTGGGTGCAAAATGGGCCTTGAGAGCCACAACCGTCTCTGACTGCAATTTCACAGGAGGAGGTGCTGAATGTTGAATGTTTTATTCGGAAACACAGTCCTCAGCTTTCTGCCAGGGCTCTGCATTGACTCGGTATAAAAATGCAGCGTTGAGGGGAGCTGCCCATGCGAGAAATTTGTTAATTAATTGTGTGCCGGACTAAACATTTTCTGTGGTCAAAGAAATCCTTATCTAAATTGTTACTTACAAACTTGTCACATAAGGACTAAACTCTATTTTTCTACTTTTCTGACTGACTGAACATTTCAGCTAATTATGCAAACATAGAAAGGTTATATAATACACCAGCCTCAAGTGCACACTTGAATCTGGAATGTAGAGCAACTGTGTTTGATGTGACGAGACGGCAGCTAGTTCGACTACATGAGTCAGTGATCTTCTTTTATGTTTGTTTCCCTTCATGTGCCAATTATATATGTTAAAAGAAGAATTCAACTTTATATAAGCCCTCGTCAACTTTAACAGGAACTGCATCTTACCATGTTCTTGTAACATTTTTCCCATTAAGATATAGATAACAATACCTATTAGCGAATACAACACACCGATCTGATACCAGTGCATTTTGAAAATACCAACTTATGAAACATATTTGAATCGCTTGGATCGATGATTGCTAGCTGTCGTGACAAATTAAAATAGTAATAAAAAAGAAGGAAATTTGTCATAACTGTATCCAATTACTTCCTTTCAAATAGCTTTAAAAGTATTACAAAACACATCCCTGTAATACTTGTGGAACAATCCAGTGACAGATATTGCCAACTTGCTGTCATTTTAGCTAGCTCTGGCTAAAGCTACTCTAAAAACAGTAATTGCAGTGGTAGTACAGTGAAATTGATGTGTTGAAGAAGCAAAGAAGAAGTCATTTCTGGGAAAAGACAATTGCAGTTTTACCGGCGTGGAACTAATATACTTAAAAGACGTGGTATTGGATAAGTTCATTGATTCAGACTATCGCTAATGCCCTACCTGGGATTTTCAACTGTATCAGAGGCTTTTCCAATGCTGGTAACAGATCATACCAATTTACATTATGTAAATTTCTCATGTTCATCAATCCCTCATCATCATGCCTTCTTTACCACTGCTACACTGGTTGTCCACGTTTCTCATACATGTATGGTGATAACATTTGTGCGAGTTTGAGAAAATAATGTGAGAAGACTAACACAGAACAGCCCTTGTAGTCATAAGCAGGTGTGTCTCCTCTACCTATTCCTGTGTAACAGTTGAGTGTCGCTACAATTTGGGAAGCTCAGAGAGAACCCCTTTCTTTAGGCTTAGGTACTGACATTCAGCAGATAGCTGGACAGGAAATAATCGGTTGGACAGTATCATCTGGCACAAAAAGCGGATTTTCTTTACTAAGCAGTGCACGCTTAGTCTGCATTTAAACAAATGCAGAGTGTGAAACATTTGCGGCCAACGTAATTTGACAACACTACTACGCGGGGGATGCTGAAGTGAATTGGTATTCTTGTTCTGTGGGACCAAAATACTTTGAATTGCTCCTTTGCCAAGTTAGCTGATGGAAATGAAGCAGCAGGGAGCCAATTACGTAAAGGAGCTGACCTAAACACAGGGAGGCACCATAAGTCTATCTCAGTCACTGGACACTGCTATGGAAAAATGATGTTACCTCATTAAATTGTCTCTGTGTATTCTGTGTGAGAGTGGAAGCTCGAGAAGATAATGCAAGCATACAAATATAAATATAAACATGTATACTTATGCACATAGACTGCATCTAAATTAAGGCTGAATACCAAAAACCAGTGCAGATCAGAAACTGGTTTTACATGGATGGTACCTACCAGACCGGATCACAACTCAGATTTACAATATCTAATTTCGGTGTTTGATGTATGTACTGAAGTAGTTACTCTGCTTCCAGGCAACATAGTATCACAGCATGTGCCTGGTTAACAATACATTTAAATTTGGTGGTAAGACACTCCCCATGTGGCTCTGGAAGCATGCAACATTAGCCTACACTTCGCTAGTATCTACGTAAAACTACAGTCGACACGACCAAAAAATGCCTTAAGCTAAATGGTGTAAAGAGGGAATTCCACGTAAACTGATTCCGAAGTGAAGTATACTTTAAACTGTTTAGAGGAAACATCAAATTGTAACTTCCAAATAGCCTTAGCTTAAAAGTTCTGTTCCTATCATCAAACACAAACCATATCAAAAACATATTTATCTTTTAGGTTCTGGCACCGTTTAGGCACCGTCACTGTTTCAAAAGTATTGATTTAGCACCAGAATCGGAAAAAACAAAACATTACCCAAGTCTTATCTAAATAGTGTTTTTAAACACACTGTGTTTCACTGCCCATTGAGCTCCTTAATTCTAACACTTTACACTCAATCTGCAACGCCAGGTTTATGGTTCATTTTAACATGACAGCATGAACTTGTAAACATGGAGTGAAAGAACGTTTGAAGGCCCCATGGTGGGCTGCACGTCTGCAGGGAGCAGTGAGAATCGACTACAGCTGACAGGTTACAGTTGTGATTGGCACAGTGTTGGAGTCATGCGGTCTGGGGGACACACAAGGTCAGTGTGTGGGTAAATAACAGGGGGACATAGTAGCTCTCCCCTATCAAGGGCTGTCAGGAGCAGAGTCGATGATGCCTGTGTCACTCTGAGACGGTGCAGCCACTGAATCTCACGGTCAGGCCTCGCTGATTCACGCCTCATACGAATTTATCACAACTTAAACAGATATTCGTGATATGATGCATTTCATGAGGCAGACCCTTCTGATACCGACAAGTGTGGTATAAAAAGTTAATAATCATATAAAATTATTCCTTGACCATAGTCCCATGAGAACAAATATTAAATAAAACTTGAAATTACATCTTTTTTATGTGAAACAATCATTTGTAAAGATGAGGATCCACTTAGTTCCTCACAATAGTCTTGTGGTAGCCTGTTAATATTTAAAATAATACAATTGTGAAAGCATTGAATAGTTATTTTAAATGGAAGATTTGTAAATAAAGACAAATATTGGCTGTAGACCTGCAGTCCTGGTGAAAATCACCAGTGTAAGTGACTCCTGGTTTCAGACATCTGGTGGTGATAAAGGATTATATTGCTTTTGTAAACAACATGATAACAAAGGAAGGCTAATGGACACAAAATCCACTCACAGATTAAATATGTCTATACACCGGATATGCCACAAGACACTAAATTATTTTATATTAAAACTGTTAACAGAGGACATTTTTTCCTTCATTACAAACCGCAATGCTGTTGCCGCAGATGCTACAATTATAGACTTTATAAAGATGGAGGATGTGTCTCCACTTTCTCCCACTATCCAAGAATGAAGCCAAAATATCTTGGATATCAATGCTGTCAATTGCGAATTTGGAGACAAAGATGGAGCAGCAGTAGCGATGTGACATCAATTCATGTGCACAACGGTGTCAGCTGTCAATCATAATATTTCACTGTGATTTTATATCATCAAATCTAATTGCACCAAATTTACTGGAAAAATGGGACAAAAAAACATCAGGTTGATAACAACTATAGCTAAACTGACAGAAATGATCTAAAAGAAAAATCTATAAGAAACGCACTTTTAATTCTGGTCCATGTTCCATCCCTTAATATGGACGAGGCAGGATTTATGTCCTACGCAGCAGTCGGCCACCAGGTGGCGATCAAGACATTAGAGCTCTTTCCTTACTGCAACACCCCAAGAAACTGTGCCAACTACCATTCGCCTCCACATTAAGAGCCTGGTTAATTAGAAATTCAAATTGGGAACACTAAAATAGTTTGTATTTGTGTTATCTGTTGTCTCGCATGTCATTCCTGTGCTCGGGGTTGGCAGGTGCTTTAATGTAAGGGAGGCCCTGTTTGGGTCTCTATATATTTCACTGCCTTTATATTTGTTGGTATTTTCATTGCATTTTATTCTTAAAGACTACAGATGAAAATTAGCCGCTGTGGCTAACTCTGGCATATTTTCAGAAATGCAAATAATAAGTTAGTATCACTGTCAAATAAAAAACTTAAGTAAAGTATATGAATGTGCACAGCATGAAAACTCTGACTTTTTTCTGTGACTTGCTCACTAACTTCTGGTTATCATCTCTGCTTCAGTGGTTAAGGGTCTCCGGCTGAAGACTCCGTTCATGCGCAGAGAAAACATTGGAAGGATGGGCGTTTCATTTTCTCTGAATGAAAATGGTTATTTTTTGGGGGGGTCAGACAACTTTATTAATCCATTTAAAAAAAAGATGGTAAAAAGTGTTTCAGCCTCAAACTACCAAACCAACCTTTAACAAAGGATGTAGATCAGTGTGAGCCAGTTTAGGGTTAACAAATTTGAAACGTTCAAGGAAAAAAAACACACTGAATTGGATATTGCACGATTCATAATGACAAAACTCTAGCATTAGTGCATATTTGACGACAATTATCCCAAATAGACTAAATCACAGCAAGGGGTCGAACATCATTCAGGATTAAGAGGATTAGTTGGAGCATTTCTAGACAATTTACTATCAACAAAGTTATCTCGATTGTTTATCATTGACGATTGTTGGGAGCAAAAATGTAAACAATTGCCAAATGTCACCTTCTCACTAGTGGAGGGGCTTCTCTTTGTCTAGTGTGATGACAGCATCTCGAGTTTCTCGTCTGGTATTGGACTTAAACAAAGGAATTCGGTGGCCTCGGGTTTTCGCTATTTTCTGGACTCGTCCCAGCCTGATCGAGCGATCATCGGAGCAAAAACAATCGATCATCCTGATCCTTTGCAGATGTGTGATGCTGAAGCTGTCTCTCGCCACAAAGACGAAGCAGAGGAGGAGGAGAGTCGAGATGGTTTCAGCAGGTAAACAACACAGCCCAAACAATGCAGGGCACAAATCAGAGCAAGAAAACACTCCACGGTGTTGACATGGGTCGTTTGGGCACGAAAACATGGAGGTGACCAAAAGCGAAAGGTCACTTTGGACATTAACAACCATTTAAATCGTTATCCCGTCGCTACTGCGTATTTGGTGCCAACCTTTAAAACAGCCCCCAAAACAGCCTCGCTAGCGGATGACAGCGGGAAGCTAGCTACACGTTCCCGTAAACCACAGCGTCATTCGGGCTAAAATACGAGAATGTCAACGATATACGTGGAAGACGAACAACAACAAAAAAAAAAGCCCTCCGCGGTTTACAACAAAGAAGAAGCGACTCACCGTAGTACGAGGAGGGGATGTCCGTCTTTCTAGCCATGGCACTTGGTAGGAGAGATGCACCGCCGTCGTCTGGGTCTTGGAGACCGCATATGAGAGTCGAGGTGGACTGCGGTGGAGTCGCTGCTGTCGGCGGATAAACCCGGGGAACCTGGAGAGGTCTTCTCGGGGCTCCGGGGCTGAGAGGATGCTGTGACCACGCAGCTGAGCGTCAGTCGTGTTTACAGCGCGACGTCATTAATTATTCCTAAACGGGCTTAAAGGGGCCCGCACCCCTTTGCTCCCCCCCCCTCCTGGTCCTGGCTCCCCTTTGTTGGGATGAGATCCAGTAAAGCTCTCCCCCGTCAATGTGGGTTCAGCAGCCGTGAACATCAGAGGGATTCAAACCCCCGAGCACAGGTGGACCGCGTTTCCCCACGTGCGCTGCAACAACACGAGTGTTTTCTTATTGTTGATCACAAGCACAAAGAACATGGGAGCCTGTGCACTGTGGAGAAACACTGACCTCGCCTGGTGTGTCCGCGGTACTGCAGCGCTTCCTCACTCCGTGTCCTCAGTTAGTTTCAAGAGATGTCTGCTTCGTCCATTTATATGCTGCTGCAGTAGAGCCTGCATTACCGTGCAGGTGTGAGACAGACAGTAAAGAAAACAGTACAACATCCATTGTGTATTTATTGAGTGTTTGTTCTTTCCTTTTTTTTTATCGGATTTGTCCAATGCTGTTTGTCCAATATTGCAATGTCATTCTCATGCAGACGTGGACTTATAGAAGATGAAGTTATAGGAGCGGCATCTCTCGTAATTTTATAATTAATGAATGCATCTGTTCTACATGTATGTGTTGTAATTTCCAATATATGCTGTAAATGTACATTGCATTTAATGGAAACCACCTAAAAACAAAAAAAAAACACATACAAGTGCTTATTTTTACATATACAGAAATGTTGTTGTACACTACATTGTTATGCAATTAAATAAATCTATCCATCTATCTATCTATCTACTAACCTAAAATATTGTAAATATAGTAAAGTGTAGGTGAGGTAAAAATTCCATTTGCAGAAGTGTTGAGTCTCAGGGAGCAATTACTCAAGACACTAAATTGAGCTTTGGAACCATTATGAGATGTTTGAGGATTTTTAGTGTCAATTATAGTGACGGGAAGTGTTTTATCTGTGACAGCAGCAGTTACAGGGATTCAACATGGATGTTTCCTGAATAGTAAGTGCACACATTGCCAAACCTCATCCCTTTTTTATGACAGAATAATTAAAAAAGTGAATACCTTGTGTCTTTGATGCACAATTGGATTATAAATGGGACATTTGATTTACATTAAACACTGAGATCTAAAAAGTAATGTCTAGTAATCTAGATGAAAGCAATGAGAGCTCAGGTTACAAAAGGCCGGTCATTAACAGGGGATGGACTTCACTGGGACATAACATATGTTGATGTGGCAGCTCCTGGCCGGTAGCACGCCAGGAGCATCGAATCAAGTTATTATCTCTGCCAATGCGGTTGTGTTGTCATCTGTGTTTGTTTTTGTGTAGTACTATGTGTAAACTACTGGACGGATTACCACAGAACTTTGAAGGATGCGTGATGGTTCAGAGACAAAGCCAATACATTTTGGTGCAGATCCAGATCAGGGCTGGATCCAGAAATGTCCTCTATGAGATATAGCGTTATTCAACATTTGCATTATTTTATTAATGTTATTTTTTGTATTAATGGATTGATATCTCTGAGTGTGTTCAATTTGGTGCAGCTTTGTTGAATTAAAATATCTTCTGACTGCTCCACGAGTAAAATAGGGTAAATGTGGAACAATCTATCATGATGACGCTAGCACTGTGGAAATCAACCAAATTTGGCCCAAAAGTGCTTAAATCGTGATGCCAGCCCATCTGCTTGTCATTCAGCAATAAATGATGGAAGTCAACAGCTTGCTAATTACATAATCGAGAGGGTACACAACAGATGCAGGCCCATTTTGTTCAGTTTTGGTTTTGTAGCCTTTTTCTACTTTGTGAAAAAAAAGCAATTTTCATTCTCTGTGGCAGTTCTATTTCAGATGTTTCTTTAATAAGAAATATAAGATGATTCTCGTACAATCACCCTTCACCACTATCGCTGCAGTTACAATCATCCCTGTTGACCCCAAAAAATGTACATCCCACAAGTCTCAGTAGTTCAACAAATTGTGTAGCAGTGGACATTGCTTCATTAATGTCTAACGGAGACACAGAGTCCACCGGGCGTTCTTTTTTTCCAATCAGTTGGATAAACACAGTAATTCTGCACATTGGGCAACAGGAAATTGCATCAGTGATTGGTGGGAATGTCATTCGATGAGTCAATGATCTGTTTGTGGAGACGATTTGCAAAAGGAATGAAGATGATATATGTCTTGGGGCTGGAGATGTGGAACATAGCGACTTCAGCTGCCTTCAGATGCTCTGTTTTCTTCAACCTGTGACAAAGTAAGCAGTGATATCTGGCCTGGAGAGCACGAAAACAATTCAACCTCCTCACTACACTTGTTCTCTGTACTAGAACTTTATGTTCATATTATTTTTACAAATATGACCCAATAGGAAGACACAGCAGCACAGCGCAATTATATGACCTTAATAGCATGAAATTACCCTTTGGCAATATTCCTTTGGTAATGTAAATTTAAGAATAAAATAACACTTTATATATAACTAAATATTTGTATATATATATATACATAGTTATATTGTCAAGGCTGTCTATTGCTCAAATTAAGATTCTCTAAAATCTGTTTGCTGTTATTTGCCATAAATGGCTGATAAGCTCATAAGCCCCTTGGAAATCTTTTATATTCTAAGTGTGAGTCAGACAATCGTGTAATTGCTTTTCTTTTTTAGATATCTGCCACGCCAAAATAATTATTTTGTATCTTTTGCTGTTAAAGTGCTGGGAAAAAAAACATTAACAGGAAGTTGGGACTTTTTTCACAAAGGAGGTATAGACTCTTCAAGTTGGGGAACATATAATAAGGACAAACAAAATCGCTTGAGGCTCCGCAGACGGATGCAAACGGAACAGATAATTTCACACTTGTATTGTGTTTGGTTCAGCACAGGCCATCACACAGCCGTCTGGCACCTCCCTGGATACAAGGTTGGAGTTAATTAAAAAAAAAAGGTTCTGTTCCACATTCACAGCCTCGCTCCTGGCGGTGTGGCGGTATATGTGTGTGTGTTCCCTAGAGATGTGTTTTTTGATGCATTTGAGACCTCAGGGAAGGCTCTAATCAAAAGGCACATGCTCTGAATTCACACTGATGAGCTGCATTATGAGGCTCTGCTCCTCAGTGATACGGTTAATTTGATGATTAAGGGGATTCTGCCAACGATTTGAACATATGGTGTCAAGGAAAACAGAAAAAGAACCTGCAAGGATTTGTTGTATCATATTTTCAGATGACACCTATTAAACACTTTTATTCTAGATAGACAACAACACTACAACTCAGGATGCTGCAACTTCACTTTTACTTTAACAATTTACAGATGAACTGAAAAGATGATATATAATAATGTTATCCGCCTCACACAGGCATAAATATAGGATTGAATTACAAATAAGTTTGGATGTGTTGGTTTATTACACTGTCTCACATTCTCTTAAATTACATAAGTATTGATTTAGCTTAATAGTGCAGAAATAAAGTCTTCATTATTTAGTTACATTTTTCATCTAGACATCGCATGAACTTCTGATGTGTTATATCATTTTAAACTGTTCAGCCAGTGACCTGTGACCCTTCATAACCAAACACAGGCCGCATATTGTCTATGAGCTTTGTCAGTTTCCATTATGATTTATCCATGATTCGGATAAAAAAATCACCATCATTTTGTGTGGGAGAATGGTCTCTTATTTCATGCTTTGCTTTGACTTATAAATGATAAATCTGATTCAGCATTATTCATCACTCCTTGGTGACTATTGTGTGCAATCTTGTCGTATTTCACATGGTGTGATGTCGTATTGCATCACATTTCATTGCATTATGTTGTTTTTTAAATCTTGCATCACATTTTCTATATACAGTATCTGGCTTTCAGCGTGAAAGCTAATTAACGTAACGAGGTATTTGTGGGAACCTGAATAAATCTGGGCCAAAAACATGAAAAAGGGAGACGCGCTGTTACCACTGAGGCTTTTATGTAGGCTAACCTGATTTCTCTTTCAGCATCTGGTCTGACTGCCATAATCTCAGTAGTTTTTTCAGATAAATTACTTACTTTTAAACCAACAGACATATTTCGGTTTGTGAATTGGACCTGCTCGGCTAATGAGGACATGAAAGTGACGTTCAAAAACCAACTTGGTGACGGCAGGGCAGAGGGCGTCTATAAAAAGACCTGTTCCCCGTTTCCCAGTATACCTCTTGACAGCTTCCAGTAAATCTGTGTCCCATGAGGAGCTTTAGCTGCTCGGGTTGCAGTGACAAAGAAAAAAAAAGTGTCCTGTCCTCAAATGGGATGTCCCGATACTTTGATGGCAGAAAAAAACAGGATGCATTGTCAGTTTGCTCTGAAGAGAATATAACTTTAAGCAGTACCAAACAGAAAAGGCAATGTGACAGCATAAAAGGTTTTCACGGTATCTTAGGCAGAATTTTTTAAACACTCTCAATTGTAGAATAATTTTACTCTATGCAGCACAAGACTGTATCTGACGTATAAAAGGCCGTCACTGACTGAAACAAACTAATTTATGTCTACATTTAAAAAAAGAGGAGAGCCCCCTTTTACCACTGAAGTAATGAACTCATGTAAGGAAAAGTCTTTATAACAGAAAGTGCAGTTCATTTCTTATTCATCAAATATTCCATGTACCGGCATGAGAATGACGTAAAGTATGACCTTGCATTGTTTTGTACAATAGGCTAAATGGTAAAAAGCCTCCTTTAGTTTGATCTGTGTATATCTGAAGAAAATTCTAACACATCCAATTGTTGATGTGCACCTGCTCAACACATGGGATAATAGTCTCCTGGTGGTATGGTTGTGTAAATGTATGTGTCTTCTGCCTAACTGGGTTAACAGCTTTCAAGTTTTCATCATCTGGGTGAGTGCAGAACAATTGAACGAATGTCGATTTTGAACAGAGGAGGCCCCAGAACGGAGCCTTGAGGAACTCCACATGTATGTCCAATCAGATGTGTAATTTCACACGTTGACACACACCGTGTCACTGTGATATGAGGTGTATGAAATTCTTTCTAGATGAATAGATTAAGATGCATTTATTAGTCCCAAACACATGCACAGACATGCACAGGCACACACATGCAGGTGGGGAAATTTAACTTCTGCTTTTGACCCATCTGGTGCAGGACACACAGAGCAGTGAGCTGCCAAGTACGGCGCTCAGGGAGTAGATGTTGGGGGAGTAAGGTGCCTTGCTCAGGGGCACTAGACAGGGAGACTCTTGGATTTTTGGACAGATCAATCCAGGTTCGTCTTTTTGTTGTCTCTCCGTGGAGTCGGACCAGAGACGAACCAGAGACCTTTTCTGCCCAAAGTCCAAGTTTCTGCCACTAGACCACCTCCTTTTTTTTTTTTTTTTCACAACAAGCCCTTGGATATCACAGTCATCATTTACTTTGGTCTTATTTTACAAGTTTGCATTAAGGTACAATATACTAAAATCATTCAAAGGAAGACATTTTAATATTTAAAACATTTAAAAAAAACTCCTAGACTGTGATGCGTGGTGAGAAAACCTTTCTGCATGAAATCATACATGTTTTATTCGTAAATACACACAATTGACCACATACTGGACTATTGTAGGATAGTCTTCTGCTTGATTACCATGTAATTACCATAACATGAACTCACAGGAAGCCCTGACAATGAGAATGTGAGCTGGTTAGAGCCGCATGTTTAGGACCATGAGGAAACTGAGGCTGAGGGAGGGCGTCTCTCCCTGTAGAAGCAGAGCATGTGTGAAGAGTAGAGGGGAGCGTTGGTTTCTGTCTCTGCGCGCTCATCCGGCGGAGGCTGCCGCTCAAGTGTTGCATGCTGAAGAGAGAGAACGCTGTAGGATGAAGGCTCGACCTGCGAGAGGACACGGGGGGCAATGAAGATGAAGATAAGAGTGGTAATTATGAATGACAGCTTGTTACTGTTATGTTCTGTGTGGGGACATTTCATGTTAATTCTGTCATTGTATTGTACAGTGTGAACTAATGGCACTTTATGGTGCTTGCTTGATTATCATTGTTAACAGAAACGTTTGTATTTCAAATATTCCCATAAGACAACAGGTTAGTTTTTAATCAGGAAACATGAATTCAGCAGCTACATTTTTGCACTGTTCATTGAATCATATTTTTCTTGTTGCCAGAGCATGATAGCAATTCACCTGACATGTCTTTTGCAGCCTTGCATGAGAATCTGTTATATTGTTGCTCCTGCTTTGAAAGCAAAGTCCAAGCAATGCTGCCTATGGGCAGTTTTGGACATAAATGTAGTATTATTTGTGTTTCATGTGTCTCCTCAGTACCAAGGGGTTAGTGGCATCATCATCGTCACCATGGTTACCAGCATTATGTTGGTGTACAACAGCGGCTCCGGTGACAGATCCCCTTCGTCATCAGCATTATCATCATCATCAGCTTCAACTTCCCGCCGGTTAGATGCTGCGAGTTCGGCCACAAATAAGCCGGAGAGACTGCAGAGACTCATGATATCTACACTCGATGGGTACGCAGGTGTCATGGATCATAAGGTAAATAAGCATCAGCACAGAGGGACAGAACTGAATCCTTGTGCAATTTCTCCAATTTCGCATGCTATCTCTGTGCACAGGTCCAGACTTGCGTGAATGTCACAGAAATGAGGCGAAAAGGAAGCAGACGATTTGTGTGTTTGCTTATGATATTAATCAAGGGCTTCGTCATTATGTTTGGTTGTGAGTTTTTCATCTGTCCAAGAAATGTGAGAGGCAGGAAAGTAGTACAGGTTGGCACATAGAGAGATCACTCACACACGACAACCACAGATGCAAAGGGTTAGACCTCAGCTTGGTTGTGTGGCCCAACAAATTCATATGGCAGGGTCTGGGCTGAGGGATCAGTGGGAATCCAGGAGAGCTCCATGCTGGTGGGTGAAAAGTGACTTGTGACCAAATAGGAGGAACAGGGAGGCCCACATTGGCATAGTCAGTCTGGCCATCGGGACCACCGAGAGGAATCCTGGTGGGCGGGTCGCCCTATACCGCTTATCCTTTGAGGGTCATCTGGGGTGCTTGAGCCAATCCCAGCTGACATTGGGCGAGAGGCAGGGTACAATCTGGGTGGTCGGCAGCCTATCAGAGGGCTGACACACAGAGACAAACAACAACACACTAACATCACACCCACAGTCAATTTAGAGGCTAAACCCCAATCTGCATGTATTTGATCTGTGGCAGGAGGTCGGGGTACCCAGAGAAAAACATGCAAACTCCTCACAGTAAACTGGATTCAGACCGGGAACCATTGTGCTGCGAGTTGACAGTGTTACCCACTTCACCACCATGACGCCCTGGCATAAACCAGTCAAACGGCATGTCATTATTTTAAGTATTATTTTTACATTTAATTATAATGCTTTTTAAACAGCATACTGTTTTAGGTATAACAATAAAGTTCTCAAACTTTGGTTTTGAAAATTGTTCAGCAATCTCTGTTGAAATGCTTAATATATGAAAAATAAGCTTCAAGGACTTTCAGCATTACTGTACCCTGTAAATGTATTATAACACCATGTAATCTCACTGGAGCTGAATATACCGTGGCATAGTACAGTCTCTAAATTCTCTTTGTAGGTTACTCCATTTCTTGATTCATAATTAATGCGTCCACCATGAAATATTTAGCGACGAAAGCATTTAAAAGGCAATGGATTTCTATCAGAATGACTAACATGAGAGATCACTAGTTTAATCTCTTGGCCGTATAAGCACCACAACAGTCATTGTTACTGTAACGCAGGGGCCCATCAGTCAGACCCGGTGTTGCATGCAGCTCAGTGAGACGGATCGTTCAGGCAGCGTCCTCTCTGCCCTCGGTGAGAAATATATGCAGTGAAGCAAAGCAGAGTGGAAAGGACGTCGCGCTGCTGAGGCGGCACCGGGCAGGAGAAGATTTGGAGAAAAGTGTTGGTCTCAGTGCTTGTTGATCAGTGACATGCGGGTGTGAGTGCTTTGGAGAGAGGTTTGATCCGGCTGATGCTTGCTAGACTTGTTCAGCGATCCTCTGAGATGTCGAAACCTCCATTCAGTCTCTTTCAAACCCAATGAAAAGGAAACATTCATTCATCGATTTTTCCCATCGCAGGAGCTCTTAAGAGGAACGAGAGGCTGCTGCGTTGGCACATTTATTATTCACAATGCGTCCTGACCGAGCACCTTCTCCTGGTTGACGGCTGAGCCATGATGGATTCACACTGTGACATTTTCATGCTGCTTAGTGTCACAATGCCGCTGCTCCTGCTGCACCCTCCGACCGAGCCAGGGAATGATTTAACCAAAGAAGACCTGCTGGAGGGTTCAGTGGAGTGGGTGGACAAGTCTGCTCCCCTTCAGGCTCATCTGAGGTCTGCTGTTGCTGGAGGGAGTAGTGGCTTCTGCTATAGCTCACACACATTCAAACAGCACCGGTACACTGATGCCGACAAGCCCTTGCAAATGGCCAAACACCTTAAAATTGTATGCCCCTTAAATGTTTATGGCCTATATCCCTGTACGTGCATTCAGCTTGCATGTCAAAGGTGGGTGGTGGTCTCTTTTGCTCGCCGAAGAAGTCATAAGAACACACATTTATCACAGAGAATATCTTGCTTCACGTGGCTCAAAGTCGAAGCATTTGGCTTGTTTCCTTCAGTCCTCTCGGTGCTTAATGGTGGAAAAGAAACAGAAAAGACTGAATTCAAAACCCACAAATCTTTCATGCGAGATCAGACTTCAAAGATCAGGATATTTTGAGCCTCGTCGGAGTTGTCTGTATTTATTCTCTTGCTCTCTTTCTGCCTTCTGCAATGTCTGCGTATTATCGTGAGATGTCCTCCTCTGGTATGTGTTTCTCTTCTTTGACAGGCTGCAGTAATTAGAGCTGCAGAGTTGAACAGGCGCCTTCAAACACACGCACCCACGTCCACACGTTTTGAGTTTGAACACTGCCGCTGCATTCCTCTCTCCTTTCTCCGACGCTTCACCGATTTCAAAGAGATGTTGACCTTTGAAGAACTGTCGGCAGAATCAATCTACCTTGCCCTTCTATACGCTCTAATCACAAAGACAGTGTGAGGGCATGGATGTGGACTGTGCAGGGAACCAGTTTATGATGTATCTACTTATTATGGACGACACCTTTCTGTTCTCTGTCGCCCTATTATGCAATCGGCCTCAGAGCAACAGGCATCATTAGGACGTCAGTTATGCACAAATAAAGTCCTGTACCTACGATGACCCTTCACTAACGTTTCGTTTTAAGCTGCCTTCTAGAAATTTTAATGTGTAGGAAGCAGCTCGTAAATAGAGACGTTAGAAATGACAAAAAGATAATGGCAAGATGAGAATATGCTAATGTTTAATTCGGCTCACAGTAAGGAAGCACATCTAGCGAAACAGAGTGAATAGCAAGAGACAGAATTATGAACATCATGTTTTTTTCAAGAGCAAATCACTGAGCGCATATAAAGATGGATGGCCTGCAGTATTTTCATAAACCCTGCCTCCTCCATCTTTACAGATGGGACAACTTAAAAGTCGAAGTACACGTCAAATCTTTTTTTCTCAAAGATGATTTCTGTTGTTCTTCTTATCACAGTGATGCAGGGGCGGATCTTTCAATCCACCGCATGTACTGCATATATATGTACTGCATAAATATAGCATCAAAGAATCAACACCCATTACCCTGGCTAAAGCAAATAATATGCCATATTTAAGTAGTAAGAAAAAGAAGATGCTTAGGTAAGGGTCTGAGAGCAGTGAACCAAAGCACTGTGAGGCAAGGGGAGGGGGGATGTGATCCGCCAAAGCTCAAGAATCCGTCATTTAGCTCTAATAAGTCACGAAAATGTATTCAGTGCATATTGTATTACTATTTTAAATTATGTAGACACTCATTACTAGTGTTTGCAATGACATTGAGAGCAAGGACTCCGGACCCTGCTATCCACTCAGGGAAATCCGCCCCTACACTGATGTTTGTTTAAGTGTTGATTTTTCCTGTAAATTTGGTTTTGATTTGTTGATTAACTCTATGAAAACAGGTTGAAATGTCATAATTGACATCTAAGACTGACTTGCCATTGGTTGAGCACTTGTATCGGCAGAACGTCGATGCATTGGCTCCAATCCCACTGTGCAGACTCCAGGGTCCAAATATGCAAGATGGCAGCGTTTGAATCCAGGATAATTTGGCCTAATTTCTGGGAGAAGTTAAGACACTTTGACCGTCTTCAAATACAGTGCGTGGTGCAAACCAGCCCAGACTCATCTTACATGTCTCCCTCTGTGCTGCTAACAAGGCTGTGTCCTCATCCCCCCTCCTCCTTGTCTGAAGATGACAGGATGAAGAGGAGGAGCACATCCCCCTCGACTAGCCTGCTTTTAATCTCTCAAACTGAGAGCAGAGAAACTTCAGGACTGCTTCTTGAATGTGTGTCACCAGGAGTAGCTTAATGAGACATCAACTGTCAGGAGGGTTGCAGTGTAATTAACTGGCCTGAGAGAAAAGAAAGCAGCGCTGATCGTTAAACCCTCGCACCGCGGAACAGGCGCCGCTTGATCTACCTCTGCTCTCGCCTGAGCCATTAACCTAATTCCACACACTTTAAGTGTACAGTTACTGCATTGATCATTATCAGCCTCTAAATATTATTCTGCCTGCAAGAAAATACAGCCGATGATAAATTCACTCACTATCTACTCACCACTGTGCTGATGGAGGGGTGGGTGAGGTGTTTGAGTCCACATAAACACGCTTTGAAGAAGCATTTGGGTTTGGTCTGCGGTCAGACCTGAAGTCCGAGCTGTTTCGCGTCTTTTGTATCTGATATGTTCTTTCTTTCTGAATATGTTGTGAAGTGTGTTAGGTGGAGTCTGTGACAGACAAACTCAAACCAATAACAACAGTCAGGAGCCGACACAAACAGATTTTCATGCTGTAATCATTTCTCCTGTTCACACCGGCCGTTAAGAGATCCCCTCCTGATGTGCTTTCAATTTAAGTCATTTTCTAAATCCTTTTTATTTGTACGTTTCTTTGCAGAAACTCTAATGTGGGGCTGCTGCAGACATGCACTGCACAATATGCTTTTCGATAAATGTCCTCTTCAGAACTCTCACAATTATAGTGCACTTTATATAGTGATGGTCATTATTTTCCTATTTGACTGTCAGAAAAATATAGAGTGCTAAAACCTTATCCTTCAAATCCCAGGTTGGTAAGGCTTGTTTTAAAAAAAAAAAAAAAGAAGTTTTTAGAACATGAATCCTCTCCGACCGCTAAATAGTTTGATCCTGCAAGATGTTTTCCCTTCAGGGCTGCACTCTACACTCGTCTTTAACTGAACGGGATGCAGGCAGAGGCCCATTGGTTGTTCTGGTGCAATATTAGAAGCTGGCTGTGGTTTGCTCTGAAAGCAATTGTGATTGTGGGCTCCCCTGGGAATAGTACAAACAGGATTAAACTGATGAGGCTGGTGTCAATGTTTAGGCAGTAAGTGACTGGGGCTGGAACCAGAGCAGCACTCCTTACCTTTCTCTTCTGCTGCCCCTCTCTGAGCAAAGCCATGACTTTGAGTAATCCAGTCGACATCTCATCAGAGGTCGCTCTTTAAGGTTAAACCTATTTTTTTTTATAGATCGCTCTAATCCAGGAAAGTGTATTGCCTTATGAGGTTGTGCATTATTGATCAAGGTAGACAACCCTCTGTCTGCATGATAATCTGCAGACTGAGCGTGTCAGCAGGTGTTCAAGGACCCCTCGGCCAATTCATGAGCTGCCTTGCAATATGAATTTGATTTCCCACTTGTTAATTTCATCGTTCATTCAACCTTCCGTGTGTTGTATCCTCCACTCATTGCCATATGATATATCTATCCATCGGACTCTGAAAGCCTCTCTCACTGTGAGACGAGGCTTGTAAGTGGTTATTTCCTGGCCTCATCAAGCTGTCAGAAACCTGCGCATCAGCATCACTTTTTATTGTTTCACAGGCACTTTAAACTCTGACACCATCCATGTAACTTTCAATTGCCTTTTTTACGAGTTTAACACATTCCCGGATTAAAATGATTAAAACCTGCTAGGGAGTAATTGTTTGGACAGTGCCGAGGGGGCAATGCTCTCAATCCGCTGCATGAAGAACAGGAATTCTGGAGTGTGAATTTTTTTCCGATGGCAGGGAGGGTGTGTTTGTGCGGTGAAGTGTGTAATCCGCTCCAGCCTACCTGTTATTGATGAAGGAGGTGTGAGCACAGAGACACACTCCTACAGGAAATGGCGTCTTTTGGGCAATTTATCAGGGAATAAAAATACCTGCTCCTCCTTGCATCATCAGAGTGTGATTGTGTACGTGTGTGTGAACAGAGGGGATTACAGTTGATTCTGGATCTAGACACTTTGAGACAGTTGCAGACACTTGCTAGAGAAACGTGATTGTATTACATAGCGTCATATCTAGAGACACATCGAACTCTGCAAACACACACACAGACACACACACACTATAGGCAATCATTCAGCGTGGGGTCACAGAGACGACGGGGGAGTATTATAAATAGCAGTGGGAGCAGCACAGCCTGTGGCCCTGGTAAGATCACCTGCATGTATGCACAGACTCACAGACACACACACGTACACACTATCACCTCAGAACCTGATGGAGTGTGAAGCTCGGGGCACAGTTCAGAATGTCAATGTAGCTCTCCATTAAGGTTGGGAATAATTCATGTTTTTTTTGCTGTTGGATCATTCATTCTGAGCTCACCTTCTTCTACTGTGAGAACCTGGTTGGACATAACAATATATCACATGCCAGCAACCGGTAGAGTTCAGACACACCAGGAGCTGCCATGGTTCAGTATCTTGCCCAAGGGCACGGCATGCAGGCAGCTTATGGGTTTTTCTTTAATCCATACCACCTCATTACACCGAGTTTCATGGAACTTGCACCATCTTGATTTCAAACAGACCAACAAAGTTATTGATGTGGGTGAAAACATGACTTTCTTGGTGGAGGAAGGCCTGAAAAGACTGGATTTGAAATCCAAACTTTTGGCTGCATTATCAGTGACACTTTACATTAGGCTTGGGGGAAATGTCCTGTCTGCATGTGTTGTTGTATATATAGACTCTACTAAACTCAGCCAGAGCCACATTTTAAGGCCAAGCCAAAAATTGAGCTGGAGGAAGTTGCAGATTCATTAGAGCAAGTAGCTTGGCTCTACATATAATGATATTGTTCTGATGATTAACTCTGAGGGAAATGTGTCAACAAATATCAATTCTGCTGTACATGAAACACTGTTCAGACATTCACGTTCCCCAGAGGAGGACTCCAGCTGACTTTGGGGTTCCCCTTGAGATTTTTATTTTGCATTGCGATAATTTGCATAGTTGCCTCCCAACCAGGGAGAGATTGTGTGGAGTTTTCTCTCGACACTGTGACTTCCTCCCACAGTCCAAAAACAGGCCAGTTAACCTGCCGATTCTGAATGGTTTCTGTATGTTGGTCCTGTGATTGACTAGCAGCATGTACAGAGTGTAGCCAGCCCCTGCAACCCTCATACGAGAAGTGGTAGATAGAATGAATGGATGAAATGATTTAACTCTTATTGACGTTAGGTGTACTGTATAGTTTATTTTCTTTTTCCTCAATCTGCATGTGCATGGAGCAGATTCACTTTCTATTTTCTCTCAAGCTGGAACGATTTTAACTCGCACAGACGTTTCCATTCACAACAACCCACACAAATTTGCATGTACTTGTGTCAGTGACTGTAAAAGCGATAATGCTGCATCTAAAATTAGTGCTCTGTCTGAATACATGGCTAGTCTATTTAGAAAGCTTTGCATAGCCTTTCATATGCCGGACTGTAATATCTAAATGGGTTCAAGTGGGGGGAAAAACTGAACTGGTTGTGTAGTTAAAATCAAAATGCTTGAGAATACTACAGTGGCTACAAATTGTCTGCCTTCAGTACTCTCTCATTTCTAACCCGTGGCCTTTACCTCCACAGTCTTTGAAGATGCGTTGCAGTACTTGTGCTCTGGTGACCAGCTCGGGTCAGCTGACTGGGAACAAGCGGGGTGAAGAAATCGATCGCTCTGAATGCGTCATCCGCATGAACGATGCTCCCAGCGAAGGCTACCAGCAGGACGTCGGGCAACGCACCAGCCTGCGCGTTGTAGCACACTCCAGCCTGCAGATGGTGCTGCGGAGCAGACAGGAGCTGCTCAATGCCAGCCAGGACGCAGTGTTCATCTTCTGGGGACCAAGCAGCTGCATGAGACGGGATGGAAAAGGTCACGTTTACAACAACCTGAGGCTGATAAACCAGCGACTGCCCAAACTCAAAATCTACATTATTTCTCGGAGCAAGATGCTGAAGTTTGATGAACTATTTAAAAAGGAAACAGGGATTGACAGGTGAATGTCCACTGCATGTCTTGTCTCCAAGAGGTTTTTTTGGAGGGACATAACTGTGTCAAAGAAGAAACATAAAAAAACAGGGGCCTAAATACTTGCACACATTAACTGTCCTCAGTGTAAAGTGAAATTTCACTTGAAGTTTTCACGCATTACTTTGTGAAAACTTCAAGCTGCAAACAGTCAGTCAGGCAGGGGGAAGTTAGGATGATTCCAATGGCCCTGCACTGACATGTGGCCCTCAGAGAAAAAAATTATGTCCAACAGTGTGAATGGGGGTGGGGCCCAATATTACATTCTTTCATAGGGCCCTGCATTTCTTGCGACACCCCTGGCTGCAAACACACATACATTATTAATAGTGTTTAAATTAAAACTGTACATATTATCTATTGGGTTCATGTGGGATTTGATCTCACAAACTGTTGTTTCATTAATGTCAGACTGAAGAAGAGTACTGTTTAGTATTTTTCTATGCACTGTTGCCGTGTTTATATTTACCAATGTATTTCCACTATATTTGGAGACTTTCTTAAGCTGAAATGAGCTAATACAAAACCCTGGAAACAGTGTAAAGATTCTGAGACCAAGACCAAAAGAGTGAATTTAAAGTTTACAATCTTGTATGATGATAATTGAAAAAATAAGAACTTTAGGCTACTCGTCGGCCTGTTGAGATATGGTAACTTTTCCAATTTGACAAACCCCATTTTTCATTTTACAATCAAAGTAGCAAAGTAGGGAACATTTACAAAAATAACTTTTTGGCATATTTCCTAGAATATTATCTTTATTCTGACAGTAGAAAAGGCCAGTTATATGATTCTCTATCTCCCTTCTGACTGCAGCATTAACACAACAGTACATGGAAATCATAAAATTATAATTCTATTCAAAGTTAGAACAAGTTGTATATCCTCTCAATACAGGCTTACCCATTGCACCTATTTTATTGTCTTCCAACTGCATGTGTCGCATGACTATTTTGGTCTGCTCGTGATCATGCCAGTGGTAAAAGTTATTTCAGTTTAATTAGCTCAAGATGGATTACAACCCTGATATTGCAGAACCCCCTCGAGCTCATTCAAGTCAGCAGAGTGGGAACATTTTGTGTGGAAACAAAGAAAGTCCTTCTTTTTGCCTTCATCTATATCTATTTTTGAAAACTGGAGCTGACTGATCAGATAAAATGTAAAAACAAGGCTCTGCAGCTTGTCCCATCCAATCATTCTGTTTCATAGAAGGAGCCAACATGCTCTCTGTGTATTTGCACTTTATCTTCATGGGTTTGCTAGAAATGGTGATGCTCTCTTGTCTTCCAGGAAGATTTCCAACTCCTGGCTGAGTACTGGCTGGTTCACCATGGCCATAGCCCTGGAGCTGTGTGACAGGATCAACGTGTATGGCATGGTGCCCCCGGATTTCTGCAGGTAGAGTTAGATTATTGTTTGATCCAAGGTTTTCTATTTGCCCAGCTGGATTAAAGGAGACAGCATGACTCAACAGAAGCACATGGTGCACAGATGAAATAGCTTCAGAAACTCAGTGCATCTCACCACAAATAGGAACAAATATAATACTAATACGAATATGTGGCTCCAGCAAACCATGCATTGTTCATTTATTAAAATGGTGGGAGGCGTAATTCATGTAAATACAAGTCTCCATACAGAGTGGTGCATGGGTGCATTTGTTTACAAGCAGACAAAATGAATGAACACTCTCAAAAGCCAAAGAATCCACTGATTGACCAGGCAGCATACATTTACAGGATTTTTCACAAATATTAAAATTTGTCTTACACGTGAAATATTTACAGTAAATAAAGTAAATATGATGAAGTCTATCACATAAAATGCAATACCCATTAATTTAAATAAATAACAAAAAACCATAAATCCTGCACTATATCCTTATCTCCAATCCTCTGCTGATTCATTTTGCGTTGTCTTATTTTTATCTTAGTTCTGTGTTTCGCGTGTAATGTCGTATTATAAAAGGAAGTCTGCAGCTCATTTTAAAGACATCCAGACTCTTTCGAGCACTCACTCTCTGCATCACGCTGCTTCATCTATTGAATTATACATCCCAGACACTGTGGAAATGCCTCCCACCCCAGGACTTACATTCTTAGTTTGTCACTTCCTGTTTGAGCAAGTGGGGCAACTAGTGCATGAAGAGGATGGAACGCTCTCCTCTGCCGCAGCTTCACTCTCCATGATTTACCCTGTGCTGACAATGCGAGTGTGGGTTTGACATCGAAATCTGGTCGAGTGCAACTTTAATGATGTCGTCAACTGGTAATGACAATGTAAGATTTATAATCCCTGCAGTGGCAAGTTCAGGAGGCTTTTCTATGGCATTGTAGTCCGGCTGGCTAATGACTGTGATTCCAGCCCCAGGGATCACACAATCATTTTGGAGTAAAAGCAACACGTCTCACTGAATGGGCTGAAAATACAATGCTAAATGTCTACAATGCAGCACTCAGGGGCACTGGACATTGGAGAACAATTTGGCAATTTGGTTCTCATGTGATGCTGCAAATCAAGAAAGGAGAGTTGGAGGGAAGTAACTCTTGTGTCTTCCGCTGAGCTTCATGTAACCCGAAAGTATCAGAGCAATGAGCTGGTGTATAATGACAACATCTTTTATCCCACATTCTTCTCATCTGTCTGTTTTCCTTTGTTCTCATCTCCATCTGTGACTCACTCCCTCTCCTCCCCTCCTCCACCTCATCTCATAATTATCCCCGTGCTGCTTCCACACGCATCCCTCCACACTCTTTTGACTTTCATGCCTTCTCATGCTGTACTCATCTCTCCTCTCTGCTCCTGTGTATAGGTCCTCCTCCCATCCCTCCGTGCCGTATCATTACTACGAGCCCCTGGGGCCCGACGAGTGCTCCATGTACCTTTCCCACGAGAGGAGTCAGAGAGGAAGCCACCACCGCTTCATCACGGAGAAGACAGTGTTTGCTAACTGGGCCCGGGCCCTCGACATCCACTTCTACCAGCCGCACTGGGAGCCCGCAGCCATCGTTGCCAGCATGAACAGCTCGTGCGCTCCGGCTCCTGCTGGATCCTGATTCTCTCTCCGCAGACGATCCTAAGAGGTGTGGGATATGAGTGTGGACAGCTTCCGGTGTGCAGAACGCCATGTCTGGTCAATGCACGTGGCAGCAGCAGGACTGAATGAGCAGCTGCGGCTGTTAGACGGCTGCTGTACTGTAAAAAGCTTGGAAGAATAGAATCATTGCATTAGCAGCACAAAGGCTCAACAATGGTATAGAAGTGTAACTACTATAGAATGGATTTCATAGAGGTTGGCTCAAGTGTGTGTTTTTACAGAGCTGCCTTAATAACGAGCCGTCAGAGAGCGGACACATGAAGAGGCTACACACCACTGCAACAACTGGAGTAGGACTGATCAAAACTAATCACAGATTGATTGAGGTCATGTCGTCTGTATGGTTGTTGGATTTTAATTCAAATTAATTTATATTCTACAGCTACACACAACAAATTGTGTTTTTTTTCCAGAGGCTAATTGTGATATTTTTAGAGTCACTGCCTTAATTTGTTTTTATCGTTTCATTTATACGTTTGTACATTCTAAAGAAGAAAAAATGAAGGCAAGGAAGACAACAGCACATATGTTTATACATATATAATACATTCTTCTCATAAATGTCAAAGAGAAAACAAGCCTCTGTATTGCAGTAAGCCAGTTATACAGAGGTGTGGGGTATAATGATATACATTTAAGGAATAAAGGAAAAACTATGGAATCGAATTAAAAGAATACAAATCATTAAAAAGGATAAGAAGCTCTTGACAGGTTTTTCACTTTGTCATTGTCAATAAAGGAAAACTAGATCTTGTCTTCTTTTTTTTTCAATGTCTCAAACTCATCATGACCTAACTGATTAACCAAGCTTCAACTGATCATTAGAAATAAACAGTCCACTTCCTAAAGATATTTAGTGCAATGATATAAGTCAGAGAATAGCCACCGTCACAGCAGGGAGCACTTAGTGTTCATATAATTATGTAATCCCTCAAAACTGTTGTTCTTAAATTGTCTATTGATCAACAATGTGAATAATCAACTAATTGTTTGAGTTAAACTCTCCTGGATATGACCACTGCAATCCTGGATTTGGAGCCAGAGTTTGCACGATAGTGATCAGTGAGCGAAGTCCCCCTTTTAAATGCTTTCAACCAATGGTGAGTCAGTATCAGCTGTCAATCATGACGTTTCACGAGTTGGTAAAATGAGCAGTTGAACATCAATGTGAGAAAATATTTGAGAAAACATTTGTTGAAGTATACATTGATTTTTTTTGGTTTGGTCCATTACCCGTACTCTAACATGGAGGAGGTGGGCTTTATGACCTGTACTGCAGCCAGCCACAAAGGGGCAATCAACTTGAGTGGGGTTTACTTTTGATGAGCTGTCATGTCATCTATCTTTATATAAATAAAAAGTTAAAGATGAAATGAAGGTATAAAAAACAAAAATTAAATATCATTTAAATTTGACATCAGTATATTTCAAAAATCCGAGCAGCAGACCATTCTGGAAGTAATGAGCTTATGTTTGTTTAAATATCAACTTGAATTTATCACTTGAATCTGGTCAGAAGATTGGTGACTTTAAAACATTTTAAACAATTGTAACAATGTGAATATGTAGCCGACAGCTAAAATTTTTTAAAGAAAGATCCTTGAACCTCTGTAGGTCAGAGCAGATGGCCCTTGGTGAGAAAGGCCCTGGGAGCCTGATTCGTCCTATTATGTTAAAATGAGAACAAGCACTCGGAGGCGTTCTTCCTGACCACAGAGCAGGTCACCCGTTGATACCAATGTTCACATCCTCTTCAGTCATGCACTCAGGCCTCTGTCTCCACCTCTTCAGAGGGAGCTGGTTGTCAGCAGGGGATTATAGTTCACCATCCAACCACATCTCCAGGGTGAGGAGAGCAGCACTGCTGCAGAATCCAAGATTTGCCGTCCTGCAGGGAAGGGCGCTGACTGCTGCCTGTTCCTGCGTTAATTCAGGTTTTTACCACCAGAGCCAGCACTCAGGTGGAATCTTAATGTTGTACATCTCTCAGGTGCTTGCAGAGAAGCCCATGCACTGCTTGGCCGTCGTGCTAAGTGCACTCGCTGCTCCTCAACAGATCTGTGCTGTGTGGTTTGCACACTGAGCACTGGCCCTTCATCTAGACAGGTTGGAATTGAAAGACCTCAGAGGACGAACTGAGTCTGATGGTGAGATTTTAAACAGTTGCTTCAGGCGACATTGGGATTTTTCATTGAACTTCAAAAAGTCAGGAGCCCATACGGATACTAAAGTGCTCGGAGACAGAAGGGTGGTGCTGGCAAGAATTGCCTCCATATTCACACATCTGTGCACGAAACTTTCTAAATTTAGCATAAAAAAGGTCGACACATGTTGGCAATATTACAAATTGAACAGAAGAGGATCAGGCAGACTGATAGCTGAGTAATAAATACCAGGAAGAACAACACTACAAAACTGGGAACTGACACAGGGGAATGGAAGCACAAAGAAAGGCAATAAGTCCAGTGGTGGAGGAAGTACTCAAAATGAAAATGTATAAAAAAAACAGGGCAGTGTAAAGCGCACGAGAGGAGGAAGTGATCTCTGAAAAGAGAGGGGTGGTTAGAGACCTCAAACAAAAAACAGAGAATGGGAAATACTGAGGGGTTCCTGACTTTTTGAGAAATACTAAACTAAATCAGGACATGTCAAATAAATGAATAATTAGATTAGAAAAAGTATTGCTATTCATTGTGACATCTCTTTTGTCTGGATTTTGACCAAGTAGCCTATAATGAAACATAATTCACTATTTTACGCAATTAATGTAACTAGACAAATCTTTGGCTTCCATTTACAGTGATAATTTCATGCAGTTTAATTTGGGTCCTCTCAAACTTCACTGTGAGACTTTTTCTTTAAGAATAAATCATGACCTATTATCTAGAGATTTTTAATTTCCATTATGTCTGTACAGCTCCACTTTCTCTTGGCAGGGACGTGTTTGTTCAAGCTGCTCAGCAGAGTGAACTCATAGTTCCTCTCCTCTGGATCCCACCGGGACTCATCTCACACGTACTGCAGCCACATTGTGACTTACACATCTGCACTGCTTCTGATAGATACGCCCGACACTATACTATCATCCTTTGAAGACTTTATGATTCACAACACATTACCAGGTCTCATCATCAACATTTTCTTAATATAGTCAGGCTCAAATGAAAACAAGTGTTTTACTTCACTGTGTGTTGTGAGTCTTTACTGACATCTAGTGGTCACATGCACTCACCTTTTTTTTTTTGTTCAGGCGTTTAAGCTCTAAATACTTATGATTGAATTTATTTAGTACATTTTGTAAGTGTAACGTAAGGTAGTGTAATTTACGGTGTAAGGTGTATAAATAAAATCATTTCAAAGTTGAAAAGTTTATGACCAAAGTGACAAATTTAAAACTGTGGCTGAGAGGTAACAGAGGGCTTCAAATTTCTGATTATTTATCTCACTTATAATTATAAGGTGAGTTGTGATTTTTTTTAATTAATCAAGTGAACTTTCATCAAACTGTTGAATGTGAATGTTTTAATTATCTTAATTACATACACAAAACCCACAGACATTTGTTTGTCTTTGACATGGCTTGATAATTGGGTGGAGACACACTGGCTGATTGTTTTCCTGAATTCCACACATGGCATCTCGTTGTGTTGTTGTCTGATTGAAAAGGTGGAGACGTTCTTGTGTTTTGCCAATTTTATTTAACAGTTGATTTTGGATTTCAGAGGAACAGAACAAAAACAACTATATATTTGTAAAGTGAACTGTATAGTCCCATCTACCGTACCTATACCTGTACATGTTTTGAGTGTTTAGCGTCGGAGTAAAGCATTTAAGGCGTCTTTCAAATTTCTTTCAATTTTATTTCCATTACATCAATGTCACTTATGTAGTCAAATCTGTTTCCGTTTTAATTCTCTGCTGTGATAAGAGCGTCATTCTCACATCCATCAAAGTCCCGATAGCTGATGATGCTTTCAAATAAACTGCACCATGAACAACATCCTCTGAGGTTTTATTGCACCATTTAATCGTTTGCAGGTTGATGCTCTGTTGGGAGTAATATGAATTTAGTCCTGCCATTAAAATACAATTTACATGCATTTGCATTTATCACCATAAGGATCCCTGCTGCTGCAACATTTTTCGTGATTAACTCCTCTGAAGGTATTATAAAAAATTGGAGGTACATTATTCCAGTTACTTAATTTTTTTATTGATACATTTTCAAATGAGAAAACAATATGACACTTACGTCAAATGTGAGATGGGTGCAGCTAAATTGATAAATGACAAGCAATAGACAAAATAGACATGAAACTAAAATGTAGCTTTACGTTTTTAATAGTAGTTAGTGTGTGTATTTACAAATACATCGATTTGGGTGTGGTTTAAATGGTAAATGGTTTTGTATTTATATAGCGCTTTTCTATAGTCTTGATGACCACTCAAAGGTCTTTACAGTACAGTTTTACATTCACCCATTCACACACACATTCATACAGTGCATCTATCAGCAGCACTGTGTTGTTCTATGAGGGGCAATTCGGGGTTCAGCATCTTGCCCAAGGACACTTCTGTATGCAGATGGGGAAGACTGGGGATCGAACTGCCGACCTTAAGGCTGGAGGACGACCGCTCTAGCCCTCAGCCACAGCCGCTTGTTGTCAGATATATACATTTAATTAATCACAGCAATCACTGATTTGATTTTGTTATTCAGTAATGTATCTTTACAGCTTAATGACTGTGAAATGTTACAAGTCTTTTCCATAAAATACCAGCCGATGGAGACACAATGAAAAAGATCTCCTTCGGGCTTGCCGGGTCCATGAAAGTTTTGGGTTTTAAAGAGCTATTCTATGCTCTACAAGTGGGATGAAACATTATGAGTGACAGCTGAGTCTAAGTTAGGAACCTCACTACTGTGGCTCCATCTCCCGATCACTGCTGCACAGACTGGCTCCGAGGAAAAGTTCCAAAAATGTTGGGAGCAACGAACTAGTAATTTTCGTTCTCACATAGAAGTCGCTCCGGAAAGTTTCAGGAATATTTCTGGACTTCAGTGCTCGTCTGAAAGCAGCTCTGGGGAAAGATGGAGAAAGAAAAATGCTAGACAGAGAACGAGTGAGAGCTGTGAGGAACCTTTTGTTACCTGTGAATTTTGCAGCTCAAGAGTGTTTGTGATTAGATGGAGACACAGAGAAGGAGGTGGCTGCTGCTGCTGCTGGAAAAAAAGCCTGTAATATGAGTTATTTTCCCACCAACCCTCAATCTGCGGCTGACTCCATCTGTGCCCCACTGAGACTGTCAGTCCATTACTCAGGCCTGAATTGAAGCTCTCCACAAAAGAATGTGATTGCGCACCCAATGCCCGCGTCGACCTTGCATTGTGCCCGACCACTCCGCCGCCCGTCATTACAGCAGATGGATACCGTGCGACACCACACGTTGGAGGTGCAATGTCACCGGGGAGAAGATTTTTATCAAGAGTCACCTTGTTGGATGATTTGCGACCATTAGGCAGCACGAGAAAGAAGAGAAAGATGTCTCATTAAAACCCAGAGAGGACAAGACATCCTGTTTTTACAAAGAGAGGAACAGTAACTCCATCACAGATTTAAAATATCAGGTCATGTGCATGAAAAAAGGATAGAAACATATTTTTCTCCGTTTTGTCATTTCCAGGACTCTTTCATCAGCTGTGACTGAAAACTATTTATACCTGCAGTGGAGGGTTTGGCTCATCAGCTGCCTGGAGACTTAGTATCAGAAGAAAACAGAAGGAAACTACTTTATTCTACAAGTCATGTGAACTTGTGAACAGCCGTGGTAACTTGTCAATTAAAGGGGGAATCCCATCATATTTAAATATTTCACAAAGTGTATATTTTGTAACTAACATGACAGAAGCAGTTGGCGAGTTTATGTGCAAAGGTTAATACCTCTGAGACGCTTTTATTTCCAAATAAATACATACAATGTATGAAATGCATAAAGAGAAATGTTACAGTATTTTTCAGACTAAAGCTCTTCCCTGATTCTGACTCCCCCCCCTCTTTCCACTTGTCTGATCTTGCAGGAGGAAAGGGCAAAAGACAGTGAAGAGAACATTTGAGACAACAGCTTTTGAGCAAATAAATTACAGAGGAAATGAACCTGTTGAGGAGTATCTCTTCAAACTTCAGGCACCAGGAAGCACTAAAGTAGCTTCAGATGGGATTGTTCAAAGGAAATAGCATTTACATAGATTGAATGTTGATATGAGAACCCCAACACAGTTATGGTATATAATACATAACATATCAAATAAAAATGGGTGACTCCGTTAGCGGCATATTACACTTTTGTTTTGTTCAGCTGTTGCTCAGGAGTTTGAGTGGGTTGTCAACTAATCAGAAGGTCGGTAGTTCGATCCCTGGCTCCTGTAGTTCGCTTGAATTGTCATTGGGTAAGATATTGAACTACATCATGCTCCTATGGCTGTGCAGGGTGAGAATGGTGTGTGATAGAAGAAGTGCTCGATTTGAAAATGAATGTGTGTGTGAATGGTTTTTTTAGTAAAATAAATAGATAAAATGTAAAAACCTCAACTCTCTGCGTGCGAAATGCTACAAAACAACATTTCGTTCAGTTTATATACCCTAATGATAATCATTGCTAAAGGGTAACGAGAAATTTGCTTTATATATGAGGTGACATTTGCTTTTAGCCCGGAGTGTGACCCAAAGGTTTTCTGACTCATTTGCCAAGTGTTTCAGCACTGGGCTGAGGTCAGGAGACAGAATCTATAACACATCAATATGCTGGTGCTGGGGTCTATCGGAGTGATGAGCTTACAGGTTCAGCGCCTGCACTTTTCTGTATGTGATGTGCTGGGGAGTTCATTATTTCTCTCGTCGACATCTGCTAGAAAACGTAGAGTACGATGGCAACTTGACTTCCTCATCAGAGAAATTATACGATCTTCATTTAAGAGGAACAAACCCTCTACAAGACAACCCAGACATATCCTGTCTGAATACTAAGCTGTTCCCAAAAGCTGAGAATGTAAGTAAGAGTGTGGGAAGAACTACTGCAAACCTTTTTGAGGGGAAGATCTCCAGAAATGGGGTTGGAGTGCTATGTCTTCCTCAAGCTCAGGTCCTCAACCAGAGGCCTGGGAGTTTGAGGGTTCTGCGCAGTAACTTAGCTGTTCCTATAGGACTACACCCGATCTAGTAGACCCTCTCCGACCAGTTTGGGGGTCACAGCACCTAATGCTCCTACTACCTCTGGGATCAGTTTGGATTTCACCTTCCCCAGATGTTGTAGTTGCTAAGTGCTCCTCTTTCCTGATGTTTCTGTCCCCTTGGATTTCCACATCTATCACTACTCCCCTGTTCTTTGTCCATCCCAACTACCCTGTTGGTTAGCCAGCATCGTAGCTCTGTCGTTCACAACTTCACAACCCTGTTCCTGTACACTATCCAAGCCATTCATACATATATATATATATATATATATATATTTATATATATATATTTGCCTATACCCCTGCTGCAACAACCCATGGCAACACCTCAGAGACTCTCACGAAAACAACTTCCACCTGACAGTGTATACCAGAGTTGATGAAAAGGAATGAGATGCAAAGGAACAGGATAGGTTTCATTTGGGACTTCATCTGTTTCTCAAATGAAGCATGTCCGCGCTCATTGTGCTTTCTTATCACAATGGCTGCAGGCTGTTGAAAACAACCAGATGAACAGCTCAATGAAAGGGTATACTGCTGCGACCCACAGCCAATGGCCAACTGAGTCTAAGCTTTGGCTGTAGAAAAACATTTTGATCTTTTGATGTGAAAGCTAAATGAAGTTTGGACTGCAAGCAGGAATGTAGATAATTCTATTCCACATCTTTCCACTTTAAAGGTTGTTTCGCCCATACCCATCAGATGATTGAACCAATACACAAATAAACCTTCATCACAGCAGGTGCATGATGGAGCCAGATATATATCCTGGAATTTAATTCGTTTTTTTTTTTAACTTAATGTTTCTTTTTCTTAAATTGCAAAGACAAAATGACGTCAGTGGGGGATTTAATGCTTTCAAGGACACAACCATGGAACCATGGAGCTGCTGATAACAGGTTTCTGAAAACAAAACCGGTTACATGAACTACAGGTAGTGAGAGGATGGAGACGGGAAGAGGGATTCGATTTGGACTCAGGAGCTTCATAATCACATAGTTACAGAGGTACAAAATAAAACAGCCAATATTAATAGAGCGGAAATAAAAAAGAAATAGGCAATCTCATTGAAGGGTTTGTCAGAAATAAGCAGGACAGTCACGCGTAACCAATTCATCTTGAGTCTGTTTTGGCTACAGGTTTATCAGGGCACAGTTATTTCCTTGGTCATTCCCAGTCACATTGTATGTGCACATGCACACTGAACACTGAGGTAGGCAGATTTTCTCCCCGGATGCGACAGACTTGCTCAGGCTCTTGAGATGCGCGCTCCCTGTGACTTGGCACCAGCCGACACGCACGGAGCGAGTGGCACATATCGCTGCCTCGACGGGAGGAGAAAGGTTTCTGTGGTGTTTACAGCTGATCTGAGCAGACGTCACTTGGTTTTGTTGACTGTCAATCCACACAGGGAGAGAAGAGGCTGCTGGTTAATGGAGAGAAGTGAGAGAGGGGACCGACATTGAGGTAAGGAAGAGTCCCACATATCGATCATCCCTTTGTCATTAACACAAGTTATTTGTTGTATTACCACTATTTGGAGAAGGTTCATATAACAATCTGGGAAAGTAAAATTTCATTTTTGTTAACTGAAGTGGCTTTTGTTATGTTTCAGGAGACTATTTATAATACATAAATCATTATTTTGTGAAAACTACTACTACTACTGCTACGATACTACTACTACTAATATTTCAATAGTAGTTTAAAAACAGTTAGGCTAAAAGGCTATTAAGGTAAAATGGAAGGCAAACAATGGGAAACAATTAAAAAGCTAATAATAAGAAACAATTTAAGGCAATTTGAAAAATGCATGCTGTTTGGAGAATTTATTAATAACCGTTGTATAAATATGTGTATAAATGTATACATTTATTTGTGCTTTAAGTGAGTTCCAAAGTGAGCAACAAATAACTAAATGCTCACACTTTCTTAAAGTCGGCCAGAAGTCAGTGATTTTTTTGAGTTATATCTGAACTGATTATTTTTTCAGGTACATCTATCACCAGCAATATTTTTAATTCAAAAGTTGTATTCAAAATCAAACACCTCTTGATTCACATCCCATAACTCAGTTACCCTCTCTCCTTCAGATTTCATTCTCCACCATGTCGACCAATGGGAGCTCAGAGTCAGCCTGCAGGTCAGAGGTTAGACCCGACAGCAGCACCTGCAACCAGAGCAAACACTCCATCACGTCGTCCATCATCACCATGACTGTGGGCATCTTCTCCAACAGCCTCGCCATCTTCATCCTGGTCAAATCCTACAAGCGCATCCGCAGCAAGTCCAGGGCGTCCTTCCTGCTGTTCGCCAGCAGCCTGGTGGTCACCGACCTGCTGGGTCACCTCATCAACGGCACCATGGTGTTGTTTGTCTACAGCTCTCAAAAGAATTGGGAATCGTTTGACCCTCACAGCATCGTGTGCAGCGCCTTCGGGGCGTGCCTGGTGTTCTTCGGCCTGAGCCCCTTGTTCCTGGGGAGTGTCATGGCGGTGGAGCGCTGCATCGGGGTCACCAGGCCCATCTTCCACTCCACGGTGCTGGCTCCCCACCACATGAAGAGGCTGCTGGGTCTCACTTGGCCCCTCGCTGCCCTGGTGGCCGCTCTGCCGCTGCCGTGGAGGCGCTACAAGGTTCAGAGCTCCAGGAGCTTTTGCTTCTTCCACATGGAGGGACCTGAAGACTGGCTGGACATATTCCTGCCGCTGCTCTTCTCCATGCTCGGACTGCTGGCCCTGCTGCTCTCCATTGTGTGCAATACTCTGACAAGCTGCACCCTGCTGCAGGCCAGACTCCGCCGCAAGCATCACTGCAGAGGCACCTCTTACCACATAGAAATGATCTGCCAGCTCCTGGCCATCATGTTGGTGTCCTGCGTCTGCTGGGGCCCATTGCTGGTAAGAATTAATCTTCGGCTTAATAAAATCCCAGCGTGCAGGCTGACACTGCAGCAGCTCTTTGAGAGTGCTGGCTCAAGATGCTGACGTTACTTAAAATGATTTAGCACATTTTCATTTTACCTTTCTGATCTTGAAGCCAAATCAGCGAGTTGTCAGATGGGCTATGACAGATTTTGAGCACTGCTAGGTACAAACTGTCAGAGGCAGTGAGATGGATTTCGAAGTCAGACAAAAACCTGCTAGGTCCCATTATTTGTGACGTGTCATGAAAAGATGACTGAAGAAATGCTATAAAGCTGACATTCATTCGCAGCCTGTCCATTCCCTGTTGTTGAGACTCTTATCCGCTTAGCACTCAAACATTTCCACAGTTCACTGTTTGGCCTTTTCCCTGAACTCCTAATTCACGGCCCTTCATAATATCCACTTTCATACAAGAGATGTCTTTCAAACACAATGGGCTCTCAATTAAAATGATCCCTTCATACCCCTTGTTGTTACTCCCAGAGTACATTCCACAATCAGCTCAATATATCCTCACCACCCACCAGCCTCAAATTGAAATCAGGAAAAACACTTCACCTCCGACAATGAGGTTATGTTTTTATTCTGTTAGTTGGTAGGATAGAGCTAAATCTACTGGACAGATTACCCCTGAACTCAGTGGAACCCATTACATTTAGGTGCAGATCCAGAGTTCAGAGTTTATGCCGGATTTCTCATGGATTGAACATTTCTCTTTGATTTCTCTCATTTCTATATTTACGTTTGTGCAGCTTAGTGCAGATCCAAATAATAATCTGTATCAAATGAATTTAAATATTGTTCCATAAGAAGACTGTTGGGCCTTGGCAGAGGTTTATGTTTGATTGACTGCCCTTCCCATTCTCAAAGCTACTCAAATAAAATTGGTTTGATGATGAATTTGCAATGACACAGCCAGTACACAGGGGCTTGAGAAATACACAAAACCATTTTCTTCTGCCACTAAACTGTGTGATGGCTGTGACCGGGCAGAGTTTGTCATAATGAAAGTCAAGTCAAAACAAGCACCGCTGTGAGAATATGACAGAGTGAGACTAAGGTAGAATTTAAAGAGAAGCAAACACCGTGTCTGAGCTCTTCACTGATTTTCACACGTTTGAATAAATGTATTTTGTCCACTTTAGTTAATGACTTGATGAGTCATCGTTTGAAAGATGTCTGTGTGTTGAACTATTGCACATTTGTGGATTATGATCACAGCTTTTTCAAGGGAAAAGGCCTAATGAGGGATATTAACATTATTTTCTGCTTTAAAGGTTCATGATGTTACTATGGCGATAAAAGATGATTCCACAGAGGCATTTGCATACATTACAAAAACACACAAGATGAAGCTGTTCAGCGCTCAGTGGGATTTCTTAATTGAGACTTAGACAGTTCTGTTAAATAATTCACAATAGTGTTAACTCCTTTGTCCATGATAACCACCACTGTTAATCATGCATTAGTCTATGTCTGCTATTTAAGGTCTGTATTGATTGATTGTATGGATCAAACATGACTTCTTCAAGATTCTTTAAAAATCTACACAAACCACATAACAAGAAGAAACCAAATACATTACCCCTGTAAAATACAGATACAATTAAATACATATAGAATAGGAGGTATGGTGATTAAAAATACATAAAAATACAAAATACTAGAACGTCAGTGGTGGTTATTGCTTTGCATTTTGTAAAGTGCTGATGCTGGATTGAGGAGCCATTATTTTGAAACCATAACGAATGTGTTCACCCCCCCCCCCAGATTCACGTCTTCATCCTCAGCGCCAGAGCCAAAGGAGAGAGCGCGTCGTTCACTCTGCTGATGCTGATACGTGTGGCCACGTGGAACCAGATCCTGGACCCCTGGGTGTACATCCTGTTGAGGAGGGCCGTGCTGAGGAAAATCTTCACCTTGTTCCGCTGTTGCTCAAAATCTCCCAACCCTCCCCACTGGCAGTGCACCATCCTCCGCAGCTCGGCGGACACCAGCAACTCCGGTATCGGAGCGGCTGACTGCCGCTGCCATGGCCGATTACATCCTCCGGATACTGTGATCAGAACAATCTCCTGAAACCTGGTCTGAATGGTTCTGATCTGAGAACTGAAGATGGGGAGAACTTTGATAATTTAAAAAGTTGTGATGTCTCGTGCAACATGGGATGGAAGTTTCTGTTCTTACCTTTAAGCTCTGTTTCATGCACCAGAGCCTGTAAACTACGTTGGCCCTGAGAGCTCAACGAACAGCAACTTAAGAAAACACATGCAAGTTGACAAAACACAAGCAAAGTAAGAAAACATCTTCATCAATTTCACAACACAACACAACACATTACAGAAACGCGCTGCAAATAGACAAACGCGCTGCAAATAGACAAACGCGCTGCAAATAGAGGTGCCAACACAGCCAATGTGTATCCAGAGGACAGCTAAAAGGGATGGACACAGGAGACACTAAAACGTCCACTACATCATACAAAGTCGGTTCCGCACAGGGGTTGGCAACCCACGGCTCTGGAGCCAACGCGCTGTGTTGTCCAAATGTTTCGCGATCGCTGAATTTAACGAATGCGTTTTCATATTATTAACGTGTACGTAACAATGAACGTGAGTGAACGTCACGTTCATTTTTTAAATCATCATCGTATCAGGCCCTCATGAAATACCAGGAGCAGGCGTGGGTGGTGTGTGAGGGGGGTATGTGTGTGTGTGTGTGCGTGTGTGTATGTGTGGCCAGCCCACCGGGGCTCCGACCCCGCCCACTCGTTCGGAGAGAGCCACAGTGAGCTCTAAAGATGGTCCGATCTAGAGACATGCCGTCTTCTCCTGTTAAACTGAATAAACAGCGTTAACAAGCATGTGCGTATTTTGCAGCGCGTTTGTCTATTTGCAGCGCGTTTCTGTAATGTGTTGTATTTTGTTGTGAAATTGATGAAGATGTTTTCTTACTTTGATTGTGTTTTGTCAACTTGCATGTTTTTTGTCAACTTGCATGTGTTTTCTTAAGTTGCTGTTCGTTGTTTTCTTAAGTTGCTGTTCGTTGAGCTCTCAGGGCTACCGTAGTACACAACATCTGTCTAGAACATTGATAAATAATGTTATTAATGTTTATATGTAAATATGTTATGATAATATTATTTTATTGTTTGTTTTTTGTATTGGAACTATTTGTACTGAATGTGTTTGTTTCTCCTCATCTTATTTGATCACTGGTGTTATTGGTAGAATCATGAATTCTTGAATCGTGCACTGATGCACACAGCTACATGTGATGTTTTAGTTGTAATGTGAAGCAGCAGCAGAAAGTGCAGTTTTACACGAGACAGCTCTGTTGTAACACACACCAACAGATTTGATCCAGTCAGACAGACATATTAATGATGATTTATTTAGGGGTTTATAATATTGAACAATTAAAAGTTACACTTTGATCAACACAATGTGTGAAAAAAACACTTTCTCCAGGTGTAACTACCTTGTGAGATGTGTCTGAAGGCAGCCGGAGATGACTGGAACAGGTGGGATGGATCTTCATTTAGCCAGTAACTGGAGATCAGTGGGGTCTTTGTCCTTTATTATAGGAACCAGACATAAAAAGGATCCAGAGGTGATGGGTCTGGGTCCGGAGGAAAGACCCCAGTTGGGCCCTGAGATTTCAGGGACACCGGCCTATCTGATCAGCCTGTAGTAGGCCTGCGTTAGAAGAGGGTGGCTTGTGATTGAAAGGCAGAATGACAGTAAGGTACACGACTGGTGATTTGTCCCTAGAGTCTGCTGGTTGTTGCTAATATCTGCTGGTGATCTCTTATATCTGCTGGTGATTGGAAACTTAACATCAAACTAGTGCGTAAGACCTTTAAACATGAAGGGGATGTTCATCATCTTGACCTTTGTTTGACATGAAATGGAAATTTTCACCTCTGATGAAGGTAAAAAGTAAAGAAGCTGTGTTCACATTGTGCTTTTCTAGTCTTGTCCATCAGTACACGTTGCATTCAGCCATTTTTACGCCCATTCATAAACAGCTGTGAGGAGCAATGCAGAACCTGGGGATTGAACCAATGACCTTCTGGTTAGTTACCCGCTCTTGTCCTGAGCCGCAACTTATGGCACAAAGCTTCATTACAGAAAATGAATGTTACAGCAGCACAAATTTATTTGAGATTTTCATGGTCTCTTTCATCAGAAGTTTATGTAACATTGTTTTCAGGCAGTTATGACAAATGTCTGTAAGTCTTCCGCTGGTTGGTAATTATGTAGATCGATGTTAAATGTGATTTTGTGCACACGTGTTATTAAATGATGTCAACTTCCTCACGTGAAATCTTTTGACTGAACAATGTAATAAATGTGAAATGGTGAGACAAATGGAAAAAATATACAGTAAATTGAATGTCTCGTTATAATCACATAATATGGGACGGTTATTGGGGATGGTTATTGTAGACTCTTACAGTGCTCACAAATAATCAATTAGTATGACTCGGTCATGATTGTTTTCAAAAAGCTAATTGAATGTATAATGTTAATAGCACATTAAACTGGTCATGAGTAACCACACATGAAATATCATTTCCAGGTGGCTCACTGCTGAAACATCTTTCAATATCTGAGTTATATCAAGGTAATCACAAAATGCAAACTGTTCATATCGCAATATTGCAAGGTGGGATTCAAGCCATAGACATGCAAGCGGACAAACTGAAAGTAAATTGAACTGATAAAAAATAAGAATTATTCAGTAAAATCAACACAATATATTATAATTTAAAGATGAAAAGGAAGCTGTACCTACCTACTGACCAATGGGAGGTACCCTGAACACCTCTTGAGTTGAAGAAGACTTTTGGAAGTTAGTTGAAACAAGCAATCCCTGTCCCACCCAAGAAGTCTTTCTTTTTTATGCCTCCGCGGTGTCGCCCTGTGCATTCTGTGTTGGGGTTGTCCTTCTGTCCATTCCTCCATCCGCCCGTCTGTCCATGCGATATCTCAAATACGCATTGAGGGATTTTCTTGAAATTCGGTCCAAATATTCACTTGGACTCAAGAATGAACTGATTCGATCTTGGTACCTGGAGGTCAAAGGTCCACTTGGATTCAAAGATGAAGTGATTACCTTTCAGTGGTCAAAGGTCAGAGTAGAAATATGTACACGGAATGATACAGCCTGGATTGTGCACTCATAAAAAACATTGAAATGGTCAGGATTACAATGGTCATCAGCAGTCAATAAAATACATTTATTAGATTAATAACTAAAATAAAAATGATTTATCATATTTGAATGGAGCTTCATTGAGAAGACTTATGGTTCTCAGCGAAGTGACAGATTATATGATAATATATATTTGCGTGGAGCTTTAACCTCACACATTTACTCGAAGATGGAAGGTTGGGCATGCAGGCAGAGCTGTGCATATCTGTGCACCGTACACAGCTGTGTTGTCTTGGCTCGCTCGCTGCTCTGCGGGATGCGGAGACACAGGGAGGCACATTTCTGCACACCTCCTGAGTTTGTTCAAAGAGCTGCAGAGGAGCACAGGGGAGGAGGGACTGAGGGAGATCACAGCTGAGTGTGGGGCAGAGAGAGACCATCCCATCCTCCTCCTCCTCCTCCTCCTCCTGTCAGGGAAGCCACTGCTGCTGCTGCTGCTGCTGCTGCTGCTTGAATCCGTCCTCCTCTCAGATGTAACGGGATAAATAAAATGCTGAAGTTCTTCTCTGCGCGGGATGACGAGAACGAAAGCCTGCTGGGAGCAATAACCGAGGGTGAGACGTGCATGTGATTTGAACTGGGTGGTGGGGGGTGCTTGAGTCCTTGCCTGCTCCCCATTCATTGCCTTTGTGTGTGAGTGTGTGCTGCAGGGGGGGTGATAGTGTTTGTCACTGAAAATCGCTGATGCAGCGTTTGCCTGCGCACAGTCAGCATCACCTGAGACGTTGGATGGGTGTGCGTGTGTGTGTTGCGCACATAAGCCCGCAGGCTGCGCTGTGAGCACCATCACCTCCAGGAGCTGATGTAACGGGGCGAGAGAGTGTCGCAGTGCCGCCGGACCGCTGCCTGCGAGCGGATCCAAAATCTGTATGTGCACGTGTGTGTTTGTGTGTGTGTGTGTATGTGTGTGTGTGCGTGCGTGCGCGCGTGCGTTTGTGTGTGTGTTGATGCGTCACCGTCCCGCGGAGCGAGAGAGAACCACTGAGGCTGATGTGTGAGGAGGTCTTCACTGTGTTGTCCGCAGAGGGAACGACACCACCCGCCTCTCATTTCCCCCCCGGTTTTGTAAGATTTGTGTGAAGGAGCTGCAATGCAGTCTAACCTGGAGCATGGGCAGTTTGAGCAGATTTAGCAAATGCATCATTTCCATCAGTGCCCAGCCTCATATCCCACAAGGCAACAACAACACGTTTTAGTATGAAGTGATCGGGTTCGCAGATGAGTTCTTCGGATGCTCCTGAGTCATAATCATCAGTGAAAGCCCATTAACTCCAGTTCAATTAGCTGCTGTTAATGCACAATAATGGTTATAATGTGCTCATCGTATCATGGCTGATGCTGACACAGTAATTGGATGTAATAACATGAGGAATTTACCTTTCTCCTGAACCTGATGTTGAGGATATGAATGGAGGTGATCAGAGAATGGAGCAGTGACGGATATTTATATACTTACAATGAAACACAGTCATCTATGGAGGGCATTCTCAGGTTATCAATGGATAGCATAGAGCCAATGCCCTTTAACCAAACACAGGCCTATTATCAAAAATGGACCAGATATATGTTGACAGAAAGATAGAATCCTTTTTTGTTTTTATGACTCCAAGCCAATTACAGCAAGTGCCTGCAGGCATTAAGTTTTACGGGTTGTCCGTCCGTCCAGTCCCATCCCGGGAACGCATTAGCTGGAGAACGCCTTGAGGGAGTTTCTAAAAAATTTAGTAGAAATATTATCTTGGACTCAATGATGACCTGAATAGAAATTGGTGGTCGAAGGTCAAAGGTCAAGGTCAGTGGGAACTAAGAGAGTACATATTTTGCCTTTTGAATGCGATACACCTCCAGGGCATTCTCTCACATTTGGTATAAACATTCATTTGAACGTGGTTTTAATTTTGGCCAGGGTTAGGATCAGCTTGAGGGAATGACTTTAAGATTGGTATTAGGTTAAATATAAAAGTTAAAATATATAGATGTTGTCGGATATATTAGTCGGAAAAAAAATGCACTCCCTGATATCAGTATTGACATCAGCCCCAAAAATCAATAATGGTCAGGCTCTAATATAAACCATACCATAGCCCTGCAATAAACACATTTATTATGAGATCATATACACAGGCAGTGTATTGACGTTTTTATATTCTCTGCGGAACCAGCAGTTGCACAAGTATGTGGCAACATCCATCACTTATTGATTTGAGATCAGTATCTGGTTCACACTCGTCTATTTTCTTAAACGTGCACTGTCTTTTCTCGGATCAGTGCTCAAGGACGACCACATGCTATTACGTTGCCTTAGAGGTGATTGAAAGCCAGGGGGTGTCTGACAGGTGATGATGTGAATTAACACAAGCTGCTAAATGGCCACTTAGCACATGCTTTTCCACATAATGGCTCATTATTAATCAGCCTGCTTCATCGCATGTGCAAGTGTGGGGGTGTGTGTGCTCAACAGAAAGAGGTGCCAGAGGCAGTGAGTGTTGATGGTTTCATCATGTTCCCCCTCGATACAGATGAAGGAGACAATCCATCTCTTCAGGACACAAAGCATCACTGGCTGAACAGACCCTGCCTGCTGGTGCTCAACGATGGGGACGTGGCCAAACCCGGACTGGGCTGCGAACAGATCAGGGCAGAGTCTCCTTCCAGGGCCACTTCAGATGCCACCGTCAGAACCACTTTGGTGCCATGCGAGCAGAAACCATCCGAACACCTTGCCAAAACCCTTTCACCCTCCCAGCTGGAGGAGGGCAGCTGCACCGTGACCGCCATCTCCTCATGGGGTGAGAGTCGCTTCGGGGAGTCCGCCAGCCCCCTGGTGCTGAACCCTGCCGAGGCTGCATGGCCGGAAGAGGGGGCCAAGTTGGTGGAGGAGGGAAAGAAACCCCGATCTCCCCCGTCAAAGGAGGACTCTGTGGTTGAGGAGAAGGAGCTGGAGGAGAGCGGGCAGCAGCAGGAGCAGCCCTGCAGCTCAGAGGCGACCGCAACCCCTGAGGAGGCGTGTGGCAGGGCGCCCTGGGAGCTCCCGGGTCAGTTTAAGACGACCACATCTAACAGAAGAGATGAGGAGAACACCAGTGGGGAGGGAGCAATGGGAGACTCTGCGTCCTCCTTTGATGATCCTGACAACGAGTCCCAGCTGAGCCCTGCTGGTATTCTGTCCAAGGAGCGAGGCAGCGTCCTCGGGGAGGTAGCGCCAGTGTGGATCCCTGATGCTCAGGCTCAGGTCTGCATGAAGTGTGGGGTAAAGTTTACATTTACTAAGAGGAGGCACCACTGCCGCGCTTGTGGGAAGGTGAGCATCATTTCATTTTTAAATGTGTTGGGCAGTATTCAAAGTAATAAAATTGACTTGATAGGTGGGAAATAAGTTTGTGTGTGTGTGTGTGCATCTGCGCTTATCTGGTGTGTGCATGTGCATGTGTGTGTCGTCAGGTATTTTGTGCACTTTGCTCCAATCTGAAGTTCAGACTTACACATCTGGATGGCAAGGAGGGACGAGTGTGTGTCTGCTGTCACTCAACACTCATCAAAAGTGAGGACACATTTACATCTGGTTATAGTTCATCGCTTTTGGAGGAAACTTTGCATGAGTATTGTGACATCTTCTCCTCAGGGACACCTCCGAGGGGGAAGAGGAGGGTGTGGTTCGCTGACGAAATCCTCACCGGTGAGCGGTCGGAGTCCGCGCCCACCACGCCAGTCAGAGGGCCGACGCTGGGCGAGCGGGTTAAAAGTCCAGTGGGCTCGCCGCAGATCGGGAGAACCATGCGGCCGGATGGGACATCTATCAGTGTAGGGTCATCCAAAACGTGACACCAAAGACAGAACACAGAGAACATGACGCTTGATGAAGGGGGAAATCAATCATACGTCCTTCCATTTCCTAGTTTTGATCATATATTGACAGCAACCTCAAAATCTGTCTCTCTCTTCTCCCAGGAGGCCTGTGGTCCTTACGGCTGGGGCACCACAGCGCTAGTGAGCAGCTCGGCCAACCTCATCCCCCTGGAAGGTCTGCCCCCCATCCTCACCTCCACAGGAGTCAAGGGAGGTGAGACGAGTGCAAAGATCCACTTGGAGAATACAGCGAGAATCCAATTTGATGATACTCACTGTAAACAGGGTGAAACATCATGACTGACAGCTGAGACTAACTCAGGATTGGTCAAGTGTGTGTATCAGAGGGACCTTACTACTGCGGCTCTGGCCCCTGATCTCTACTGCACAGATTCCGTCTTTAAATGCTCAGGATGGCACTGTTTATATCCGGGATAATTTGATTTAATTTCTGGATAGCTGGAGGAAGTGGAAACACGTCGTCCATCTTTATGGTCATTATATGGATCCAGTTTGGCCTCGTGTCCCAAAGGTAATCAGTGGAATTCAATAAGATAAACACCCAAGCCTTCTTCACTGATCAGCGATTATTCATCCCTACAGAGCTGTATGTAAATTAATCTTTAAACATGAATCTGTCTTTTTCTTTCATTTGTAATTGACAAACTCAAAGACACAAACTTCTAAATCCTGTGACATATGTGTTTTTGCTCAGATTACACTGTGGAGGAGCAGCCCTCTGAGATGCTGCTTATTCAGGAGCTGGAGAGCGGCAGACCAAAGCCCCTGGTGTTTGTCCTCAACGCCAACCTGCTCGCTATGGTCAAGCTGGTCAACTGTTAGTCTTTTTATTTATTTTACACTAAATGATAAAATACACATAAAGTGTGACAGTGCTGGTATGATTGTAATGACTAAGCAGCATATTGTAAAGCCCAATTAGAAGTATTTATACCTTTTCTTATAATTCCACAGAGTGTTAAAAAATGTCCTTGTAGACCACTGAGATTGTGATTTGATGGGTTGACAGATGTAAACAGGAAGTGCTGGTGCGTGACGACGAAGGGGATGCATGCTGTGGGCCAGGTGGAGGTGGTGGTGCTGCTGCAGTGCCTGCCAGAAGAGAAGAGCTTCCCCAAAGACATTTTCCGCCACTTCATCCAGCTGTACAGGGACATGCTCGCAGGTCAGAGACACACCGGCAGATACGCCAACATGGAGTTAACCTCACCGGTCATTACTTAGTCATGATGTTCTGTGTTCTGAGTATCACCCGCCACCTTTGGGCCATAATACACCCATTAAAGTAAAGACTCTCAATGTACTTTCTTTTGTTTATGTTTCTGAGTTGTCAAAAAGCAAAAAAATATAAAAGTGAATATATTTTAACGCCTTGAGGAAATCTTTTCCATTTTGGTACAAACATTCACCCAGACTCAATATAATTTGGTGGTGAAAGGTCAAATATCAGCTTCACGTGACCTCACATAACTCATTTTTTAATCTTTTGAACGCAATATCTCACAAATACCTCCAGGGAATCCTTTCAAATTGAATTCAAATGTTCACTCTGAAATGAAATGATTAGATGTTGGCGGTCAAAAATCAAAGGTCAACCCTGCAGTGACCTCACAAAACCTTTTTTTTCCACTTGTGAACGTGTTACCTTTAGTACGCCCTGACAGAGTCCTTTAAATCATTTCCCCTTAGATTTAGAGATTAACTGGTTTTAAGTAGTTTTTAGCGGTCAAAGGTCAGGGTGGTAATACTAGTTCATTTTAATATTTGCACATTATTACTCATCTAACTATTTCCTGTTTATTTCTGTAGGAAAGGTGGTGGAACACCTGTCCCTCTCCCTGTTTGGCAGCAGTTTCCTCGGCAGTGAGGAGCATGCAGGCTTCCTGTACGTTCACTCCACTCTCCAGTCCCTTCAGGGTCTACCTCTGCCAAACCAGCCCTACCTCTTCGGCCTGCTGGTCCACAGAGCAGAGGTGGCCTGGGCAAAAGCCTTCCCCCTGCGTCTCATGCTGCGACTGGGGGCCGAGTACCGATGTAAGCCAGGTGTTGGTCAGAAATCTCACAACTGTTATAATACAGCTTTCCTCTGTAGTTACCTACTTTCTTTCTCTTTTTATAGTTTACCCGTGTCCCCTGTACAGCGTGCGATGTAGGAAGCCCTTGTTTGGGGAAATAGGCCACACCATAATGAGACTACTAGTGGTGAGTGTGACATTTTGCAACCGATTCTTCTTGGGAATGTTACAGAAACCACTTTAAGATTACTAAAAGGAAGCTTTGTGTCGTTGCCTTAACAAACTGAATAATAGACAGTCCTCGGTTTCTTCCAGGACTTTAGGAATTACCGTTACAGCCTTCCAGTGGTGCCCGGGCTCACTGTGGATCTAGAGGCTCAGAGGACCTGCATAAAGATACCAACCACCGGGTATAATGAGGTCAGGCTATACACCATGAAACGCCTCCCACTTAGTGCTAAGGTTACGTGCTTTTCATTATCCATCATCCTCCCCTCTCTGCTTGCTTGTGTCACACCAGCTAATGAAGGCTTTGAATAAGTCCAACGAGCACGTGCTGGCCATCGCAGCGTGCTTCAACGAGGCGGCAGACTCCCACCTGATCTGTGTGCAAGCGGAGGGCGGCCAGTACCAGACCCAAGCCATCAGCATCCACAATCAGCCACGCAAAGGTGGGTCCTGATCTTAAACAGGAAGAGACAGTACACTACAGACAATATATCAGAGTGTGGACTCTGTAATCTAGTAGCAGTGGAGGACTGATACGTTGCATTTGTCTGCTGTTCAGGGATTCAGTGATTATGATCAGCACACTCACATCTGTACAAAAGCTCAAATCTGAGTTTGCTTTAGAAACTCTGTATAAAAACCTGCTAAAGACCTTTTGGTGAAATCTACTAAATGAAAATTTAACATTTAAAATTTTAAATATGTTTATTTTTTATGTTAATCATTTTAAATACATTAATTGACTAACGACCATTGCTGCACAAAATGCATTTTTGCAAATGCATGACGTGCAAATCCATAAAAATGCATTGTAAATCACAAGATATGAAATATTCTATTGTTCGGAGCTACAGATAAAATAATGCCAGGTGGTGTAAATGTGCAGCCAAAGAAATTATGGATTTTAATATTACACTGAATTTAAGCTGTACTGAGACAGGCATACATAGATCAAGATGTACATACAGTATATAATTCATCTATAAATGCAATATTTCCTCTGGAGGCTGCAGGGGAAATGTCAGGGTTGCAAAGGATAACAAAGAATCTAGTGGTTATTTTAGTAGTAATAGTAGTTTACCCTTTATTTTTTACAACAGAAAAAATCTTCACACATGTTAAGTCACAAGAGATTAATCAAATTGACCTCGAGTACTGAAAAGCGGTAAAGGAGTCAAGTCAGTGGTGCACTTTCCCTGTTTTAACACTAGATGCTGCTGCATCATCCTGTCGCTGTGCAGACTCACTGTAAGTGTACTAAAACCAGTTGTGTCTCAAGTCTGTTTCTCTCTCTCTGTTACAGTCACTGGATCGTGCTTCTTTATCTTCAGCAGTGCTCTGAAAGCGTCTGCAGGATACCTGGCCAAGTCCAGCATAGTAGAAGGTAGGACGTTCAGTCAGAGGGGCGTCAGGTTGACCTTGACTTTGACCTGTTTACATGAAGTAGTGCATGTTAACACCCCTGCCTTCCAACTGGTGTTTTTATGTGTGTGTCTGTCTACATTTAAAAAGATTGTATGTCTAGGCGTGTGTATGTGTTGATGTATGAGTGTATGTGTGTGTGTGTGTGTGTGTGTGTGTGTCTCCCCGTTGGTGTCTGTATGTGTGTGTCTCCCGTATCGCTGTCCCCTCTCCTCAGATGGGCTAATGGTGCAGATCACCGTGGAAACCATGGCAGAGCTGCGCCGGTCGCTACGGGAGATGAAAGACTACACTGTCACCTGCGGACGGCTTGACCAATCAGAGAGCCAGGAGCTTGTTTGTGTACAGTGGGTGGAGGAGAGGTGCACTGTGAATAAAGGGTGAGTGTGTCCACCTGTCTGAAGTTCATGTTGCAGCTGCAGCAGACGAAGAGAAAAACAGAACGACCACATTCAAACACAGACTCATGAAAACGTTCAAAGGGATTCGAATAGTAGAAGAAGATTAGATAATATCAATGTAATGTGTAATATTCCTTTATTAGTCCCTAAGCAAGAAGCATTTTCAGTAAACCTGTAAACTAGGTTGGCATTCAGAGCTCAGCACAATAATTTCCTTATCGAATCATATTTATATTAACTTCAGGACCAAATACGGATCTGAACCAAATAAAAAAATGTAGGTTCCCAAAACCGGATGTAATCTATTATTCTCTTGGAAATTAAGGAACATTTTGAAAAATGCCATTTCTCGCAAAGTAAATAATCTATAATTGCAAAATTAATGAAAGGATGAAAAGCAAAAGCAAAAGAAAGCACAAATATAACCAATTTAAAATTAAACGTTAACATTTGTTTTAATTACAGTGACAGATTGAGTACACAAACAAATCGATATTGCACATTTGAAAGAAAGTAGTCCTTGTAGTGCCATTACTCAGAACTATATGATCTTGTGTGCTAGGAGTTGTCAAATCAATCCAGCGGAGGCTTTAAAACCAGCCAGACCTCATTTCTCTTGTCATTGTGTCAAATTGTTGGTCTTCCAAACCTTTGTTTCCTCAGAGTCATAAGCCCCATCGATGGGAAATCCATGGAGTCCATCAGCAGCACCAAGATGTTCCAGAAGTCCGAGTACAAAGAAAATGGGAAAATCATCCGCTGGACAGAAGTAAATATGTTGATCTGCTGGAGAAACCAAAACGAGTCCACCTCAAACTGTCTCCTCTCTTGACATGCGTGTGATTTTGTTGTTGCAGGTGTTCTTCCTGCAGATGGGGGATGATCCCAAAAGAGGAGCGAGTGACTCTGCTGAACAGAACCGGCTGACGGAGCGGATCGCCCGAGCCTTTTGCCTGGCACTGTGTCCGCACCTCAAGCTGCTGAAGGAGGACGGGATGGCCAAGCTGGGGCTGCGCGTCACGTTTGACCCTCAAGAGGTCAGAGCAGATGTCTCATACATTCTTCCACGTCAGGTGTCACTTTACATCATGAATTCTGAAACAAGTATATCTGTTATAAGATCAGATAAGATAAGAAAAAACTTTACTGATATTCATTTGTTATAGCAGTAGAATGTCAGAATTAACTTACTTAAATATTTTTATAAATTCACCATAGTATACTAAATGGTAGTATAATGTATAAAAGAACTATAAAATATGTTTAATATATAACTACAGGTTTAAATTTCAAATTGTATTCAATATAATATGAATATAAAAATGTATGGAGGATATAATTATAACGTATAACGTAAACAAATGGGTGGAACGATGACAAAACAAATTAACAAAACAACATGAAACATGCCCACTTATCATATGGTAGACCTATAGTCAAGTTGCAGTATCTGCAATGTGGTTAAATCTATTTTTAAACCCATATTTAAATGTATCTAATGATAAATATATGTTCAGACAGATGTAGCAATTTAACGTGTGCCTCATAATGCGCAGTGGTAAAGTTTATAACTCAGGCTCCTGGGTGTGACCACATTGAAGCTGATGAGTGGTCTGTTTTGTAATTTCAGGTTGGATTTGTGGCCGGGAGCAACGGGCAGCCCCTCCCTGCTCGGTATCTCAACGCCCTGGATAGTGTGATGATCCCCGTCATACACAGCAGGGGGCGAAAGAGGGGAGACGAGCCTATAGTGATGGAGCTCATCTTTTACATCCTTGAGAACATTACTTAGGCCGCACTTATCTAACAATTTCATCTAATTAACCCTGACCACGACTCGGTCGCGGGCACGTCTCATCAGCGCTGCTGTTGGCTTCAGGGCGATTAAAAGCCTCCAAAAAAGGGCGAACCAGACCACACCCGAGGTCTGCATCCATCTCACCCACTCAACAGTAGAGAGAAGTGGTCTGACTCCTTTAGCGGTTTTCTGATCTCACTCTGCCCTGCAGCAGACAATCCCCAGTACGCATGATGAACCCTCCGATGGACCATCAGATCCAGGTGCTCAGTACTTGCACTGTAGTAGCATTTTCATAGCTTGATATCACTCATGTCTCAACGTTCAATACAGTTTCCAGATATGGAGAAAACCTTTAAAGTGGGAGCTGGATTCAGCCCTGCGACCCTAAAGCAAAGAAAAGAAGAGAATGACTTGAAGAACTGTAGGTAGTAGATCTGTAGAAACCTGATGCACAGAGAATGAATGCCTGAAGAATGTTTTCATACTGGATGTGTTTTAACTGACTGCTAATAAATGTGATGTCAGCCTGGAATTAAACTTATAACTATGACTGGGTTATTACTGCTTGTTTATCCAGGACTCTCTGCACAACACGCAGTACAGTTACTCAAGTATAAAATGAGAGTATTTTTTACTTAACATATATGCATACTGTATATATATCCTTGCACTGTAGCACAAATACAGTGTATATCCTTGTTTGGTGTACCAAGCACTCAAATATTTTAGTTAATCAAAATTACAAATAGATAGGAAAACATTAACTTTTTTCCTCTGAGTAAAGGTAAGGACAAACATTTAAATTAACTTAACGTATTAAAATTAAACGAGTAAAAGTACAGCATTAACTTTTGAACTTGAGCAAAAGTTAGTAAGTGTACTTGCTTTTATATATTCTTATAAGTAAAAGTACTAACAGTATCCTATTCCTGAATGCATTGATCAACTACATTTGTAATATAGTCTATGCCTGCTGTATATTCTGTTTAATACAACAACAGCACAGACTCATTTGTCATATATCTGATGACCGAGTCTCATCATCTACTTCACCAGTGATGCTGCTGTTGAAGGAGGCGGGGTTTAATGTTACCTGTCTGCTCTGATTGGATCAGTGGATCAATAACGTAAAAAAAACAATGTGTTTTTAGATTTTAAAAGACAGACTCTCTTGTAATATTTTAAATGGTGGTTTTACTAAATGACACAAATACTGGTTACAATTTTATATATTGTCAACAAGCATTTCCTGTTGACAATATCAGCTTCACACATCTCTTTGAGGGAGACACATTTCCAGGTGTGACGAAGCAGTAAATAAGAGAAGCTGCTGCTTCAGTCTGTCACTTGACAAGTCATTATTTTTCATTGTGTATGAATGCTTTATTTAGCTTATATACAAAACCACAGTGAATGAATATAAGCAGCAGTTTCTTTACAGAGTAATATTGAAATAAGACCCATGTTCTGTCCCTGATGAACCCGCTCGTCAGTCTGGAGGATAATCTCTCCCTCGGCCTCGTCCGATGGATCTTTTCAAACAGAGCAGAATGGCTCTCTTGTTCCGCCCCCTACTCGCACCACATACTTGAGATAGCGAAGACAAGAGGCACAAACAAGCGCAAAAAAAACTTTTGTTTCGTCGTTTTTGCTGCAACACAGCACAATGCAAGCCTCGCCTTAGCTGAGAACGTCCTGAAAGTTGCACGAGCAGAGAAAGTTCTGTACAACTGGATAATTTTTAATTAAATTTATTGGCATTTCTATTTTAAATACACAAGGTAACAAAATTTAGAAAGTCTAAAGCATACCAATACAATTAGTTCGTGTTTTTTTTTTGTAAAACTATTTACAAAAAGTATGTTCAAGTTTGATATAAACTGTACAGTCATCTGTCCACAGGGGGGAGTGGGGGGGTGGGGTCATAGGGGTGTCAGATAAGTAGCTTAGGTAAGAGGGGTGAGAAGCAACCGGGTTTGATGCTGAACAAGGAGGTTGAAGACAACATTTAGCTTATAAACATCTTCTCTTCATACATTGTGTCCCAATGATGGTTCATCAACTCCAAGAAACTAAACAAACCATAACGTGAGACCCCAACTGTGGAAATCATTGACCACGTTTTTCGCCCATGTTTTGCATACAAAACCAAAAACAGGAAAAATAACGGCGGAATTATCTTTGGAATGTGGGGTAGTTTCAACAACAGATTCGTCTTCTTCCCGAGATCTTTTCAGGCCTTCTTCATCTTGCCCATGTGAGCGCTGCTGTTGTCGTGGTTGGTCGAGCCGTTGCTGTAGCTGCTGCTGCTGCCGTTCTCGTGGCACTTGCCGTTGGTTTGCACGGCTGAGCCGTTCTGACTCTGCTTGAGGTCCTGTTTGGGCAGCCGCTTGCCCCTCACGTACGCCTGCACCCAGAAGTTGGAGAAGAGCACGAAGAAGAAGGTTCCGTACATCCAGATGAGGTGGAGGATAATGGGGAACTGGTAGTCGCAGCTGTGCAGGAAGTAATACTGGGTGGCGTGGAGAGACACCAGCACAAACTGGGTCTGTTGGGAAGGAATCAAGGAGTCAGCACTTGCATTTTTACTTAGATGGATTCATCTTTGTGCACAGTGTATACATACGAGCTGAATGGCTGTCATGTATTTCTTCCACCACAAAAACTTCTGGAAGCGAGGTCCAGCAGCTGAAAGGCCGTAGTAGAAATACATGATGATGTGGACGGTAGAATTCACCATGGCGTGGAAGGATCCCATTCCACCTGGAGTCATAATGACAACACACACACACACATTAGACCAGCTCCAAAATCCCCCATAAACCTTGCAAAAAACATAATACAAAACAAGAATGTAGAGAACGTGGAGGTCTTAAGTCCTTTCTGGTAGCCTGCACAGCCTAGACCAGTGGTCACCAACCGACCTCGATCCCTTTTTAATCCAAAACGTAAGCCGAGATCTACCACCCTGACCTCTTCCACAAAAAAAACACTTAGGGTCATATTTATTATTATTTTTTGCAATTTCTGTTAAAGGCTGAATGTACAAGAAATAAATATACACAGAGAAGGCCAGTTGTGCAACTTTTTCTATTCAATGCACAATATTCAAATTAATATCAATTCGTAAATACAATGCACAATATGTAGCTTCTCAGTTCCACATCATGTTCTGCAGAGGAGCTGAATATGGCCACAAATATGATTAATGCCTTGGAAAAAAAAAACAAGGGAATGGATTCCATCAACAGAAATGCTGGAGGGCTTTTATTTTGAAAAGGCTTACAGAAAGCATTGGCAACATTTGTCTGTGACAGATTAATATTAAAACTCTGGTAAGTTTGTTTTCTTGCTGTGAACCTAAATGCTTATCTGTCTATGACACAATGTATTTACAACCCTTCTGAACCCGTTTCAAGTAAAAGCACTCCAGCGTTTCGCATTCTGAATCCACTCATTTGTTCCAACGGGGCTTTGATTGTTATCGACAGACTAAAAAATGTGCATCTTCATTCCTGAAATTCCGTTAAGTACATAAATCAATTTGTTCTTGAAGTCAATGAAGTAGATAAACCAGGAACTCAGACGCCAGCAGCGGACACAGCGCGTGGGAAAAACAGACAACCGACACACAGCTGATCTGCCACACAACGACAGCCAGTGAGTCTAGAGAGTTGGGGGATCGACAGTGATGACTAGGAGAACAACCAGTAGCTCGCGATCGACGGTTTGGCGACCACTGGCCTAGAACATTGCGACTGAGTGTACAGGTCTATGTCCTGGAGGACTGGAATACAGGAAGAGGTAACTGCAACACCCGACTGCTCGTCAGTTTCTAAAATCTTCTCCAAGCAGAGCTCCAGTTAATGTGTACCTACCGGGAGCGTAGCAGATTCCCCACCACCATGTCCAGGGCATGAAGGAGTGGTGGAAGATGTGCAGGAATGTGATCTGGCCTTGCTTTTTCCTCAACACAAAGAAGACCTGACGGAGAGAGGGTATTGATTAGCTGAAGTCATCCTCTGTTGATCAAACACTGAGGCGTCGGGGTGAGGAAGCGGACTTACTGTGTCCATGAGCTCAATGATCTTGGAGAACCAGAACAGCCAGGCCACTCGGACCATCTAGTGAAGAGGGTGCCGAGTCAAGTTAACAGGAAATCGTCATTTATGGACAAGTGCAGCTGATTTTGGTCAAAGATGAAGTGTGTGGGACTGAGAAGTGAGTGGAGGGGGGGGGACTTACTCGAAGAGCTTCAGGGCTGTTTGAGGTATCAATTGGGTCACATCTCCAAGAGTACGTTGTGGCCCAGCCGGACATCAGGAACTAAAGAACAAGTAAACTGTCTTTATTTGTGGACAAAACACTGGATTTAAGTCATCAGTCATTACCTAATAATTATATATATATATACATATTTAAAAAAAAGTATAAACAGGAAGTCAACAAAACCACACTGATTAAGCCAGAGTTAGAAAGCAGCAGCAGCTTGTGAGTGTTTCTGAAAGTGTTGCAGCGTCTTACTTCATACACGATGAATATCGACAGCCCCACTAGCAGGAAGTTGTACACTATCATCGCCTCCTTCAACTGGAAGGGCTTGCGATTGGCCATGAAGCGAGGTCCCAGGTACATTACGAACAACAGATAGGAAATCAATGTCGCAGTCATGGGAACGGGATTCTGCATCATTGGGTATTCCTTCAGCCGCGGATCTTAACAGGAAAAAGACAACAACATGAAATTCCAAACCAAACGATTCAAATAAATAAATATGAGTGTGTGTGTTTCTAGGGATCAGTCACCTACCAAATCCTGCCAGGAGGTAGTCATAGATATCCATGGCGTGTGAGCCAATCTCCTTGATCCCTTGAAGCATGGTTACCGTCTTGTATTGTTAGGACCCAATTGTCTGCAAAAAGTAAAAAGCCCATTGTTCAGTTTCTGCTTGTCAGAGCCGAGCACAGCAACAATCCTTCCAGCAGTCCCATGACAGCAATTCAAACACTTACTTATCATTCAGTTCAAGAAATCAATACATTGTTGTAGGTTTAGAAACTGGAAAATGTCTATGGAAATGGGTTGGGTGACACTTTTTCTACACAATTTCCAGCCACACTGGACACAGAGTTAATTACTCGATGACAAAAATAAAAATGCACATGTCTTGCTGGCGATCATCCATGACCAATAAATTAGTCCTTAAGGAGAAGCAATTGTGACCTTTACCGATTCAGCGAGACTGGAATGCAATTACTGGGAAAGAAGTTCATCCCTCGTCAAACAGAAACACTCCCACTAAGAAGCCCAGGATGCTCTGCCGTGGCTCCAGCTGCTCGTCAGACATGGCCTGATATCACAAAGGAGGGGCCACAGGGCGTTGGGAGGGAGGCGTCCCTCATCTCACACTGAGGCGACACTCAACAAGTGGTTTGTGCGCGAGTCAGGACACAACATCCACAACGCTCTCCTCAAACACACCCCCCCCAGTCGTTGATCACCAAAACCTGAAACTCCAACCTGCTGAACTTTGACACAGATTATCCAGGATGCAGTGAACCACACGGGACTGGAAGACAGCCACCGCATACTCAAACTCAAATGTGATTTATGTGTCAGTGATGTGTTAAGTGTACAAGCTACTGGATGATCTGAATTTCCCTCGGGATTAATAAAGTATCCATCTATCTATATCTAACCTCATCAGCACATCCAACATAACAACATGCATTTCACTAATGTCAAGTGCCACTTGCACGTGGGAAATGGGCTTATCTCATCAACTGTAAACTGCAAAGTGTAGACACAATGCAGAGGGCAATGCCGGGTGCGGTCTCCTTTCAACACGCTCGACCCGGAGGGGGGGTATTGTCTGATGTGCAATCTGCAACGCTCCGTTTATTTACAGCGCCAGAACAAAAGCGCAGCCCTCCTTGAGCCAATATCATTAACTGTAAGAAATGGGGGGGGTCATTTAAGGACGGAGGACAGGGAGCGGAGCTTAGGAGGGGAAAATGGTAAGAAGGAAATGCAGTGAAAAGAAAATGTCGACCTAATTTTGGAATCGCTTTTAAAATGTTTTGTTTTCATAGGATGTCGAACAAGAAATGTTATTTGCAAAGTGTCATTTTCATGCACTTTTCAATGCCATTTTGTGTATTTAATTTTTTTCCATCTGCCACTGACACCAGATACTTTCTTACAAAGTAAAAAATACAAATTGCAGAATAAAAGTTTACAAGAGTTAGGGCCATGCCTCGCCACAGGAAGTGATTGTTATATCCACCTCCTCCCTTGCACAGATTGGAAGTGAACTGTAAGTGAAGGTTCGCCACTGATACATTTGTGTGACCGGTCACCTGCACAGAGACTTTGCCCTTTTTCACACAAACCAACAAGTGTCACAAATCATCATCCGTGATTCATTGTGTCGAGGTTAAACCCGACTGTGAGCAGCATGGTGAAAAAACTGCTTCGGTCGTAAACTGGACATTCCTCTTGCTCCTGCAGATAACCACTGTGGTGTGTTCATTGTAAGTCACTGGCCTACGTCAACACCAGAGTATCTCTCTGGTCATCTCCTTCTGGTTTCAGCCTGAAGGAGACTAAGTACAGCATTCCACACGCACCGACGTCTGACAGCAGCATGTGACACCACTGACCAACTTTTCCCCCGTCAGTTTTGGTCTTGTGCAAATTGCTGGTGATGGTAAATGACAGTTTTAAGACACAGTTGACATTTCAGATAACACAAAAAGCTGTGGCTGCTTTTGAACCGACGATGAGGCCTTTGTTCAGACGCCTCACATTGCACATCAGTGGTGCAGAGTCTGTCTTGTGCTGAGTAAAAATGCTGAACAGGCACAGAGATTAGATCATACTCTGGTCAGGTCAGTGGGTGAGTCTGCTAGAGTCACTGGAGCAATGCAACCTTCAATCGTTTTTTTTGTATTATTATTATTATTTTTTTGCATTCAATTCAAGTTGCTGTGAGTTTGTATTCAAGTGAAATCAGATTTTTTTCCTACTGCAACATAAGTAGGATTGGGTTTGGAATTTTAAATAAAGTCATCTTACTTTCCTATGATGGAACATGTGACTTACGGTTGTTTTTTTTTAAACAAACTAATAATAACCGACTGAGTGTGTGAGTCAGGGGGATAAAGTCTTATGATCATGACAACTCTAATAATAAGAGACCCAGATGGAGGATAAACAAAAGTTCCAAGAAAACCGGAAATGCAGCTCCCTTCCATTCAAGCTCAGTAAAACCACAAAACCATCTCACAAGAACCACTGCACACCTCGCTGCACCGATGCATCTGCACTGTTCATTATCTGAAAGTTATCAATGACCTCAAAGACGCCTGATCGCTTCTCTTTATCCGCAATTCCTAAAATGTTTGCACATTAGCACAGACTTTGGATTGGCAGCGGATCTGAAACTGCTCAGGGGATTTTGTTCAGCTGCATCAGCAGTAGACAGAGATTTTACGAGAAGACAGGATCTTACTCACAACTGCTAGTAACACTTAAAAAAAAAAAAAGGGTTTCCTGTACCATTCTCATGACCGAGTGACGCAATTGATATGCAGACACATGACGAATGAGGCACAACCCCGGGTTACACCGCTCTTACTCTTGTGACCAAACCAAAAAGTCAAGGAGAGAATATTCCATCAACAACAACTCCATTGAATATCAGGCAACCTTGACAACAAGGTGCAAGGTAGCTGGCTTACGTCTACCGAGGAGACGTAGTACAGAGGAAAGGGAGGGGGGGACATTTCCGATGAGAGCCATGTCCATGATTCACAGGGATGGAAAAAGGGAGCTCACGAGGTTGAGAGTTAATGATGAACAAGCTGGAGAAGAGATGGAAGAAAGTCATGGAAGAGGAACCAGGAATCCATCAGGAAAACTGTATAATAAAGTCTCTTCAAACAGAACAACCTCAAACACCGACTGAAAACTTGAGGAGGAGTAAGGAGATAATAAAACCACGCACCCCGGGCCGCTCAGTGAGCAAACTCCACACGTAAGTTACTTCACCATCTTTATGTAACTTTTAGCAACTTACCTTGCTGACACTTTTACCACTTAAATCCCCAAAAGGGAAAACGACTCCCCTTTTTCGCCTCTTCGTAATCGATAAAAAAAAAGGGGGCAAGCGGGCAGGGAAGACATGCAGCTGCAAAAAACACAGCACAGCAGAAGAGCAGGGGAGAGACAGAGAGAAAGACACACGAGTAAGGGAACGAGAAAGTAGACTGACAGAGTGTGACTGGTACAGCAGTCGTCCAAATCTCCACCCTCCCTGACTCACACAGTGGATGAATAACCAGCTCACAGAAGGAGAGGGAGGGAAGGAGGCCGAGCCGAGCGAGAGAGAGCGAGAGAGAGAGAGAGAGAGAGAGAGAGAATGAGAGAGTGTACAACTGGGGTGAGAGCGAGATGGCCCCTATTTAAACCCACTGCACAAGAAAACACCCGCCAAATGAAATGCAACTGGGTTCTATTTTGTGGCTGCCACCCTGAATTCCACATGTGCGAGTTCCCCTTCTTTTTCCTCCTCTTCCAATCACACCCTACACCCGCTGAAACTCAGACACACACACACACACACACATACACGACTCAGGAGTCACCCTGTAAGTTCCTTTCTCGGGGGTGGGCTGATAATATTATTCACAGGCAGCGGGCGAGAAATCAGTGGACACTCTGTTATCATGAAGGGGCCATTGTTCGCTGAGCCTCTCGCCGGCCAACACCCATAAACTAAAACTATCATCCATTTCAATTTCACTGCTGTGGAACAATCCGTGTCATGTCACGTCTGAATTGACTGAAACAAGTCAGAGTAGATGTGAACTTCAGGTTAATTACAACCTGTGTAGAATGTCCAGTTGTTTCTCAATATAGTTTCATTTACTTCAATAAGTGACAAACAAATGAACAACGTAAACACGTTGAACAAACGCAATTGAAAACTTTTTTGAAAAAGAAGAATTAATTGAGTTTATTTATCGTTTATTGTTATCATTGAGTTATATTAAGAAAATTGATGAATTTAATTTAAAATTAATGAATAATCAAATGAATTTACTTTTTTTAAGTTAATCCAACATTGATTCCCAAACAACCTAACAGCCTGGCAGAGGAAAACCCCTCCACAGCTCAGAGGCAGCATGAACGTTCACACAACCTTGATGTTTACTCAGGGTTGGATAGTGAAGGGAAGAAATGACTCACACGATAATGTTTAAAAATTCTTCATAGAGTGTAGAGTAAGAAGGATTTAGCTCTCGCTGCAAGAGGGAATCACTCAGTTTGATCCAGCATCACAACCAGCTGATCCAAAGAGAGAACAACAACATCAACCCTAACAGTACTGGTGATTTGAGGCTTTCGGAACAGCTGAAATAAACCAGTTTCATTCTTCACGTTCAGATTTGTGAATGGGACCGGTGGTTCATCACCGATTCACAAAGTGGTTTTAAACATCAAGTTAAACATTTGCTTTTCCACCAGCAAGGCAGCGTTCACTCCTGCAGATCAGCAGATGAGCAAATGAAAAAAATTAGCCTTGCAAAAGCAAGACCTGAAAATGATTACAGCTCCAAGAGGCCCTTTTGGTCTGTTTAGGCTGAAACTCTTGCACAGGTGATCTTCATCCCACTGCATCTGACTGACTGGGCTGGTTCTACTCGTCACTCTGGCCCTGGTGGGGAGCTGGGGGTGATAGTGGCAGAACTTCAGTGTATTTTAGCCCCTCCCCCCGAAAAGCAAAAACACACCAGACAACAAAATACATCATTGCTCGCTGTGGTAGATGCTGACAGAGACAATTCAAATATGATAAACATCTTGTGCTGTAAAGCCAACACCCGGTTGCAGCTTGCAAAATGAGTGTCAAAAAGGATCCCGTTCAGGCTGCGAGTCAACACGATTCCTCAGCACTAATGTAAAAAAAAGACTTAGGTTAAATCATGCAAGTAAAGATCTGAGCTTTTTGGATTCAAGTGTCGGTTTTGAATTGACTTTTGATTTTATGGTCACAATTTAAACAATAAACCATTCTCACGCATAGCTTGAGCCATTGTAAGACAATCAAGTAGTCATGAATAGATCAATGGATTATTGGTTTTGTTTCGTGACAACTTTTTGCAAGTTCAAATTCCTAAAAGGTGTTCCTAGAGGTTATCTCTGTCGCAGTCAGTTGCCACGATGTCTCGATGATGCAGATAACCAGAAACGTGCAGCTATTTGCTACTTACGTCATGAGTAGTGTATAGTATGACCGGGGCGTAAGCATTCTACTTTGAAAACGATTACATGTTACAAATTCTTCAGAAGTTTTGTCAGCATAACTCCAGGGACTAGACAGGTGCTGCAGATAGACACTGACTTGTCCTGTGCACAGTGCCAAGCAAAATGCATCTCATCATTACAGACTGGAAACCAATTCCCTGTACTGATTAACCACCCTATCTACAACTCCATCATGATACAAATAAGAGTCACGGCAGGGTCCAAAAGTCTGGGAACATTTGGCTGTTTCTGGGACGCCTGGCCGACTTTTGGACCCAAAAGTAACTATAAAAATTAGTTAATCTCCGAACTTACTGATAATCACAACTGTATAATGCCATGGATGATCCCTTGACACAGTGTAAATGCAGGAAGGTACATGTGGGCTGCAGATGCATTATAGCAACGAGCACATGATGCAAAGAATTTCCACCAGCATGTGATTTGACTTTGTCGCCAAGGCCTTGCCACTGAACTAATAGCAGGCCTGAATATGTGAGAAACATCCACTGCTGCGTACGAGGGTGCACTAAACAGAACATCACATTTAATACCTAAATGGTTCAATACATGAGCAAAGTTCAAATGGATGACTCAGAGCTAAAAAGGTTTTTTTTTCTCCATCCCTTTCTTTGACATTTCAAGAAAGCATGTTTGGACATTTTCACTGACTTCCCAAGGGACAATCTTGATGAATCTTGGCTTATTTAGGGAACTGATATCTATGAATGTGTGGAATTAGGTACTTCATGCACTTACAACTTTTTTCATTTTAAAACAGGTCGTCAGACAGTCTTGAGTAGCAGTAACTTACGACCTGAAAACTATGTGACAGCCAAATTGAAACGGAGACAAGGAATCTGTTAAATGGACACTAGTCTCACATGACAACAAAAAGACAGACGCACATTCCAATCAAATTAGCAGGACGTCAAACCTCTCAAAGAGAAAACAAGGCATCCCTGTGCTCTTCCTGGCCCACCGGATATGTCCGACATAACAGCTGAGATAAAGTGAGCTACGTTCAAATGTAGGTCTCATGCCACACCGCTTACAACTCAACCTTGTCCAAACCCGTTCTGCTATTTGCAGATGGACACGCACGCACGTGCTTGAAGACCCAGTCCAGTTTTTTTTGTTTTCCACTAAAAACAGAGCTTTCTCGGATTTACCAAAAATGGATGCTCCCACAGCTAGAAAAATACAAATAGGCAGTGAATTGAACCAACTGTTATTTATCCTAATGTCTATGCAAACGCTGATATAAGTTTTTATTTTCTAAAATCAATAGAATTCTTCTAAAACTGATAACTACATATGTCAGTCAGTGGAGTTCATACTTCTGCCAAGGCCCAACAGTCCCCTTTTGAAATCAAGTTTAAATTTACCATTTGCAGATTTCTATTTAAATCTGGTGCAAATTACAGACACTTTTGATACTTACTTTTAAAATCAGTCCCCTAAACACATCTGATTTCTAGATCCATTACATTATTAAAGAGCATTTAACAACAGAGCTTCTATAAACAATCCTCAGCAGTCTTCATAACACGCCTTCACTCTAATAACGTCACAGGCTAAACCTTGCACTTCATCTCTGCTGTGCATCCATCTTGTACCTTATCTGAAATTATAAATGCTCGGCCCAGTGACATTGTACTGTGCAAAAACATGGTTGTTACAGAAATCAGACTTTTTGATATTGGTTCAGTGACTGCACATAAACTCCCCTCCACTGGTCTCTAGCCAGATTTGTGGTTTGATAACAATGAATACACCTGACTTAATGGTGTACAAGCTGAGCACTGCCAACCCCCCCAATAAAAAACGTAAGTATGTTCCTGAACTTTATTCTGGACTTAGATGGCTACACCATCTTCTCTACATTGTGTGTTTGTGTGTGTAGGTGCTGGCAGAGGTAGGGGGAGCAGTACCACCCATACCTGCGAGAATTCAGACAAGACCGACTGTCCAACACTGGTCTCTTTCTCTTCACGCCCCTCCCTCCCTCTGCAGACTTCCCCCCTCCAACAACTCAGATTTCTGGATCTTTTCCAAACACACACACACACAAACACGTTTAGTGTCTTTACTTAGGAGTTCAACCTGATGCAAATCATAGAGAAACGACAACCTCAACAGGTTCAGGGAGCAAAAACAAGTGAACTCACACTGTGGCATCATTCTCCACAAACTGAAGCTCTGCAAAAAACATTGCCATCGTTCGGCCAAAACCGTGCAAAGAGTTATGTTCTGGAGAAGATATTAATTAGGTAGGACAGAACAAGCACTGATTACACAACATTAGAGTGCAATTGTGTCTAATCTCGTTATAACATACTGAAAAGACAGATCTGAGCATGCAACATCACATGGGGCCAGAAACGGATTCTTCCAACAAGTAATAAGTCAAATATTTATATATAATCAAAGTATTTTACAGGCAAAAGCATAGCTGCAGTAACTCCTCACTGCAAAACGACTGTGGGCCAAAGTTCAACCGATACGTCTTTATCTGATGAATGTTAAAGGACAGGTTACAGGTCCCAGGTTCGGAAGGTGCAAAGAGGGCGAGCCCGAGACTGAGCTTTAAAGAAAAGACAAGTCTTGGCTTGAGTCATCTGAGAAGTATCCTGGCATTCCAGAGGAAAACTTGACTGGGATTTACAAAAAGGGACAAAGGGAGGGACAAAAGAAAACAAACCAAGCAGTGATCCAACACTTAACAACAACTCCTCCCCAGATACAATCTACTGAGTTCTGAATACTTGCCAGGAATATGAATGCTTTTATTTTTTTGTAACACCGCCAATGAAGTTATGTTTTCACATGCGTTTGTTTGATAGTCAGCAGAATTTTGTTGCTGATCCAGAAATTTGTTAAATATCTTTAACATTGTGAGGGAAATTTTCAAAAACTTCCTTGATTTCTCAGAGAATAATTCATGGATCTTGAGGAAAAATAAAAACAACAACACATGTTCAGGGGATCGATATTTATGTATATTTGTGCAATGTCAGATCCAAAAAGAATCTGGATCTTTCGAATTTAAATGTAGTTACATAAGGAGACTTTGGAAACCTGGAGGTATGCAATCTGAGTGACATTCTAGTTTGTCACTATGGTTCAAAGATGGCCCACATGTTGAACTAAATGGAGGGACGCCTGCAAGCTACTTCAGGCAGCCAATCATGTGTCACACTACATCATGCGACATACCTCACTCTCCACAATTATCTATAACACACACCCACCTTATTAGGCGGCGTATTTAAGCAGAGCTAATGTCGCGTCACTCCCTCTGCCTGCCCCGCTGCTGCATCAGTTCAGCCCCTCCATCATCCGCAAGTATTTGCTCAACACTCGCATTATATCTATGTAACCAAATGGGATTCAGTCAGAGCTTATATGCCAAACCCTAACCTGTTCTACTGTTTCAATAAACATTTGAATGTAATTTGTCTCACTGAAATGCAGCTAGTGGGATCATATACAGGCAGGAACCTGATAGACACGAGATAATTGAATTTGAAGGTTTTAAAATCGGAGAATGTTGAGCAGAAATCTGGACTGGTGCACATCTGAAAGCATCTGCCAGTCGGCTAGTTATTAGTTATCAATGCCTTAACACCCAGTCCAGTTTTTTGTATGTTTTCCAATTCTCCAAAATCTGATGACGCCAACCTTAAAAAATAAACAGCTAGGCAGGGAATAGCTTAAATTCAAAAGCTAAATTAAATTCAAAAGCTACATTTTAGAAAACAATCAAATGCAACTTTCCAAAAGCAGTCTGTGAGGAAACTCAAAACACGTAACCTGGCATGGACCTCTCAAGGCATGCTGGTCATAACAAACATACTTAAAAGGCACAGCAAGGTCAGTATATACATTTTACTTCACCTGTTAGACAAAAGCAATTCACTCCACATTCAATTTAGTTACATACCATGTACTTCAAAGTGTGTACATATTGTCCTGAGCTGGCTACAGAAGGTACAGCCTAAAGCTTGAACTCCTACAGCCTCTACAAAACTTAACTTAACACCAAAGCACGTGATGTAATGTAGAAAACTGCAGTTGCATTGGCTCAGCTGGGTTCAAACATGCTGACACACACAAATCAAACCTCACACTCATTACAATGACACCATGAAGGGTTCAAGCGAGTGGGATTGAAAGTTGCCCCAAGACAAATGTACACTGTTTGAAGGGCCACTTGAGGATTCTGTCTAACACAACATTTCCCTGAATGTCAGGTGAAACAGTTTCTCCAGTGACAGGAAGAAACATTCACATTATCTAGAACTAGACTCAGTGGAGGGGATACCTTCCCCGAGCCCCAACAGCCCCCTTAAAGCTCAATCATACCTATTGCTCCCCTAAAATATGAGTTTTTATTCTAACAAGATTATTATTCTCTGGGGAATTGGTGAGAACGTAAAAAAAAAAGTTTGACGGCAATTTTTATTAGCCCCAACAACAACTTCCTGTTTAATCACAAAAAAAAGTCCCCACTTCCTCTCAATAAACAATACACATGTTCTCTTCATCACAGGCTGATATTTGTTCAACTCAACACAATAAGAACATTACAGGAATAATAATACTCGTAAGTTAACCAAAAAACATACAGAGGTGAAACGTAACCTCTTTGATGGCGGTCATAAAACATCTGTTTCCTAAAACAACAGAAGAATATCCTGTTCAAAGAGCAGGACTCCACAGCTCAAATGATTTTAAAAAGTAACCGTTCAATTTTTTTATCTGCATCCTCCCAACGTTAACGTGGGTCTTCAAAAATAAGGTAAACTTCACAGACAAACAGTATTTAAATATTAATTTATTATACTAAACAAACACAAGGCCTTAATCAACTGACAACAACCAAAAGAGCAGCAGTGGTACGGTGAGCACATACTGCCACCCCGAAGGGACTGATCATTATCTGGAGATTGCAACGCTGTTCAAACACCCGGCAGAACAGGGAAGACGTCTCTGTAGGACGTCAGATCTGTATCCCTGTCACTGGTACACTTTGTGCTTCAGGGAATTCATTCAATGAGAAGTAACAGTGTTTGGACAAGGATCCTTCAAAAGCCACACTGGTAAGGAATATGTAGTAATGGAACAGTCAATGAATATCATTTGCCTTTTACTTCTAGAAAAGCGGTTAGAGGTCAACCGTGTTAAGTGGGACTGCAGGATAAAGAAAAGCACACTCAGCTCAGCCCTGCATGAGTTTTCTCATGCAAAACAAACAAAAGGAAAAAAAGGGAGTCACTGTTTCTCCGGGGTAAAACTTCAACTTTATATTTGAGCTGGACCAATTTGAAAACTGGTTTCACAGAATTCGTTCTCATCTGTATTTGTTTGATAGGTATTTGAGAGATTTAAACAAAACCTTCTCAACCGATTTGCATGAATTGTTGACGAGCGGTTTGGCATTACCCAGAAAGAACCCCTTTAATTCCGGTGTTGATCCAGATTAGGTGCAGATCCAGGATTATTTTCTCCCACTTTCTTTAACATTGCTTAATATTTTTCCAAAATCTTGATTTCACAGAGAATAACTCATGTTATGTTTAGGGGATTGATATTTATGTGTGTGTGCAATTTGGTATATATCCAATTACAAATCAGGATTGCAATTATTCTTGCTGCCCAATGTCAGCCACTCAAAATTCTATATTCTTCAACCTCCATTGTAAGAAGAGTTCAGTCGATGTGAGGGTGTTGACGCTGATGACTGATAACAATATGCAAACTTGAGGCGTTAGCCGTCACGATGCTGCAGCCGTGTTTACATTACTATCAGAGGTACACCTGCAGTGCTGGTTGACCTTCAGGCCCGTTGTCTCCATCCCACAGCCATTAGCTGCGGCTACTGTTTACATGTTTATGCCTGGTTAGTGATCCATTATCTACCCGCAGAGACATTTGAGGGTCCAATGCACATTTTTTTTTTCCCATTTATCAGGTCAACTGTTAAATACTTAAAAAACACATTGAGCTCATGATTTGCAAATCATGTTGTTTTCTCAAAGTTACTTGTGCAATAATTAAAAAAAAAAGAGTCCAATCTAAGTCTACATTCACAGTGCTAACTTGATGTGTCCATTGCAAATGTGCAAATATTTAAATTGGACATGGTGCCACTTTATCTGATGGTACTGTGCTCTCAGTTGGCAGACTGTGTGGTTCTTGTGTTGAAGCAGCTTTGCCCTCAGCACAATCTGTTCCGCAATAGTGCATTGCATAAACAAGTTGGTGCAGGATACGGTTCTGTCTTGTCTCAGAGTGATGAAATAAAGCAAGAGTTTAACATGACCTACACTGTTACATTGTAAATAGGTGTGCAGGGCAGAGCTATCAGTATAAAGGGCACTAACTGGATATGATAAGATGGTGTACATATTTGCTCTTGTCTTGAAAACTCACATGGCAGAAAGTTTGACAGAGCCTCAATTAGTCATTGTTACGGCTTTGACAAAATGTCTGGATAGATTTATGTGTCAATAGCCTAAAAAGGACGAGTCTCTGTCACAACCCAACAGTCCCCTTAAATTGAAGTTGCACATACTTACTAAAATACTAATATACTAAAAATTGGTTCCCTAAATGTGCCTTATTTCTTATTTCTATTGTTCTGATAAATTGGTAAAAAAAAGTCATAAAGTGCTCAATCTCACTTTATTAAAGAAAACAAATAAAATAAAAAATGATACTGGCGGCGTAAAATGAATTATCTTAATCATTTCTCATTAGTGAAATGAACATCTTATTTTATGATTTTCCACTCAGGGTGAAGTTAAGAGGGATTTTAAAACGAATTAACTGCGATAGTTTGTTGCATCACCCAACACAAACCAACCACATTGGATTTGCTCTGCTACCTGTTAAACACGGACACACACACACTGAGATTTCAGGTATTGTTGAGGTCTGCCAAGAGGAGAGCTTTCAGAGCCTCTCAGAAGATAATTATTTATTATTCAGGGCGAAGAGTTGACATTGTCTGGCCAAACTGATTAGATATTCTCCATTGGAACAACATATTTTAAAGTACCACTACAAGCAGCTTGTGTTGAAGCTGGTAATACATTTTAAAAAATCAGCTCTGGGGGTTAACTAGGATCAGATTCATGCACTTTCTACAGTCTTCCAATCAACAGACTGTACAATAATTATTTTTGAAAAGCAGGTAAAAAAAGAGTGATAAAGTCATGTGTTGTCATGTTTTATCATGTTATCTTCACCCACACACATTACTAACCACCCCCCCACATCCCCAATCCCTTCCTTCAATGGATGTGACAACTTCAGACAGACAGTGAACAGCCGTCTGCACCGGACAGGGAACATAGCTGCTATGTGCAGGTTGTGTACTAGCCCCACAGTCTGCAGCACAGATGTCAATGATGAGGAACACACAGACACACAAACACAAACACCAAGAACACCATAAATAGGCCCAATAACTCAGCTGAACGGTTTGCAAATGGCCTCTGCACCCACACGTCTCCAGTGGATACACATGTATGGCACCGCTACGAGTTCAAGAGTGAAAATTGAAACCGACTCTCAAGTTAGCGGCGAAAACCTGTTGTTTTTAAAGTTCATCCCTTAGATTAAGTGAAGTTATATAGGCAGGCTCACACACTCAAACACACACACACACACAAACACACACTTTGAACCGTTTGAATGAATGAAACATGAGCAAGATGCTGCGTAAAAAGCGCACCGCCAACGACGCCCCCGGAAAGTCAAACCCACCTGAAAGCGGAAAGTGAACGGCACAAAAAAAAGAAGTTCCACCTGGTGAACACACAGACACACACACACATATTGGTGAAGATTTACTCACTTGCGCCGAGTTAAAGGTTAAAGCGTCGAAAGCAGCCGGGCAATGTGACCAAGGGCGTGTCTGCGTGCCTCTCCGTCTGAAGTCAGCCCAGCTTCCTCTTCCTCTTCCTCGCCGCTTAAAGTCTTTCTCCCCATGACCCAGCCCTTCGATGGAGCTGCTAAGAGGGGGGGGGGGAGAGAAAAAGGTGGAGTCATTTTTCTACCCCTCTGCCGGTCGCCTAATATGGACGTAATCAACTGTAACTCTGCCTAGATCTGTAGTCTCGCGGTTCACTGACTCTCACCAGAGCTGCAGGTCCGTCCCCCCGGGTTGAGTCCTCTGGGCTTTGTGGAGAAAATTCACTTGAAGTCAAAGAAATTACTCGTAAATGTTTGCATCCAATATATCCAGGTGAGAAAAAAAAAAAACATTGAATATTACTGCACTTTCTGACCCCTTGTAGGTTATACTATACGATCTGTTGTTGTTATATATACAAGACTGTTGTAGGTAGATGTTTACTATAAATAAAAACTGGACAAACTGTTCAGAATCAGGATAGAGACATTGTCCATGCATTGATATTGATGAGGAGGATGCAGATACTATATTAAGAAGAAGTGGACAGGCTCTAAACCCTCATGTGGCCCTGGTGAAGACACAGGTCTGATATTACATGTGTGTACCATGATGTTCTACATACACAGATAAACCCCCCTGTGCAAACTATACCTCAGCTCAGGTATGTGTCCCCTTACTCTCAATTTAAACAGCGTGTTGAAGTGATATTGGGGGGGTGACACCGTCCTGGTTGAAAAATGATCACAGAGAGAATGTTCTGCGCCTGCATCCTAGTTGTAGCTCAGTGTGTTAGACAGCTGGTCTGGTAATCATCCATGTGTGTGACGGCTACCTGTCCACATGCTCTGGATGTCAGGCCTATCGAACCCTAACCTGTGTGTGTGTGCATATGTGTGTGTGTGTGTCTGTGTGTGTGGTCCAGTTATTTATCATGTTGTGGGGACCGTTATCTATTCACAAAGTCATACTATTGGGACAAAAAGCAAGTCCACTTAACAAATCAATACATTTTAAGGTACAGACAAAGGCTGAACTGATAATAAATAGTGTATAAATTATACAATATATTTCAATATTATATATATAAAGATGAAGATCCCTGAGTGAGTGCTTGCATCTGCCAAGGCCCAAAAGTCCCCTCAAGAGAACATTTGAATTCACTCGATCCACATTTTTTGTTTGATCTGCTCCAAATTACACACACTCATAAAATCAGTCCTCCAAACATGTCTGGTTATTAATTTTGTTATTCTCGAATCAATCCAATTATTCTCTAAGGAATTGCTGAAAAGGTTGCAAATGCAACGGATGTTAAAGAAAGTGAAAATGAAATCGATTTGACTTTCACTTTATCTGATAAGATGGTGGCAGCGGTTTAAACAACAGGCTCATCACTTTCCTCCACTCTCCTCAGGTGTTTGTGTCAACTTTGTCCTTAATCTGTTTTGAATGTGCGGTTTAAGGGCTTTGAGCGACCGGTAGTGTGTTTTGGTGAATAATGACTTTGTGTACTATGCTGAAATATGATCATAGGGGGAAGAAAGCCTGAATGACTCAACTTCCTCCTATGTCACATGTCTGTGTGGTGACAGTCACACCGAGGGCAAAGCAGGCCATGTAGCTGCGGGATATACATACACATCCAGTGAATCGGTAAGTCACTGCTGCGTTGAATCTTTGAAAAAAGTTGAATAGTGATTGTTTAACCAGGTCCAGTTTGATCCTCATTTTTGGTCTTTTAGTTAGAGCTCATGTAATTGTTTTAAATATAAAGGACTGAAGACTTTTCAAAATTGAGTTTGGCAGGTTTATCAAAGTAGTGGTGAAACTTGACCACTTCCACTTTGATTATATTATACATGCAAAGTATTATTAAATCTACATTTTCATAAATCCACACCTAATTACAAATTTAAAATATCAAAAATAGCAGTAGTGTAGCCTATTCCAGTATGAAATAGGATAATTAGGGCCCGAGCACTGACAGTCACTGACAGACAGTAAGGCCCTATTGAAATTGTCGCCTCGGCATGCAGATGGGGAAGAGTGGGAATTGAACCACCAACTGTCTTGTTGGGAAACGACCACTCTACCACCTACGCCTCACTGCCTGCTCATTCCCATGAGCAACAAAGCACACAAAGAAGATGGAGAATTATTGTGTGTGTCATTCTATGCTGCATTTGATACACATTTCAGATAAAATTTTATTGTATTTTCTACTTTACTACATATATTTGAAAGCCTATAAAAGTTGCTTTTATATTTTTGGATTTTAGAAACTGGTTTTATATTGATTTTCTCTCAGATGTGTTACTCATTGCCTCATCAATAGATACAGAAGTTATAATGTGCCTTTCATTAGAAACAGTAATGGTGACCCCAAGTGGATATGCTTGGTCACTGCATCTCAGAATTTCCTTTTCTCTGTGATCTTGCTATTGGAGTTTGGGGTTAGTAAACGTATATTAAGTTCTAACAACATAATAGAATAAAAGTATCTTGAATCCATCAAGCATGAGATATGGGAGGTTTAGACTCCCTCCAGTCTAGTGGCAATAGATGAATTACATAAATTCAAATGTATGTTAGTTGTGCAGGGAGGATCCATCAAACAGCAGTACTGCATTATGAAACAACATAGCGTGTGTTCAAAATAGAGAGGAAACCCGTAACTATATAGGAAGGCCAAAACAAAACGTTATTGTTAGAGTTGTTGCATCTGACTTTTGCTCCTTAATCAATAGGTATCCATAAACTATAGTGTCCTCTACAACCCATCGACTGTTGACTCCACACTTCTAAACATCTGCAGCTGCATTTTCCTAACAGAAATCATACAGTTATTCTTAATCGGTCCGTACAGCGGCAAACCCAAACACTAGAGCCTGTTGTCACTTTATCCCATCCAACAGTTCCATCCCTCACACTGAGAATCATGTCACAAAAGGTCTATAGCCAGCTTCTTTTTGCAGGTTGTGTTTCATTACACAGGAGAGAAAATAGACACCCTTTGCAATTTCTGTGGCACCTATTCAACTCCCAGACAAAGGGAGCAGCTATCAGAGGAACACTCGGCCCTCCAGGGCACAGGGAAAATGGACCGGCTCAGTCGAACACGCCTCGCTTGGTGAACGCAGATTCTTGTCTGTTTGAAAAAAAAAGAGTATATAGCTCATTTTCTATTTAAGGCTATAAAGTCAGAGTTCAACTACAACGTCCTTAGAAGACCAAGAATTTAAATGATATGTTACTGAGACTTCACAAATACAAAGAGCGGTGTGTTCTGCCAAACATCTAGAAATGTCTGTGGGATCATTCTGCTGCTTGTGTCCTATATGTGGCTTAAGAGGAGGGGTTGTTTTCTCAGGACCTTTAAACCAGTGGGCTGGGCTTTGATGGGGCAAGTGGGCTGGCTCCTCTGCTTACAGGATGAGGAGAAGAAGAAGGGGGGAAAAAATGGAACAGAGGGAGGCCCGAGTGGGGGTTTGAAGAGACCTTTACCAGCCCTTCTTCTCTTTCAATTTATAGGTCCTCCATATACACACCCACCCACCTACACATAGACAGCGGGAGCAGCAGCAGCAGCAGCAGGGCAAAGTAGACAAAGTCAGGATGTGACATCACCAACAGGAAGAGAAGCCAAACAACTTTTTCTCCCCTCACTGTGACTCCGTCTCTGCAGCCGAGGGAAGTTGGAGCCTCTCGGTCTGGCGTGGCCGGTGGGGAGGGAGAATTTCCAACGGAGGGAGAAGACCCAGAGGGGCTCGAGAGGAGGGGAGGGTGGGGGGGGTACAGAGTGGCTGGAGCTGACCTCCACAGGGAATTTGAAAGGATCCAACGTCAAAAATCATTCCTGAAGTTCCCATGACTTGCCAGCCTGACTCCAGACTCTCCAGGATTTCAGCCAGGTACAGTGCAGACAGGTTTTTCCATTCAGTAATCTCTCTTTTTTTTATCTCCCTCCGTCTCTTCTATTGCTCCCGCTCTCTTTTTTCCTTTTTGTGTCAAGCTTTGTGTTCGACTTGTGTCAGAAGCAAAGTCCATGAAAACACTGGGAATATGCATGCAGGGCTGCCAACACCCACATGGTATGACATGCTTCAGACATGCAGGAGGCTGTTCAGACAGGCAGAGATGCAAACTGAAGTCATTCTCTCTCACATGATGTCACCGTTTGAGCAAACGTTCACGCCTTCTTCACCCAAGTTTGAGATTTGACTGGGAGAGAACGAAACACCATGACTTTAAGCCCCTCCACACAAGCCCTTTTGTTATGGACCCATTTTAAGAGCTATCTCATGACCACGTATTCACGCTCCCCCAGTGGTGAGTTTGAAGCTGAGATCAGACGGACTGTGGAGGCTAGTGGAAAGTTAAAGTGCCCCTTCTCATATGTCCAACACTATGTGCTGTTTGAAATCCTCACCGTTCCCTCCAAGGGTGAAACAAAAAAGGAACCTTACAAACACGTGAGGCCTCTGTGATTTTCTGTGACGGATGATAATTCAGAGAGCGGAACTTCTTTTAAATTGAGAAGTGACCACAGGAAATGTTAAGACGTGTGCTGCAAAACAGACTCGGGACACAAATGCGGATGTATAGTGTCGTGTTGCAACCGCAGTCACTTGAGTGGGACTTCAGTGTCAAATGAACCCACAGAGGCGACATGTTTGAATCCTCCAGGGCACTGAACACCAACACACATTTCCACGGACAGTCGCCAGTGTAACACATTGAAATTAACCCCTTACAATCCTTTATGTGAATTTATTGTTTATTTCTAATAAACTTTTCACGCTATTGTTTTTTTCTAAACCAAGTCAAAACTAATATTTCTGCGTTTCAAATTGACAGCGGCCAACTGAACAAAGTACAATGAGTGACGCAGAAGAGCTGTACACATTTCGGCATAAGAAAATAAGTCATGACAAAACACAAAAGCTCAGATATAAAAAAATGAAACTGAAAATACCACAAAATTATTTTATGTTGTGACAAGTCTTTTCCTGAAGGTGTCGCATAGTTTAACTTGGATTAAGTCAGTACAGCTCTGTATCATCGTGGTAGTTTAAGATATTCAATTACAGGAGGCTAACTTTCCAAAAATATATCAGTCCTTCAATAAACTTTTGTAGTTATTTTTTTCCCCATCAGGTTCACGTTCTTTCTTCAGACTTAAAAATAGCCTTCTTAATATTCAAATGCTACAGGTCACGTTTTATCATAGCAATTAAGGCACTGGCGGACATAATCATTCAGAGAGGTCCCACCCTCAATCAGTGTGTATTACCTGCCAGACGGTTAATGGGTACCAGAAATAAATACAATCATCAGTCAATAATTTAGGAGTAGTGTTTCATCCCTTCATACTTTCTCCTCCTTCTCAAAGGGTGCAGGTTATTGTCGATGTGTGCAGCAAAATTGCCGCCACGACCCTGGTTAGCGCTGTCATCTCACAGCAAGAGGGTTCTCTGTATGAATCCAGGTTCGGACGGTTCTTGCTGTGTTGGGTTTGTTTGATTTGTCAGTGAGCCAAAGATGCAGATTGGGAGTCAAGTTAATTGTAGACTCTAAATTGACTGTATGAATGTGAGAGTTCACGCTAGTTTGTCATTTTATGTTGTCCCTGCGATACACCCGCGACATGTCCAGCTGGAATCGGCTCCAGTTCCCCGCTCTCATGATCCTCAAAGGATAAGTGGTATCTACATGGATAGATAGCCTTCATCACCTGTACGAGGTCAAGAAGACCTTGTAGACCTCAATGAATTCAGCCAGCCACTATAGAGTGACCTTTCGTTGCCTCAGCTACAGCCTGCAAAGATACAGAAGTAGAGGATAAAAAAAATGATTTACTCCTGCTGCCACCGGCCTTTTAAATTAGTCATTGTGATTATGGGTTTTTAGCCTTGTGTGGTTACTGTTGGCTCTACGACTAATTGCCCTTCTGGGATAATAAAGATACCTTGAACCTTTGAACCCCTGTCATATCCCGAGAGTCACATCCCGAGGTAGGGGCTGACTCTCTGTTTCCAATTCAGTAGTCAGGTTCAGTGTTTTAAAGCATCAACATTTACACACCACTGTTGTGAATGGGAGTGATAGTCCTCTGTTCTCCCTGAGCAACAACAACTGGGCCGAGGAGCTTTTCTCTCACATTGCATTGAAAGTCTTTTTTCATCCTCACTGAGCTGCAGCCTGTTATTCATTCCCACAGTTCTACTTGACTCTAGTGGCCTGATTTTTGAGGGCTTTTTTGAAAACTATTTTTCCAAAACAGAATGAAACATCTTCTATTTATATCACTGGGAACTAATGATAATCTTGTGATGGGGTAATTTTGGTCACAAAGAGCAGATGATGCAATAATGGTGCATTTGTGATGGACTCACTGGTTTGTCCGTCTGTTTCCTTTGCTATAGGCACTCTGGCTAGTATTTACATTATTTCATTCAAATTATTTCAAACAACAAAAGGAACATGGCATTACCTCAGAAATATTTACAACAAAGTCACAGTCAACCTTATCCTCAGTTCTGCCATTTCTCTCTGATCCCCGGGAGTTAACATATAGGTCGACAGAACATATAAGTACGCAACACAATCGACAACATATAACAGTTTACGAGAAAGGTTTCCTCACAGCCTCTCCACCGCAGTATAGCACGCCTTATCCTTCATGGCACATCAATTCTTGTCCAAGATAGAGATATCATTTCAAGATAGTTGAACATGATTCTTTTTAACGACCAAGTTTTTGACATGTCTGTCGTAAACTTGAATGTTATGCCCATTTTTTTTATAAAACCTCTTTGTTGACAATTGACAGAGATGTGTGTCGTTCTGTGGCTCTATCTGCTCATGTTCTTTGTCATTGTTGCCTAAGCCGACTTCTCCTGTTTTCCTGTTTCACAGGGACGGCCTCGCCATCTGAAAACAAGCGCCCGTGCAATCTTTGCATGACAGACGCTGACCCCGCATGACCTGATTTCAGAGCTGCCACCAGCCTGCTTCCCTCGCTCAGGAAGGTCACCCTCTACAAAACTCAAAACTAATCATCATTCTGGAGCGCTCATTCTCCCCTTATCTCGGGGGAAACGTCAAAGTCAATGGCGTTGTGTCTTGGACAAGTGTTCAGCAAAGACAAAACATTCAGGCCAAGGAAGCGGTTCGAGCCCGGCACCCAGCGATTTGAGCTGTACAAGAAGGCCCAGGCCTCGCTCAAGTCCGGCCTGGACCTGAGGAAGGTGGTTCAGCTGCCAGAGGGAGAGAACATCAATGACTGGATCGCCGTCCACGTGGTGGATTTCTTCAACCGGATCAACCTGATCTACGGCACGATGAGCGAGTACTGCACCGAGCGCACGTGTCCCATCATGTCCGGGGGGCTGAGGTACGAGTACAGGTGGCAGGACGGGGACGACTACAAGAAGCCCACCAAGCTGCCCGCCCTCAAGTACATGAACCTGCTGATGGACTGGATCGAGTCCCTCATCAACAATGAGGACATCTTCCCCACCAGAGTAGGTGTGTGTGAGGGGGCGACAAATGAAAACCATGGGTCATTATTGAGCGTGTCACCTAATGCATGAATGAGCGCAGCCGACACTAACGTTGTGCAGCATCGGAGCCGAAGTGTGTTCCCCCGTCATCAACATCGCAAATGGGATGATAAAGTTCAGGCAGAGGTTAATGAAACGACCAGGCTGACATTTAGAGGAGAGTGAACGGCTGATCCTGGTCTTATTTTATCTCAGCACCTAATGTGGCCATCAACATTTCTTGGTCGTAATGGAGGTATATGAGCTCAGGGGGCGGACGGGGGGGGACGGAACAGCGGTCCAACGGTTTTGAAACTGTCTTTTGACACTTTTTGGACTACAGCTGCAATGTAATATAAGTTTAGTGCTCTCCTCTCACTTATCCATGATAATCAGATTTTTAAGGGAATGGAGAAATATAGAAAGTATATATTATATTATCAAATGCAACAATTTTCCAGGTGGAAGTCTTGTAATTTCTGTGACACTTCTTTTTCTTTTCCGCTTCAGGTGTACCCTTCCCGAAAAACTTCCAGCAGGTGTGCAAGAAGATCCTGAGCCGCCTCTTCAGAGTCTTCGTGCACGTTTACATCCATCACTTCGACAGCGTCTGCAGCATGGGCGCAGAGGCCCACATCAACACCTGCTACAAGCATTACTACTACTTCATCACAGAGTTCAACCTCATCGATCACTCTGAGCTGGAGCCCCTGGTGAGACGATAGAGCGACCTCGATATGTGTCAGGGCGAAGTGAGGGAGAGGATCAGTTAGATGGTTTCTAGCGGATGAGTTGTCAGTGTCACTCTCATGACTCGCAGTCTGGAAGAAAATGTCAGCGGGTCAAGTCTATAACCTGGCCATGCACCATGCTGCAATGACGCTGAGTTTCATCTTTGCCAGCGCAGTGCAGACAATTTGTCCTGAAGCTTGTACATGCTACACAATCTCTGTCTAGGCATTTAACACAACAACACGTGTTCAACAATACACACACATCATTTTCGCTCATACTGGGAAAGAAATCAGCATCTCCTCCCCCCTCAGTTCTCCATCATGAAAGAAACTCATTAACTTCTTTATAGATATTGGTTCGGTTTGCAGCAACAGCCCACATAAGAGAAATTGCCGACTTTGTGCCGTCATAATGAGACAGGAGTTTGCATAGTACTTTTCCAATAAAGGGAGCTGCATCACATATGAGCCGATGGAGAATGGTTCTCCACACGTCAATAAAAGGCCACAGTTATCATTACATTGCTCGGCCCGTGTAATTCCAATCCCAACGTGAAACAGGGATGAGACAAATGAATCACATGAACAGACACGGTTTTATTGTCCTACCTTAAGTAGCCAAGTCGATTGTTGTATAGGTCCTGTAGGAACAATATGTTAATTTCCTTATTGTATTTGACAATAAAACAATCATCCCCTCGTAAAATATAATATGAGCTTGACGTGTTTAACGTGTCCTTTGTTTTCTCTGCCTACAGAAAGCGATGACGGATAAGATCTGCAATTGAACAGAACCACATGGACAAAGGAGTTTACATTTCCGACGTTATCTGAGCCCCGTGAAAAAACACCAGCTTCAAAGACACTCAAAACAAAGAACTTTTAGATTTTTCTCATATATTTGCATGAGTGTTTTTTGTAACACACTTCTTCAGATGGTGACGCTGTACTTTCACACGTGTGTTTACTTTACAGTGCAGTGATGCCATCTTTGTGGACTTTGTATTGCTTTATAATACTGCATGTCCTTAACCCTTTCCTTTACTGCATGTATGTTTGCGTCCGACCTTTTTTATAAGTTTAGATATGCATTGTTGATTATTTTTCGACCAATCAAAGTTTGTATTTTACTTGATGTTTTTTCTAGTTTGAACTTGACATAAAAAATACAGCCTGAAAATGACCAAAGATATTGTGTGTTATTATTATGACACTGCACCACACAAGCATCAAAAACACTGTGATGATTATGTTTAAAGGAGACAATGTATACACACACACACGTCATTGACACAAATACACACATATAAACACAAATATACACACACTATGGCACCATACACACATACACACTTACAGTATACACACTACACACACAACCTATAGTACTATGGACACACATACACACACACAGGCATAGACGCATAAACACGCATAAACACAAACACTATGGCACTATGGACACACACAGGCACACACATACACACACACACACACACACACACACACCATAGCCACACATACACACACACACACACACACACACTCACTATGGCACTATGGATACACACACACAAATACTTACGCCCACTACGTCGCGATGAGCACCTACAAACACACCCTCTGTGTATAAATAGAGATGATAATGCACTCTGTCAATTCCCTCTACGTAGAGTGGGGATGTGGCGGGGAACATGGCCAAGTGACGTAGTAGAGGTAGCTTAGTTCTCGACCAATGGGAGACACGGGCATGCGGAAATGGGAGGGGTCAAACGTCTGTTATTGTGTTTTCCCGCCCCGCGCGTCACTGGCTGTCTGTGTGATGGATCTCAGCTATGGATGCTTACATCAGCTGCCCAAGGCTCTGACAGAGGGAACCTGGCTGGTTTGAAGCAGGTGAGGAAGGCTTTTATTGCATCTACAGCTTCGTTTTAACGCTCGCTAACCGGTGTCTCAGCACAACCTAGCAAATAGACGCTTTAGCTGTTAAGCAAGCTAAGGTTTATTTTAGCTAGCTAGCTGCGGCTAACCCCAGCAGCATTTTGTCGGATCAGAAGGCTAACTCTTGCTTTTATATCATGCTGGCTTGGTTTCTATTTTCATTTATCTCTTCTTGACGGTGCCCACATTTGTGCCACAACATTGCAAATGCTAATTATCGATGTATATATTATTAGTGGTTGTTTTGCTCTGTTTTATTCAAGAACGTTAGCAAACTACGTCAACAGTGAGCCAAATATATCCAGCGTCAGTAACATGTTAAGTGTTTAATAGTAGCCCGGTACTTGCTGTTACCCGCTGGACAGAAGGCTAACGCTAACTAACCGACAGTTTAGACTCTCAGTCGATCAAAAACTGCAACCATCGACAAATAAAGTGTGTCACAGTGAAAGAAGGAGGGAACATTGGGAGATTGACTGCTCTGATTTGTTCATTGCTCACATTCTTTCACTGGAAGTCTGACTTGTAATGACGTGTATCTACGTCTGTTCTGATGCAGTTCATTTCCAGACTAACTGAATATTTGTGTGGCACAGTTGCAGGTATGGTGAGGTACAGCGTGATGTCGGAGCTGCAAGTCTTCCAGCAGCCTCTCCAGGTACAGTTATCACTGGACATTTCACAATTTCACTAGCTTCCTGAAACACATTGTGGTCGATGCCAGAAAGTGGTACACACACACACACACACACACACACACACAGACAGATTCATGGTTATCCACACTGAAGCAGAAGTTTCATCAGACTCCATGAGTCATGCGCTGTGAGCGGCTGTGTGAGTCTTTCTGGTAATATCCAGGGTGAGATAAGGCCTGTCCTGGTGTTTCCCGTATTCACATTGGGCCTCTGATTTGGCAGACTGCCAAAGGGGAAGTTAGCCAACGATGTTGCAACAGTAATGAAATGACTACGTTGCTATAGTGGTTCAGTTTTGCTAAAGGATTTTTCAGTTGTATGTCGTCGTGATGAAGGATAAGAAATTTCCAGTTTACATTTCTATAAAGTCACTAAGTTAAACCGACTGATCTTTCTGACCACTCTAACACTTCCCCTCCCTCTCTCCCCCTCCTATGTGTCTTCCTCCTGTTACAGGGTAACTCCCTGTCTATGGGTCACATAGGGCAGAGCTCTGGGGCAACTGAGGAGAATGAGATCCCCACAGAGGAAAGACGGCACCTTTCCCAGGGCCCATCAGGTACAACAGCTTTCTCAACAATTTAGATGATAGCACGCAGTATCAATACTACAAACAAAACATAGACTTTTGTTTTGTCCTCTTGCTTTGTTTAGTGTATCACTGTGGGAAATCTAAATTAAATGTTTTTAAAAACACGGAAAACAAGACCAACGTGGCAGTTCCATGTTGGTCTTGTTTTCAGTGTGTTTGTATCAGTATACAAACACCCTGGACAGATGGCTGTGGGAAGGACTATTCATACCAACTGCCTCTATCTGTAGTGTGATAGATAGTATGGTATTTCCAGGGTGGGCAGGTGGAAAGGATCTGGGATTCTGGATATTCCTTAATATCTGTCATACTTGACATAGGTCTCAAACTTAACTTGTTTAAACAGATACCATGAGAAGTTACAGCATGTTGTTCACTAATGGTTGGGTTGGTGGTTTGATCCTCTGGTTCTTCAAAGTCAACATGTCAAAATGTCACTAGGCGAGAGATGATAAACCCCAAATTGCTCCTGATGCCTGTGCTGCCAAAGTATTATTGGGATGTATAAGTGATAGATGCTGTATGTATTGTGTATCTGAATAAGCGGATGTTTCACACCTGCTTCGAGTGCTTGTTAAGACAGGAAAACACTTGATAAATGCAGTCCATTGTGTTTTTTCTGTTTTGTAGCAGATTTAGAGAAAAGCCAGCCAGTGAATATCCCAGACGCAGCTAAAAGAAAGAAGAAGAAAAGAACTAGGGCAACAGACAGCTTCACTGGCACTTTTGATGGTAAGAAAACTCCTGTTATGGGGAGACCTTTTAATGAAAATACAGAAAAGGTTACCATTTCCACTACTTGGCGTACACCTGCTGTGGATTTGAATTTGCTTCCTTTTTTCAGACCTGTACAAGCTGACAGATGAGGTTCTTGGTCAGGGGGCATTTGCTAAAGTTCAAGGATGCATAAGTCTACAGAACGGACAGGAGTTTGCTGTGAAGGTAAGTAAGGACATTTGTCATGTAGTCATTTAAACTTAACTGTGTAGATTTGCTGAGGATGGACACTCTTTTATAGCCAAATCTTCTTAAAAAGTTCAAACATAAAAATATATAAAATAATTATATAATAATGATAAAAAAGAATCTAAAGCCAGCGCTGTAAGTGAAACAGTTTGAAAATATATGTTATTCAGACAACTAACCATGCTCTGTCTGTTTATTTGGCATAGATGATAGAGAAAAGTGCAGGTCACAGCCGCAGCCGCGTCTTTCGGGAAGTGGAGACACTCTACCAGTGTCAGGGGAACAAGTGAGCGCTTTTCGTTTTTTAAGAGAGATTTTTAAATGGAAAAACAGCACAGAATGAATCAGACTCTAATCTGCTGGAAATATCTTGGTACAGGAATGTTTTGGAACTGATCCAGTTCTTTGAAGATAGCACATGCTTCTATTTGGTATTTGAAAAGCTCCGTGGAGGTGAGTACAAAAGACTCCCTAACCTCACATGTACAGTGAGTTTAGTGGTTCCAGATGACTCATAATAACATGCACTGACTGCTACAAGTGATTTTCTTCTCTTCCCTCAGGCTCCATCCTCACACACATCCAGAATCGAAAGCACTTCGATGAGCTGGAGGCCAGTAAGGTCGTCAGGGATATTGCCCAAGCACTTGACTTCTTACACACTAAAGGTGGGTCAACAGCCCAACTTTCCTAGCAAAGTCCAAACTGAGAATTTATGGATCATCATGGTGACAATGTGCTTGTCTACAGGCATTGCCCACAGAGACCTTAAGCTGGAGAACATCCTTTGTGAAAACACTGATCAGGTAAGTGGCCATTAAGAGACAACAACCCTTTCAGAAGGACAACAAGTACCTCTAATAGCACAATAATGTTTTTCCTCGATCTCTTTACTCAGGTGTCGCCAGTGAAGATCTGTGATTTTGACTTGGGAAGCGGAGTGAAGCTCAGCAGTGCCTGTACACCCATTACGACTCCAGAGCTCACCACACCGGTAAGTCTGGTTTGGAATTTGTAGCACACAAACAGAATCGATGTAAAGTTTACAATTCTATTATGGGACATCTTTTGACTCTGCTGCGTGTGACAGTAGGAGTTCAGCTTAAAAAAGCACAGAGGTAATGACGTCTGAGCTACTGAGCGAGCTTCCTGGCTTTCATAGTGTTGCCATACAAGCCATTAGCCAGTCCGATTTACCTTTTAGCCTCAGCGTATTCTCAACTCAGGCCTGTATGTATGTAAACAGCTGATGAGGCTAAAGTGCATATAAGAAGTTACCCCCTAGCACCTGCTGGTGGTCGCTAACAGCGAGTAGTTGGTAACTCGATTTGTGTGCAGAAGACCTTTAAACGGACATGAGATATTCACCATCTTATCCTATGCTCTAAAAACTGACTTGACTCCTCCTGTGTTTATTTTGTCCTCTCTTAGTGTGGCTCAGCTGAGTACATGGCTCCAGAAGTAGTGGAGGTCTTTACTGATGAAGCCTCCTTCTACGACAAGCGCTGTGACCTCTGGAGCCTCGGGGTCATCCTCTACATCCTGCTGAGCGGCAGCCCCCCCTTCACAGGCCACTGCGGCACCGACTGTGGTTGGGACCGGGGAGAAACCTGCAGAACCTGCCAGGTACGGTTGTCTAATGGGTCTCAGTGCTCGCTCATTGTCTGTGTTCACTTCTCACAGTCTTTACAGAACGAAAGTACCGAATACTTCCCTATCACCACTGAAGCAAAGATACTATTAAAGCTACAGCAGTTTTTGAAAACTTCATTATGGTTGCCTCCTCTTTTAACTGAGATTATTCTGTGTTACTGTGGTATCTCAGCTCTTTTTTTTTGTAGATGAAGTTTAAATACAAAAAACAAAACTAGTGAGACTTTCCTGGTTCCAGCTTCTCAATGGTGAACGTCTTCTAGTTTTGTAGTCGTGTTATGATTCAGGCAACTGAATAGGCTCAACAAAAATAAATATTACATGCAGGATTTGTGCCAATGAAAATAACCTTAAAAGGATGTGGCGTTGTCCCTGTGTAATATTCACCTTGTGTGTGAATGTACTGAAGACAAAGACAAATATATTGACATGCAAAATAATGCATGAAACCACCTCCAGTTTGATGAGACTTTACTTATTTTTTACCAGTTCTGTTTGTGTGGAGAATGTTGCCTCTGCTTCTTATAGTTGAACAACAGAAGAGCAGAAGAGTTTCACAGCATGTCTTATGATTGTCTGTCCTCAGAGCAACCTGTTTGAGAGCATCCAGCAGGGCCAGTATGAGTTTCCAGAAAAGGACTGGTCTCACATCACAGCGGGGGCCAAGGATCTCATCTCCAAGCTGCTGGTTCGGGACGCCATGCTTCGCCTCAGTGCCGCTCAGGTCCTAAAGCACCCTTGGGTCCAGGGGGTATGTATCGTTATATCTATGCACTAGACTAATTCTTCCATTGTGATGACAAGCTTATTTTAAGGTGTGATTAGGTACTTTAATTCCTCTCTTTTTCCTCTACAGAACGCTCCAGAGAGAGGTCTTACAACCCCTCATGTTTTACAGAGGTAAGAATAACAGTTAGCACCACAAAACAATAGGCCTGTGTGGTTGGTGGGAAAACCTCCTGAGTGTGGGAGTGAATGAGAAGATGCAGAGAGAAGACAATGTGTGAACACTGGAGCAAATTACAAAGCGTCCGCTTCCTCTCTTATCCTCCTCTGCCTCCTCTGTACTTCCAGGAACAGCAGCACCAAAGACCTGACCCAGTTCGCAGCAGAAGCCATCGCCTTCAACCGGCAGCTCTCCCAGCACGACGAGCAGCAGGAGGACGTCGGAGGGATCGTTTGCTCCATGAGGCTTTCTCCTCCTTCCAACTCCAGACTGGCTCGTAGACGGGCGCTGTCAAATGCTCTGCGTACCAGTGACTTCGAACCCGCCTCGGACGACCTCGCTGCCTGAAGCGAGGTCGTCACCCTCTGCCTGCTTGGCTTGTGTGCATGAGTGAGTGTGTTTCACTGGAAGAACATGCAATTAGAAGTGACTGTTCACGGTGTTAAAGCTCTTCCTCTTGGCCAGTGATCTTATCAGCACTCAGAGTTTGAGCAGTTAGGGAACAGTTCATCCTCAGCTACCACCTCAGAGTTACAAACATAGTTGAACCTCTTGAGATTTACTCAGGTTACATTTTAAGCTGCCTACATTTTAAACAAGGACATATTTATTTGAACATATCTTTAGTTTTAGAAAACTACATATAATCCTCACAGAGTTATTTATGATCAACCAGGGACAGCTGACTATAGGCTCTTAATGCCAGCGTTTTATATATTGCCATATCCATTACATAGGTCCAGCACAGTTATGCAGCTGCTGCTCTCCTAATGGAACATTATATACATTTAATAGCTTTTATTTGCCTTTTTGTCCAACTGTGATTAATTAATGTGATATTGAAATGCTACTAACTGCTTCTCAGTCAGTGGAGGAAAGGGATTTTTTTTTTAAGCCAGTACGTGTGTATGTGTATGTGGTTGAGATAAAAAAAAAATAACACTTGGAGGAGACACTGGTGTTTTCTCCATTCTTACCTGCATTATAAAGTAATTCTGTTCTAGCCTGGCGATTTAAAGTATGCATGAATCTGATTAGTAAAAACCCTCAGATCAGATATTTTTATATTTATTTTTGTTCTCCAGCTTTCGCATTTACACAAGCTACCTGCAGCACTGATGTACTTTAAAGTATTTAGTTCAAAGGGAGAACATTGAATCTGTTTGGTCTCACCTACAACAATAACTATCTTCAAAGAGTTTTAAACAACCTTTTCTCCTCGGTAGACTCCAACTATACCTCAGACTGCACCAAGTGTTTGTGTTTGTACTGTAAACAAATGCATCTTCCCAAAAAGACTTAGTAGTCCTATTGACTTGATGTGTTTTTGGTCAGAATGACTTGAAATGGGAGAATTTCATCTGTTTTGGATGGTATGTACCGTATAGCTAATACGACTTAAAAGAGGTTTTGTGTGAAGTTGATATTAAAATTTAATTCCTTACTGAGGTTGAAGGGAATTATTTTTATAAATAGTTGAAAATTATTTGTTTATGGTTCAGTTTTGTATGTTGGATTCTGTGAACGTGTCGTTGAAAGAATGATGGACAAGCAGAGACTTCACCATCTTTGATTGTCTTTGGTCCATCAAGTCCATGCAGTAATTTATTTTTCTCACCTTTTTTTTTAAATATAAAAAAAATCTAGTCTTACTTTTTGTCTTACTTGTTTCATTGCTTAAGGAGCCTGTCTGGGTTTGAAAGGACGCACCACGGCCGTCTATCACTTCTATTTCCCCCCCCGATCTGTTACTTTTGTGTGTTGCCCGCTAAACAACATGCCCCCAGATTTCACACTGTTGCCATGGACACCCCATCCCTATAGCAACTAAGGGCCTTTATTGGCTGGCAGGAATTGACATGAGATTTGCTCAGAGCCAACACACACATGAGGAAACATCCACTTGCTGCGTTAAAGCCCTCTCACTCTCATTATGAGCCATAAAAAGGGCTCGTTTGTTTCTCCACATCAACCTGTGATGGGAGGGAATGAGATCCAGTGGCCTAATTGGTGTGCAATTCTGTCGTCCCACTGAAACGAGTGGAGGCTCGTCTGGGGTCCTGTTCATGAAAGTCTCACTCACACGCAGATTTTCACTGGTATGCTGTGCTCTCAATAAACAAAACAAAGATCCTCCATGTCTTCTCTTGTCTGGTCTGTTATATAAACCTTGTGTTTGTTATCGATTGCACTGTGAGATTTCATTCAGGAGTTATGAGGAAGGTCCTCCCCCCCACCGCTGCACTGTGAGGATGTGACTAACCTGCCCACACTGCGCAGATAGCATCGCTCGGACAGAAGCCGTGTCCTCGTTCAGATCTCATTTAAAAGCAGAAGGGTAGAGAACCGACTGCTGAGCAATAAGGTTTTAAGATGCCAATAACCCTTACATAATCTAACAATAACTAGTTTAATGAAAATGCAGTGATAGATTAGAACAGTACCATCCGCATTTAAGTCTCACCCTGTGTGCTTGTATATCTACTGATTTCTCAGAGCATAATTTACTGAGCAAATAACTTCAGCACTTCACAGGTCAATTTGATTGGACCCCTCATGTCAAGGAGTTGTATAGCGTCCCCAGTGGCCCATCTTTATAATTACATGTGGTGTGTGTGAGAGCAGCAGCAGCAGCAGCAGACGCTCACTCTGCTGTTGACCAGCAGGAGAGAGACACCTCCTGCAGCTCCTGCTCTTCATGATGGACGGTCGACAGGCGGCTGAACACTTCCCTGGATCCTGCTGAGATCATGTAAGTGACTCTGAGTATGATTGTGTTGTCAGGCTTATCACCAGAATGAAAAGACACTGAAGCTGATTCTGTTTTGCTTCACAATTACAGGAGGTGTTGCACTTTTTGTGTTTTTTTCATCTTGAAAGAAATGTTTTCCTTTTGCTGCAGTTTTACAGTAAGTGTTTTCATTCATGTTTTTTCAATTTTATTTTCTTAACTAAATGTTATTTTCTCTTCCTCCCCAGCCTCGTCACCTTCTTCTTCTTCTCTCAGAGGGGATGAGTCCGGTGATCAGTGGCTCATCTGATCTTCACAGAGCTCTTCATGAGACATGGTACTGACTGATAAAACCTCCAGACCCCTTGCTGCCAAGAGGGTCCCCAAGCAGCGCACCCTGCCCCACCAGAGCCTGCCCTCCCCGGCCCTGTGCTGCGCCTGTGGCCTGTGCATCATGCTGGCCGGCATCAACATCACCCTGGTGGGGGCGTTCGCCTTTGGCACCTTCATCCCCACCGGCAACCCCCCCATCGTCATCGGGCCCCTGCTCCTGCTGGTAGCCCTGGGTTTCTTCGCGGCCTGCTGTGTGGTCAGCAGGAGGCCCCCGACCCACATGGCCCGCAAGGCCCCCGGGGGCGAGAAGTGGGGGCTGATGCGGATGGGGACGGCAGCGTTTGAGATGGAGACGAGCGAGCACACGCTGCAGGACACCACGGCCGTGCAGCTCAGCCCCACCAACTCCCCCAGCTCCTCGCACAGGTCCGGCTCCAGCTCCAGCCAGGGGGGCCACGCCGCCGCCTCGCCACCTGCCTGTCAGGACGGAGCCAGGGAGATGTGTGGCCCTGGAGACAAACCCTCCGTGACCTCTGCCAGCAGCTCTCCCACAAGGATGCTCACAGCACTCCCTCTTCGTAGCCTGGACTGTTCACAGGATGGAAGTGTCTGAAGTAATTAACAGGACTGATTGGCCTCTCCGTACAAAAGCCGACAGACCAAATATCTCCATGACCTGCAGACTCTCAGGCTGCAGACTGTAATGTGTTGTGCGAAAAACATGTGTGGTGGTAACTTCTTCAGTGTCGCCCCTCAGCCCCATAATGTTATTCATTTTCCAGAAACAGGAGCAGGAGAGATGATGACACCTTAATCCAAGTGCCTGTTTGTGTATTTCTTGTTGTACAATGCATCGGATGAAGGCAGATTATCGTGTGTTCTAGGTGGCGTGGATCAATTATCAATTTGTCACCGTACAGAGAGAAGATGAGTGGGTCCGGTCGAGCTGCTTCTCTGAGTCATCGTGCTGCTCCTGTGCGAGCGCAGTAAAAGGTGTTTTTTAAAGTTTTCTTTACTAGCAAAGTGAGTGCTTAACATCGAGTGTGTTAAGATGGATGTTCACAAACAAATCAGTGTTTTCAGTGAATTTGTCATGTTGTCGTGCCATGATTGTAACAGCTACGGATGCTAATACTTGTTTGGGACATTTACTTTTTCAAAGTAAAGTTTGACTTGATTGTAACTTACTGTAGATGGTGTGTTACTGTTGTTATGTTAAAAGTTATTGAACAGAAACCGATTTTTTTGTGCATAATCCATAAAAACAAAAGCACACACACACACACACGCTGCTGTAAATGGCAGGTGTGCAGGCTGTGATGGGAACTCACTTGTTATCTGGGGGAAACCGGCGGCGGCCGTGCAAACAGCCCCCTCCTAACATGTCCCCCCCATCACTTGGTGTCTGACCCAACAGCTGCCGGCAAAAAGGCGAGAGCCCTGTTTACTCTTCATTACGTCAGCCGTCCACAAACACAGCAGCTCACACAGTGAGATCCCATCAAACAGCTCCACCACTGGAGGAGATAACAGCAGCTGCTGCCTGATGTTATTAAGGTCTGTGCATGAAGCTTTATGAATGGCAGCACAGAGACAATTTGGCTGCCTGGACTCATCCGGGGAGTCAGAAATAGGAACGCTGGTGATTCTACAACGAGGATGACATGTCTTGACAACCTGAGCACATTTAGCTAAACTAAAAAGGTCACGTTGCTCTGAAGGATGAATCCGTGGAATTAGTTCTGTGTTTCCTTCGAGCCTGTGCAGGTCCCTGCTACTTTTTGACCTCATAACAATAAAGTCTGCACTAGTTTTGTATTTGTGATCATTTACTCCCACACTGATCATACATTTTACATTTATAACCTGAATTTGTCATAGAATTAAAAAATAAAACTGATACTCATAAATAACATCAATCAATCAAATTATATTTTATAGCCATATTTTATAGCCATATTCACAAATCACAATTTGTCTCACATCCATCCATCCCTATATCCATCATCGATCCCTTCATCATGCATCCATCCATTTAACCATCCATCCATACAACCTTTATATTGCATCTCCTTTGTAGGTGGTGAAAGAGCTAGATCTAATCCCAGCTGACTTTAGACATGGTATACCCTGACAGGTCAACAGTCGGACACATAAAACAACCAACATTCATTCACTCACATTCAGACCTACAGGCTTTTTAGAGCTGTCAACATGCAGCATGTCTGCTGAGGAGGACTGGACCGTGGTGCAGCCTCCCTGCTGAGTGAAGACTTAAGTCCGTCGTCCGGATCAAACTTAGACCCATTGGGTCACTGGGATCATCGTAGGGGAAGAATTTCCATTAAAGGTCTCCAGCAAATAACTGAAAAACTCCAGGGAACACAGGTCAGGAGGGGCAGCGCTCAGTTTGACACCCAGGTGGAAGATAAGGGATTCTCTCTTCCACCTTCAACAGCTTCATAAGTAAAATGCTGTTAATGCTTCGATGAATCAAGAACAACTTATTTATCTTTTGTGTAAAAACAAACAAGTCAAAGGAGGCATTTTTCTGCAGAAGAGTACATTTACTTGTGATACCTAAATTTGATTTTGATTATACTACTGTACTTTTACTTGAATATTAGTTTTACCTTGAAGTTACTTTAACTTGTAATAGAGTAGGCTACTTTGACATTGGAGATTTCACTCAAAGGGTCTTAATATGTCGCCCACCATTGCATCTGAAATATGAAATATTTAAAGATTTCCAGGCAAAGATCAAAATAAAATACAAAAAATGATATAAAAGCCCCTATGAGAAATGATTGCACAAGTCCCTCCACAGCCAACTGAGGGGTTGAGCCCTGTCCCTGCATGTCCCCGGTGCTGTGGACTCTCTGTGGGGATCCTTCCTCCGCACCAGCACCAACAAACACACTGCTGTGATAATAACCCTGCAGAACCTTTCTGCTCACAACAACACAACCAGAAGAAAAAAATGAGAGGAGTCAGCTGGTGCATCACATTTCTCCATAAATGGATGTACGTCAGTGTGTCTGTAACACAGTTAGTCAGGGCTTGCCATGTCTCAGAAACATTCATTCATTTTATAGGAGCAGTAATGAATTCATTAATTCTGTCATTTTGAGCGACGACAGAGAAAGAAGGGACAGCCAATTAAAAACAAAAGGGATTCATCAACTCTTTTCTTCATGTTGCGTGTAAAGATAAATAATATCTTCAATTGTGTTTATTTACCATGTTTGAGCCGCGGCAGCATTTTGCTCCTCAGATGAATCTTCTCATGATGCTTTCAGTATCATCATACATTTTTCTGTAATCTTCTTTATTTAATTCCAGAGCCCTCATTACAGTGATGGCTGGTGAATGTAATAATACTGAATGGGAGGCTGAAGGCTCGTGATGACACATGAAGTGTCAGTGAGAGCTGAGTGATTCACAGGAGACAGACTCTGCAGCTCCCATTCGAAAGACATGAACGTGTCCAGCGAGAGAACTATGAACTGGAATCACTTGCAACTGTTCAATAAGAACGATGATTATTATTTATGGAGCTTCATCTTGTGAATTATCCCAAAAGAGTTCAGCTCCATTGACAGATGGACACCAACACTTTCAGTCTTACGACTCCCCCCTGTGGTGAGAAGACAGTAGACTCTCTCTGTGCTTATGATGAGCAACAGGACTGATGAAAAAACAGGCTCTGCAGGCAGTGAAGGTACAAATAGAACAAAGACAGGCAATACAATTTACTAAAACATAAAGAATATATATGAGATATGTACATAATATTATACACTTTCACTATATAGACAAAATATCATCATATGATTTGTTTAATATCCATGATTTAAATCAAAACATTCAGTTTGGTCTGACACTATATTCTTCCCCTGGTCATTCAGGTCACATGCAGCGACTCCTTGCCCCCAAGTGTCCTTGGCAAGATACTGAACCCCTACAATGGCCCCTGATGAATGTAGAGTGTACTAATTGTAAGTCGCTTTGGACAAAAGCGTCAGCCAAATGAAATGTAATGTGATGTAATAAGGCATGTTTCTGACACATCTAGATTTCTTCTCTTACTGAGTATTGATAATTGAAGCAGTTATAGTTTATATATGTGTTGAATAAAGTACACTTCCACAAGGTTAATTTAGCGGATTGTTTCCATATTTAAGAAAGAAGAACTTGATGGTGTCTCCAGTACTGTCTTGTGGCACCAGAGGGCAGTGTCACCATTCACACTGTCTCTCGGGGCAGCTGAGCTAATGTACCTGGTGTGTTTTGATGCAGTTTTTGGCTTCAACGGGACTTTGAGTGGGGCACCTCTCAATGACGGTACCTGAGTGTGAATTTAAATCTTCTCTCTGTGAATATTCCTCCTTCACTTGGATGTTTGGTCTTAATTTTGCAGGATGATGTTTGAAACTAAAACAGTTTTCACTTGTATCTGCTGAGGGAAAGTGTCGCATCTGTCTGAATTTATGATCTTTATGTCATTACCTCCAGTTTGTCTAATGTGCAAATTATGTCTGATGTGAAAACCTGAAACAACCACAGCCGACACTGTCACACACATACACTGAAAATTATTGATTTTCAGTCCAGTATTTAAACAATTGATAGAAAAAAGAAAAAAAGAAGGTTATTCACAAATTGTGATTTTTTTCTTAAAGGATGTTTTAGATTTAAAGTGAAAATTGTGTCTTGCATCTCCTAAATTAATATGAATAAAAAAAAAGCTTACAATGGAAAGTTTAACTCACAATTTATTGGTATTCATTTGAATATCTCAGTGATACAAATACAAACATTTTAATAAATAAATGTATCGCCTTCTATAGAATTAATGTCTCGTGATTTTCTTTTGAAAAGTAAGAACTTTCACCTGAAGTTTCTTAATGATAATTAAAATTAGCCGGGAGAAAAAAACACATGAATGTTCCCAAACCCTTTAAAGGAGAGCAAGTTTAATCCATTCTCCTTTATTTATTTATTTTCTGGATGGCTCCAAAGTGATTGGGGCCCTGAATGCATCAGGGCCTTTAACTGCTCTGCACCATCCCTGGGCCTCCTCCTGCCTGAAGCTCGCTCTGTGTTTTCCGACAGATGCCGTAACTCTCCAGCGGCCCCGAGCCTCGGCCCAGGTCGTCTCTGAACCGCCGCCTGGAAAATACATTTCCCACAGGTAATAATACATTTCACTCCCAGATAACAGCACGTTAGAACAATGGCAAGGTTACAGCGTCTTTGGCCTCGTCTCGTGACCCAATGTGCTTCCTACACACAGGCCTTGCTCGTATATGAAGTCTGCTCCTGCATCTTGTATAAACCATTTGTCTTTGCGTCCCTCCTCAGCTGTCGGGCAGAACAGGCATTTAATGTCACACCTCCTGAAATGAAGAGCCATTCATTTCATCCTCCGCTCCAGTTTGCAGTGTCCCTCCGCACTGCAGCCGCCTCCATCTAATTCCTAATGACTGTTGTGAGTGCTGACACTGCTAGTGTAAAACAAATGATTTCTGTTGGAATCATCCTAATGCACTTCAATGGACGGGGCTGCTTTAAAATGACAAAAAAGGGGGTGGGTGGGTTCCATCTCATGATAAATGTGCAAATGGCCACCAGAGCTGAATCAGACAGCACGTTTTAATGGCCTGATTGCTCGTTCATTTCTCGCCTCATTCTCTTGCGGCCCTGCTCCCTCCTTTTGTTTTTTCTTTACGTGGAGCTGGTCATATTTTGTCCCAGATTAGTAGAGACGCCGGCTGACAGTTGCCTCTGCTCAAGGTATTTAGGAGACATAATTCATTTATAGAACGAGAAGTGCTCCTATTTGTCATCCCCATTTTTTATGCTCGGCCCCTCCTCTGTCGCTCGTTCCTCTGGGAGGTGTGTGCAAGTGTGTGTGACTGTGTGTGTGTGAGTGTGTGTGTCAGGGGAGATGGGGCCCAGGCCAGTGTTCAGCTGATGTATTAGCTGGCGTATGCAAGCAATGAATTATCCAGGAGGAAAGGGAGTCAATTATCCACTCCTAAAGAGGGGCAGGGCCTGTGTGGCCTAGGGGCCCCTTTCCATATTTACCAAATCATTTCATAAAAAGGTACGCTGGGAGACGGTGAGCAGACAGCACACACACACACACACACACACACACGCACACACACACACACACACACACACACACACACACACACACACACTCATATTCAGCTTCGATCCTCTCCAGCTCAACCTCGTACCCTCTCCTCACTTCCCCTCCTGCACCTGCTCAGAGTCGCCCTCCTCAGTTAAGAAGGAGGAGCAGTGATGTTTCGTACTCGTACAGTTATAATTCATTTCATACACCCGACTCCTCAAACTGACTTTGGTTGAGCGTGAATAGTCGCGACGTGACCGTCGGCCATTTTGCTATTTCCCCCCAATTCTGTCCCCCGACTCCCCTCGATTCAAAATGGGGCCCTGATTGAGTGCGCTGCTCTGACTAATAGAGTGGATATGGTAAATGAAATACCCGCGACTTTCATTCCAAAGTCTCTTACCCCCTGTGTCCCCAGTCACTTTGCCATGACATATTTCCAGAGATTGAGCGTTCTATCCTGTTTCTGATGAGGACAGACCGAGATAGGACGAGTGGCGGCGGCGGTGGCAATGATACCTCAGAGCAGCCGGGACCCTCGGACATGGGCGGCCGAGCTGACAGGGCCCTCTGGTGACTGACAGGGCTGACACTTAGGGAAATGAGGTCGTTAGACAGCATTATGCTTGGGCTGATAGCTCGGTAATGGGTTTTAAGTTTGGAATTTAACACAGAAGCCCACCGGGGATGGGTTTGATGTGCGGGCGGACAGGTGGGCTGCAGAATACAGGAGGCAACTCTCACGGACACCAGGGGGAATGGTCTGAGACGGGGGGAGAAGGGATGAGGAAAGGGAGAGAACAGTTTAAAAGAGGATGGGTTTCTAAAAATAAAACACACCAGAAAGTGATTCTCTTTAGCACGAGGAAATCAAGAAGAGCAGACGAGTGACTTTTTGTTTTTGGTCCTGCCCTTCACTTCGGGCTTATTCTCAAAGAATTTAACTTTCTTTAGATTCAACTCTTTCACATTAAGAAAGTGGGGGGGAAATTACAATTGTTTTAATCTGTTATGGCTCAACTGCAGAAGGTAATGATTCTTAAAACAATGAACATTTTCACATCCTTTGTTATGTTTTTTTCGAAAGGTTTTACAATTTTGCACGCAGCTTCCGAGCCGCCTCGAGTCTTAAGAGAGGGCGTCTAAATTTAGCAAATAATGATAAACTCTTTTTAAGTTATAAGACATAGGCTAATGCGAGAGGATGTTAAAACCAGTGGGATAGTTTAGTGGAGATTAAGGGACGTATCAAAGACTTCTGCAAAGCTCCATCACGAGCCGTGCGCTTGTTTGGGCATCTGCACATGCTTCTCTTTTTAAAGAGTGGGGCAGGAGCAGCTCAGTGAGTGACTGATAATGTCTCAGCATCACTCCCATTACTCCTTTTGGCTGTGCTGTGAAAACAAATGGTCCACTTTACTGCTGCCGTGGACCTGGTGTGGAGTTCTGTTTCCGGAGGAAGATTTAGAGGTGCGACGCGGTCGTCCAGCAGAGGGCAAGAAGACTCTCGCAGGAGAGGACAAAATGGATGAGGTGGGGCAGAGTGATGACGGCAGTTTCATTCATTCGCCTTGACTTGGTTTGGCGGGGAGATGAATTACGCCAGGCCGCTGTGAGAGGTTTATGGGAGGGAGAAAGAGGGTCAGGTTGCCATGGTCAGTGTTTTTCAGGGGGAGCAGATGAGGAGAGACGGCAGCACACATAAAGTCAAGTAGCCCCACGCCGCGTTCCGGCTCTGTGTCCTGCAGGCGTGTTTCTCACTGCTCTCTAGAGAGAACACCTCCAATTCAACCTCATCAGAACAGTCCAACTGGTCGAGAAGGGATTTCTGGTTTACAAGAGATAGACCTGGTCCGTGTGTGTGTGTGTGTGTGTGTGTGTGTGTGTTGTGGCAATCCCATTTCTGTTTATGTTAAAGTGTTAAGAAGCTTTACAAACCGCCACTGCTTCAATCAGCATCTGTCGGGGAATTCATTATGCCACTTTCATTGGCTCAAGTGAACATGAAGCCTTTCTTCAAGAGTTGTGAGGGAAAAGAAAAAATGCTGGAAAAAGAACAGCCCCTTTCATCAGCAGAGGTGTGGATGATCGCTGCAGTGGGCTTAAGTGACAGGTAAATTGCAGGTTAAGTGGAGAACACAGTCTTTTAACAAGAGACTCCAGGCTCCTCCAAATCCTCCTTAGTCTTTAATCTGAATACAAAAGGCAGGGGCGGGGGATTAAATCTGACCCCTCAGTGTTCTGTTTGTTCCAGATTCCAGTCGAGGGCCTGCTGTAGCAGAAGAGCAGAAGAGTCCCAGGTTTGCATTTCCCTGTGTGCCATGTGGCACATCGTCCACATTATGCTCCCTCCTCACTGGCTAACTTCCCCGGGACAAAGGAAGTTCCTCCGAAGTCACCAGCTTCTCCTTTCGTACCCGCTCTCATCGAGCGTAATATGAAGTTGGAATTCTCTTAAAAGGGACTGTTTATTTAATTGTGGATGAAACGCCATAATGCAGATTAATTACAGTTCTGTGCTGCGGAGAAAAAAAAACAAATCCTTCTTTATTTAGCTCCGGCGACTGTTCGAAAGAGGAGAAGGGGCCGGGGTGAGGCAGGCGGTTAGGGCTTGCCGAGAGAAAGGCGCTTTGGGTTGTCAACGTTTTAGAGGCTTAGAGTCAAACCTATCCGGGCTCAGGAGAGAGGAGTCTGGGTGTTAGGAAGGCAGAATGACTCCTGATAGAAGGAGTTTGCGGCTCAAGTCGAGAGGAATCGTCTTGGCTCCCGGATGAGGCAAGGACTAATTGATTCTCTGAAGTTTCCTGTCGCAGAGCCCGATTACAGGTATGACCGGATTAAAAAAGGAGAAGGGAAAAAAACAAGGGATCTGGAGGAGGGAAATGGTAAAAATCAAAGAGAAAAGAAGATGAGGGCTGCCATAGACGGATCAGCATCGCTTATACGCATTGATGTGCTCGCTTTTGTTCATGTGTGTGTGTGTGTGTGTGTGTGTTTGTGCCGGTATTTTCATGTGTACACACGCCGGGGCTGCTGTGTTTGATCTCTATACTCAGTGGCAATCATCAGGTCACATTGCAAGGCCCCTTTCTCCGGTGTGTCGCACAGGAGCACATTGTGTTGTAGCAGCATGCTTCCCCTAATCACTCACTTCTGGTTAACACGTCTCAAAGCCAGAGGCATATGTCTCGCCTGCCCATAACAGTCCATGACAAGATTGAGTGCTGAGGCATGTGGGAGCCATAGCGAGGCTGGCTCTAAGAGAGAAGCCTCCAGGAGAAGGAGAGTTAGGACGCATATCTAGACCTAAGCTGTCATGCATGCAGCTGTAATGGCTTGTTTAGTGGCAAAGTCCAATCTAGGGCCCCAGAGAGCCATTATTCCTGGACTATCGATCGGGCCCCACGGCCACCGCAGCTCGGGCCCCTGTCCCTGATCCTGTTCAGTAATAAGCGTACTCATGTCAAGGTGGTAATTATCATTGATCTGTAGCCGCTGTGACAGGGCAGCGGCCCGTTGCCGTGATTCATACCTGGCGTGGGGCTACTGGACTTGAGGCGCCAAATCACCAATCTCAAACTCACAAACAGCTTCTAGTGGCACTGCCTGGAAACAAAGCAGTGCTCCAGTGATGGATGTCAGTTTTTTCAGTTGTTGATACTTTTTGGGTGGCAGTTTTGAACTAAGGCTAATGACCAACATGAGAGTTTTGCTTGGCATGAAGTTCAAGAACCCTGAAATCCTTCTGACCAAATCTTGTCTCTTCGTCCTCAGGTAATCGAGTAACCTGTCTGATAAAGAAAAGTAACTTTCCTCCATCTCCTCAGCTGTGGTTGCTTATGTTTTCTGCCTCCTTTTACTGTCCTCCCCTCTCCCCTGGTTATAGACTGGGAGATGTATCACTGTTGATCTGCCTCTTGGTGGTTACCTGTGGCGGAGTGAGAAGAGCAGACACACAATGTGATTGTGCTGACAAAGTACATGTCAACCTACCAAAATATGTGTGGAGTGGGTTGTCGATGTATCTATAATCAGTTTTTAGCCATGTTAGCTGTCTGGCTTTGAGGATGGGCATTTTGTTTAAAATATCAACTATTGATTGCCATTAAAATCCATATAGACATTCATAGTCCCCAGTGGACGTTGGTGATCCTTCGTCTTTGGTTTTATAGCCACAGTTGGTGTCAAATGTAACTATGAAAAGTTTTTCATGAAATTTGGTAGAGAAATATGTAGCCCCCAGAAAGTTTCCTAACAGCCAAGGAAGTTTTCTTTATACCTCTGAGGTTCCCCTTTTTTGTTTTTAAGGGCAATATTGACAGTATGGATATATTGACATCACATTTTGGCACAAATGCCTTTTTTATTATAATAGATGTGATCCCCTGAAATTGGGTTCTCCATCAGCATATCAGACACAATCCCTTAGAAGTCAGAGACATACCAATCCGACTCAGCTGTACAAAAGTGTTATCAGGCAGATATTAGCATGCCAATGCACTAAACCATAGACTGTATATGTAGGTGGAAGACATCACTGTTTATAAAAAGTGAAGCCAAAGCGTCTTAATCACCCCCTGGTGGCTGGCTGCCAAATTAGTCCAAATTGAAACAAGAGATGTGAAAGGTGCCTACGCTTGACTTTTTTTTATATAACCGCTTGACCATTTGCAGGAAGTTGAGACAGCATTAAAAAACAGAGGAAGAAAAACGGTCTTAAAACCATATTGAATATTACAGTGTCATCAAAATTGTTTTTTAAAGACCTTTTCTTTGCACTTTATTCAAAAAAAGATAGTTGATACAATGTCATATGTAGAAACAGCCCACCTAGGTGATGATGACAGGACGTACATCTGTCATACACAAGTCTTTAGTCCGCTCCCTAAAATAATCAATGTGACAAAACATGAGCTTTGGTTTTGACTTTCAGCTGTGTAAACATCCTCAGTCTCTGTCTACAGAAGTTTACAGTCCACTGTATATTATAGTTCTATATAACTATACTGGCGCAGCGTTGACAGACTATCCGTGATTGAATCTAATTGTACTACACGCTCATGGTAACTCCTGCCTGTGTGCCGGGGGGGCAGAGGTGGGAGAGGACAGGGAAACAGGGGGGAGTCGGACGGGGGAGCGGAGAGTCAGACACTCACACAGAGAAATAGAGAGATGTTGGGGGGGTTTCAAGGCAGGCAATCAGTTTTCTTTTTGTGGGCGCTGGAGCGGGACTCGTGTCACCTGCAGACCAAGCCCCATCTCCTCTGATTAAGTCCTGTGAAATATTCCATTTGTCAGTGTCACGGCCCTGGCGCTGTTGCCGCGGCGAGCAACCAGCCGTGTCTTTTTGACTGTGTCATTCTCCAATTTACAAGAGACACCGACAACATCATCAAGTCCCTAATGTCCCCTTGGTTTGCTCTTGTTCAACCCTTCGCTCTCGCTCGGCGTTGTTTCCCCCCCTCTCTGATGCACCATCGGCGTATCGGGGCGCACTGTATCACAGGAACCATCCGAGTGTTGTCTAGATCCACTTGGGATATTCTGTGCAGAGTGAAGCCCAACCGGGACTGGATCTGGGGAGTATCTGTCTATGCCCAGACCTTAAGAGAGTTTCCCTGTTAAAAGTGTTGTGGTTTTTCTTTTCAATCGGTGTCCGGACTATCAACAGCTAACATCACTCAGGCCTCAAACTCTCATGCGTGTGATCTAACCCCATTAGCAGCCAATGTCTTTTCAGGAGCAGAGCTGGCATGCTTCAGAGGGGATGGAAATTTCAATCTCCCTTCTATCATTTTCCCTGTCATTACTCCATCCGCCGCCATCTCTCCCCATCCCGAGTCCCGCGAGGGAGCGGAGCGGCTGAAAAGGAGGGCATCGCGGACTCTTGTGCCCAACTTCAATCTGAGAGGAGCAGAAGAAAAGAGAGAGAGCGGGGGGGTTTATACATTATCAGGGGTCTATTATAAAGCAGCTATCACATTCTCCCCCTTCCGTTCATTCCCTCACTCTCCTGACAGGTAGCGGGCGGGCGGCCTTGATGACTGGACTCAATCACCTGTGACAGTTTTGATTTGATGTCACTCTCTGGGTCGCTCTATTTGTTTGAGCAGTTAAGAGGTAATTGTGTGACATTGGCGGGGGAAGACGTGCTTTGGCGGCGCACCCGCTGAACCGAGGGGACAAGACGAGGGAGTGTGGCAATAATAAATGAGGGCTATTTTCCTCAGCATTCCCAGGCTGCGTGCATGTGTGTATTGTAGGTGTGTGTGTGTGTGTGTGTATAGATGATGGGGTTGGAACAAGAAGGGGTGATGAGCCCCTCTACCCTGAGGGAATTCAGCTGTGAGATGCACATTGAGGTTGCCTGCACCCACTATTATCATCACTTTCTCTCGTATGGAGGAATTGTTTCTGTGCCTGATCGCTCTCTTTTTTTTTTCTTTAGATGTCACTCAGAAAAACTTCAAAAGGCTTCAGATGTTCCCCGTGTGATGTATTTGAAAGTTGAAAGTTGATTCTTTAAGATGATCGAATCAAGATGACAGTCTGACACTTGGTTTAGCTGTAGCACCACCAAGTTTATCTCACTTAACATGACGGTGCACATGGATCACAAAACATAAAAGTTATCTGGGCGAGGCAGAAACTGTGGTGACGGGAACATTAGAATTCAACGAGAGTCTTTCTGAGGCTGCTATGCTTGATGGAGTGGAATATCTGTCATTCCAGCAAAACAACGACAATTTCTACAAAAAAATTTGAACTGTGAAAGAATGAGTGACGACTGAGAAGTTAAAACCTGATTGACTTGTCCGTAAAGTGAGATATGTATTCTGACAGAGACGAAATGCCACTAAAAAAAAGAATTTATGAGGAGTTCAAAAAGAGACTCATAAGAGTCAAGCATAAGTTTAGAGAGGTTTTTAAAAAATGCGATGAACTGGAAAGGAAGACCCTCAACCACAAGTGAAGCAGACTATAGACTAATAGAAGAGAGACAAACTCTTTGGACCTGATATGTGCGGGATTTGATTATTATAATTGAGTTTTACTGCCCTCAAGGTCCGTGTGGTCAACCCATATATGCAAACCATGCTGTCCTAAACCCAGAAGTAAATCTGATAATGACAGTTTCCATTGTACAGCTGCACGTTGGCAGTAAAGTCCTCTCTGCATTCAGCGAGACTTCAACTCTCCCTGGCTTTGAATGCCAGAGATAATCTAGAATCCCTCTTTTCTTATGTAGAAGAAGCGGAGAGAGAGAAATGGCAGAAGATTGCAAATCTGTGAGCTCCAGCTTTACCTCCCTCCCCCCTCTCTCTCCATCCATCCACAGCAGACTGGGGGAGCAAGGGGAGGTTTCAGGGGAGAGCCAGAGCTCGGTCCAGTCCAGAAATCAAAGAATCTGACCATCTTGTGTTTTCAGCTCGGGGAGATTCTCTGTTTTTTTAAGGTGCCAGAAAAAAAGGCTTTTCTTACTCTGCTCGTTGAGCTCATCCATTTGTTTGTTATCTCAATCCAGGATTTGGAGAGATACAAAGCTGATTAAACAACAAAAGCATATGGGAAGATAAAGAACACTTAGGTAATGGGTTTAGCCTGCCTGTTTAGCACGCCAAATTCATCCCCTTTTCTCTCGGCTCAAAATGTGTTTGTTATTCTTCTCTCAGTCTTGATCCAGCTGGAAGAAAGGGAACAAGAGAAGGCAGGAAAGACGATAGGAAAAAAAGTGAGGAGAGAGGAAGAAGTGGAGGCTTCTGGTGACAATGCTGTGAGAGAATGGGGAACCAGCAGTGTAAGTGCAGCAGGAGGCAGATGTTGTGACTGCATACATGTATATTTGAATACCTTTAATTGTAAAGTCAAATGTTTAAGTAAATGGCTATGTGAAGAAGTTGCTGTTTATCACAGACTTTTTATAAATCGTCCCTCCCTCCAGAAATTACTTTCTGTAATTTTAGATAGTTCTTATAACACTGATGTTAGTCGCAGTGTCATGATTGACAGGTGATACTGACTCGCGATTGGTTGAGCTCATGTATCGGCAGGCCTCGTTACAAGTGAGAGTCAGTAGAACAATTTAAATGTATCACTATTTATTCACTCAAATATCACAATAGTTAATATTTGTTTAGATTGCATTCCATCATTTACACTGAAAACAGTCATCTTTATAAAATGAATGTGCACAAATCTGAACAATATATAACCGAACGGGATTTCCAGTAACATAAATGTAAATAAATAATTACCTATAATCAGTTCCGAAGTCAGTTTGCTGTCAAATAATTTAAATGTTTTATTATTTAGGGTATGATAATTAATTCAAATCAGGTGTACTTTGTTGTTCATTACAGTTGTAATATGTATCTAGCACCATAAGTGTCCTCCCTGTATGTGATCACAGGATGGCATGTAAACCAGTACAGAGCCATTAAAGCCAGCCTCGCTCTTCCCTGGTTGAACCTGGTGAAAAGCAATCTGAGGGCTTTGCTGCTGCTCTGATAATAACACCTCACAGAGGTCAGCGAGCGCTGGGGAGGGATGAGGCAAAACATATTTGCGCTCCTCCTGCTGCTTCCCCCTCATGGAAAGAAGCCATGAGAAAGGTGCTTACTTAGACGAGATAAAGAGCAAGATGAGAGGCAGCGGACTCGGATTAGGGAAGGGAGACGATCACGGCCAGAAAAGGCAGGGAGGAGGGGTGGGGGTGCCGGCAGTGGCGGAGGACAGCGAGGCCGGGAGCCGTGTCTGGGCTGGTTGGATATGGGGGGAATATTAATCTGGGTTTAGTGTGAGCAGGACCCCACAAACGGCTCAAGCAAACAGAGCTTAGATGAGGCCAAGCCTCGGAGAAAGTCCTAAATCTTCACATTAGCTCCCCGCGTTTCTTCTGCTGAACCCGTAAGCTCTTTTTCTAAAGGACAGCACAAACAAACCACAACCCCCCACCACCACCACTACCTCCACCACCAACAGTACCTCTTGCCAGTCCCTTACACTTCCCCTCTCACACACACTCTCACACACACTCTTAAAATCAAGACGAGGCTTTGAGAATCAAGATTGCAGGGAAATTTGTATAAATCCAGGGGCCTGAGTGGATGGGAGAGATTAGATTGGTTCCCCTCTTAAAGAGACAGGATGCTCCAATTGTGTTTCTCATTCTACGCTGTGCCCTACTTCTGTGTCAGCGAAGAATGAGGGAGCAGGGAGAAACACTTTGAGGGTTCAGGGAGCTGGTGTCATAACCTTGGCAATGCCTGCAAAGAAAAAAAAACTGAACTGAATTTGGTGTTTAAAGATAGCTTTTTAGTGGTGGGATTTTTCGCTGGCAAAAAGTTGTGTGTGTTAAACCCACTGAGAGGATCCACGGAAGAAAACAGTTTTTAAAGATTTGGCAGTTTGTTAAAGGGTCAAAAATTCATTGGACAGAATTTCCTATTTAAAAAAAAAAGCATCTCCTTAACTATATTTACACTTTTTCTCTCCATTAGCAAACAAAATAAACTGATGATGTCATCAGTGGATTATAAATGAATTGACTGAACAGGAAGTGATGGAAAAGAAGACTCAGAAAAATAGCGGTGGGATGTAACTAAGTACATTTACTCAGTTACTTTTCACTTTTATTCCGCTGTATGCAAATGTGTGTCCTTCCTGCAGCAATACAATTGTACAAAGCAGGCGTTACATGCTACATTTTGTTTGAGATTTTATAAAAGATGATAATGAAGCACTTTTACTTTGATATTTATTAACTTTTTGTCGAGTTTTTTTTACTTTTTGTCTATTTGTTTTCACTTTTTGTAGTTATGTAATTATATTTCCGCCTCGGAGTCTGAAGAGGGTGTCAGGCTGTCCCATTGGTGGAGAGGGGAGGGAGGGCGGAGGGGGGTTGTTACTAAGGGGGGAGCGGGATGGAGCCGCTGAACCTCATCCCATCACCCGCAGCTTCTTGGTGGGGAGGGAACCAGGGAAAAAAGTGCCTCCTGACTGAGTTTCATTAACCTGACCACATGTGCCAAAAGCCCCGGTATTAGAGTTAATCAAACTGACACAGACGCACTTACTGCAGTCGACTGGAGCACCTGGGAGGCTCATCCAGAGGCCCGCTGCTTCTCATGTCCAACACACATAAAGTCATGCATGTGTTTGCTTGTGTGCAGTCACACACACATACAAACACATATGCACAAACACACACTCAGACACGCACACACACACACACACACAGACACACACACATATACATACACCAGCTGACACACTCATCACCACGCTCGTCAGCATAGCCTCAACCTCATGAAATATCATTTAAGGAGTTCCGATTAAGTGTGGAGGAGCGTTTGATGTGAGGTCCAGTCGAGTATAAGCCTCGCGGCTAACTGTAACCATCACATGAATGTCATTTAAACATCAAATGGGACCTTGAAGGGCCTATAGGTCTTATTTAGAGTCACACTTCAGATCATTAGCGTCGAGTGGAAATTTGAATCTCACACATTCGACAAAATGTTTATTCTGCAAATGATTTTTTCACTGAACATCACAGAACTTTTTTTAATCTGTTTTATTCATTTGACTCCGGTTACCTTCAAATTATTTTCAGTGCAGAAAAAAATCCACCTCAATTAGAGCAACAGAGGAAATCATACTTAAACTGTTAAAATTTCAAGAAACTTTATATTACAACAATAAAACAACATTTAAAATAAATCTTGAAACTCTCTTTTTTGGGAAGTTATTTGTGTATATTATTATTAGTTTTCTGTTTCTATTAAATTGTTTAATATTATCTTAGACTTAAGTCAATTATACAATAAATGTGTTTCATATTAATATGTGTATTTATGGTGTTTTATTTACATTCACCATGTTCCCAGTGTTTACGGAGGGAGAATTATAAGGTGACGCTGGGGTTGGGATTTGGTTGAGAGAATAAAAAGTTGGGTGTTAAACTCTTCTACCGTGGGGATGATAATACATGAAAGTGTTTATATATAGTATATAAGAAATAAATTCAAGGTTATCACTGTGCCGGAATGAAAAATGAAAAATATTTGACCTGACTTGCACCTTAAAAGCTATTAAT